>NC_133809.1:25942021-26287524 GCF_043250625.1 Sebastes fasciatus | reverse complement strand
TATTATTATTATTATTATTATTATTTTTAATATGTAAAATATATTTGCTGAATTTTTTGTAATGAAAAATCTGAACATTGAAATTGAAGAAGAAGAAGAAGAAGAAGAAAAAGGGAGGAGCGATTGGTCCTCGTCCCCGCGTGCAGGTGTACTGCTCAGCGATTGGCGCGGAGCCTGAAGCGCGTTCGTTCCCAAACCTACATCTCCTCTGTTCAGTGTGTCCTAGCTGTTAACTACTGATGACTGGTGAATACTTTATGCTCAGTTTGAGCTGTTTTAAAAGGTGTAGCTCGGTGTTAGCATTCTCTCCTGTTCTCAAGGACATTACTCGCTTCAGCTCTTTTAGCGTTATTAGCTTCTGTCCCGGTGTGTCTCTGATAACCGGCAGCATCAGGAACACTGAAACATCTCCACTACTCATCGGTGTTCAAGGTAAGTTAACTCGGCTAGCTAGCTAAATGCTCACCTCTGCTCCACTCACTGAAGCTAAAGGGAGAACCGCGGAGGTGATGAACGTTGATAGGATAAATGAACTTTAAGACTTGTTTGTTTGTAAACCAGAGCTAGTTCGGTAATAACATTAAAGTTAGCTTCATACCAGCTAGCTGGCTGACAGCTATTTTGCTAGGAGGCTTGACATGAGATTCATTAGAGATATATGCAACGTAATTTTGCCTAGTCAAAACTCTAATTCAAGATATCCCTAATTACATTTTGACTAGTACGATTCTAACTACTTTTGCCATTCAGAATAATAGATATGTTGTGGTTAAAAACAAATCTTTGTTTAACAAGGACTGGATGGAGAAAGGAATTTGGTCGGTGACTCACTTAGTTGATAGTAGTGGCTGTATCATGTCGTATGATAGTTTCTGTCTTAGATATTATTTAATTGGCAATAGTGACATATTTAAATCCATAACTAAAGCCATCCCCATCTCTATTATATGCTTGATTAGAGGAATTTTAACAAATCCTCCTATCACACCTCGTCTCCCACAACTTTTAGTTGGTGGCTGTGACTCTAGTGAAATCAAAATCCCAAACAAAACAATTAGAAATATGTTTAATGACATCTCATACCCTATAGTATCGTACAGAAACTCAATTTCACAAATCTATCAGAAAGAAACTATTCACGTGTTACGAAACTAAATATCTAAAATTCCCCATAACTCCCAAAGCAAAAGAAATCCATTTTAAAAATAAAAAAAAATAAAAAAACTTTTGCCATTCATGTGTATGGGGTTTGTCATTACGGATATCCACAACTGAATTATGACTTGTCGTAATTCCAGTTTCAGATATCTACAATTTAATTCTGACTAGTCATAATTCCAGTTAAAGATGTGTTTAATTCCTCAATTGAAGATATCTACATTGTCAAAATAAAATTGACTAGTCAGTATCTCAAACTGGAGTTGGGGATAGTCAAAATGTACAGTAAATACAGATATCTTGAATTAGAGTTTTGACTAGGCGAAATGACATTGCAGATATCTGTAATTACGTCAGAAGCAACGGCAAGAGAGAGGCGGAAGCTATTCAAACATACTATGGCGCTGTACTGCAGCCGTATGGGTTTATAAAGTGTGTCTGGAGAAAATAAATCTACAATAAGCTGTAAATTTCTACCACAACTCTCTAGCTAAAAAAGCTTGTTTGCCACAGATTCCTTGATGATGAGCTCTTTCTATTTCGTGGCATTTTCTAACTATCTGATCCACAACGGTCCCTGACCACTCGTCTCACAGCCGGCTGCACATAGAGACTGATGTTATGTGCCCAGCTTGGAGGACTGAAGGCTCGTTGTGATTAAAATGAGGTTGTAGCTCGTTGTCTACCCTACTACGGTTAGAAAGAGCCCTCGTTTGTGTTTCAACAATGTTTCACTGATGAGTTATAGATCTGGGAAGTTTGAATCTGTGAATATCTTTCCATCCTTACCGAACTATCCAAGTTAGCAAACCCAAAAATTCCACATCCAAAAATTAGGTAATGTTAATTCCGGATAGTCAAGTTTAGCTATTAAATATTAAAACGGCTTGCCATAGCTTTGTGTATATTTGAACCTTATTTGGGGTTTGCTGCTAAGCACTTAATGTTCATTTTTCAATCTCTCCTCCATTTCCTCACAGAACACACCATCACTCTCCACTACAGATGATCTAAAGTGAAGCATGATGAAGCACACACGCAGTTGGTGCCAGGCTAATTTAACTCCCTCAATACCTGTTGGCGGAGTCAAACCCAGCAACTCACACTCCCTCCAAATCAGAAGAGCTCTCCTGCTCAAAAGAGCCAACGGCCAAGACGCCCAGGGCCCACCAGGGAAGAGCCAGCCGAGCCAGCGTACGAATGACATCTATGGTGCCAAAGTGACCATGTCCCCAACGATTGTCATCCAGCGGCAGGAAATGGCATCGTTCTTCAGACTTTTTGGTATATATATGTTTCAATTCAGTGGCATCATAGTGACCAATCTTACTTTTAAACATGAACGAATGAAGAGTGTTTGACATTTGATATTAAATAATTATGTTTGGTTACAGATGATGATGTGATCCATGACTTTCTGTGGATGGACTGTTGCTGTAAAATGACTGACAAGGTAAGTTGGTAACCCCATACTGTACCAACAACAGTGTATGTCACATAGAAGTGGTGTACATCATCTGCAAGCAGGGAACCTGAAGATTAATTTGAGATGTGTGTCAAGTTGTTCTAGTCATTAATAAGAAATATAAAGAATAATTAATAAATGAATTAATGAATTAAAATAAATTGCATTCCCATGCTCTATTATGTCTCATAAGTTGTTGCAGCAATTTTGTGGTTATTTGGTGCTAAATATAACCGTTTTACCACTCAAAATGAAAATGATCAATAATCCCTTTTGACATTTGGAGATTTCTGCAACAATTGCATTTTTTGGCAATTAGATGGAGAGCGCTTCTGTTCTGGAAACTGCTTAGAAACCCCCTTATTGTCAATCTAGTTAGGAAAGCCATCCATCCTCTGAATGCTCTAGGTCTCTAGTTTGTGGCTGTAAAGTTTCATGAGGCTGTGATTATCCTAGAGGTCACCACAGGTCATTTTATACAATGATGTCAAATTTCAAAAAATGGTCTCACTACAATTAAGTGGCAATTGATGTAATTCCAAGACTGTTTAGGGACCCTAGTATGCAGAAATATTCAAATACACCATTTTAGAATAGGCGAAAATAACACATTTATTCTGCTTTAAAAAAACTGCATGATTTTTGCCCCAAACTGCATGTGATTATCATAAAGTGTGCATGTCTGTAAAGGGGAGACTCGTGGGTACCCATAAAACCCATTTTCAGTCACATATCTTGAGGTCAGAGGTCAAGGGACGCCTTTGTTAATTGCGATGCCAGTTTTTCCTCGCCAAATTTTAGCGCAACTTCGTAGTGTTATTTAGCCATCTTCACTCTAGCTTGAAAACTCAGCCCACAACAACCTCTGAAAGACAGAATACAGTTTTAAGGGGTTAAGTAAATGACTTGGTGACAAAATCTCTTTGAAGCTTCAAGATTCTTACAATTAACTGACGCCAACGTTTCTCCCTAATTCATCAGTACCTTCTAGCCATGACCTTTGTGTACTTCAAAAGGGCGTGCTTCACTATTCCTGAATACACCAGGAAGAATTTTTTCATTGCACTGTAAGTTTCAAAGCTTTTGTATCTTGTTATTCTCATAAAAAGTGAAACATTGTGTGCCACTGCTGGACAAACTGTAACCCTAAATTTAGCTAAATGTGCTCATAGGTATCTCGCCAACACCATGGAGGAGGATGAGGAGGAGAGTAAGTACGAGATATTTCCGTGGGCCCTGGGCAAGAACTGGAGGAAGCAGTTTCCCCGCTTCCTCAAGCAGCGAGACAAGCTGTGGGCACGCGTCGAGTACAGAGCTGCCGTCAGCAGGCGCTGCTGCGAAGAGGTACACACGAGTAGAACTGCCCGGGGAGAATGATAAATGTTGTTTCTTTGGGAATCTTTTAAGGGTCTTGTTTTTGCTGCGCAGTGCAATTTTCCATCTCTGTTGTTTGTTTTTTTCTTCTGATGGAGCTGTATCTCTGTCCTCCAGGTGATGGCCATCGTGTCCTCTCACTCCGTGTGGCAGCGAGAGCGTTCGGAACACCACAGCGGCGCCCAGCGGCAGTACGAGTACCGAGACCACACTCGTATTCCCCGCGGGCCCTCGGCCTCCCCCGTCTCCTGTGCCCTCTGTAACCGTGGCGCCGGGGTAGATCGAGGCCAGGGCTCCTCTTCTCCCTCCAGAGGCTCTTCTGCGCAGACCCCAAACCCTGCCTTTCCTCACCCATTCACCTCCACACTGAGTTTGGAGGTCACCCCACCCAGGGCCGCAGCCTCCCGCAGGAAGGCGGCAGAGACGAAAATCCAGGCACAACATTCCTTCTGCTGCTGTGCCGAGGAGGTTCCCAGTAGGTATCACGTTTCCCAAAAGCATAAATGATTGTAAAATCCATCTCAGGGACCTTCTTAAGCTTAAGACGTGTTTCCCAAAAGCATTGTAATTTAAAAATAGAAATGATCGCAGATTAACAAGTACTTCTTACCCACTTGTACTGTAGAGGCTGTCTTCAGAGGCTCTGGCAAATGAATCACACATTTTTTATCTGTTCGAAATGTACCTTAAAGGGAGATTTGTCAAGTATGTAATACTCTTATCAACATGGGAGTGGGCAAATATGCTTGCTTTATGCAAATGTATGTATATATTTATTTTTGGAAATCGATTAACAACACAAAACGATGGCAAATATAGTCCAGAAACCCTCACAGGTACTGCATTTAGCATAAAAATATGCTTAAATCATAACATGGCAAACTGCAGCCCAACAGGCAACAACAGCTGTCAGTGTGTCAGTGTGTTGACTTGACTATGACTTGCCCCAAACTGCATGTGATTATCATAAAGTGGGCATGTCTGTAAAGGGGAGACTTGTGGGTACCCGTAGAACCCATTTACATTCACATATCTTGAGGTCAAGGGACCCTTTGAAAATGGACATGACAGTTTTTCCTCGCCAAAATTTAATGTAAGTTTGGAGCATCATTTAGCCACCCGCATCTTCACTCTAGCTTTAAAACTACGCGCTACAACATAAAAAATTGCAAGTTGCGTTAATGCGCCATAGGCATAGTCATTCAACCCTCCCAGAACCCCAACCCTTGCCTCGTAAACCGCAATACACATCAGACATCACAATGGTTTTAAAACAAAAAATAAAGACATAAATAAACAATTGGTCCCTGATGTTGTTTGCTAAAAAGTGTTTAGTCAGTTTCACTACAATTTACACTTTTATTAACAAATAGATGCGGCTGGTCAGATTAAAAAGTGTGAGAAAGAGAGTTACAGGGGTGAAAAGTGTATTTCTTTATTTCTATATTTGTTACCTCAATGCAGAAAATAAGGAAGGGCGCACACCAGGATTTTTTTTTTTTTAAAGGGTGTCCAGCGTCCCCCAGAGGGTGGCGCCCTAGACGACTGCATAGATGGCCTATGCCTTAAGCTGGCCCTGACACAAAAACAACAGAAAATAGGGTCCAGTTTGAAAAGTACCAAAGTTACCCTTAAAGACCAAACTTAACAGAGAAATTATCACTTGAACATACATCGGTGTGATAAGAACTACCTAAAATGACATCATTTGTTAAACTTACTTACTTTGTGTGTGTGGATTATGTGTAGATGTGATTTAGCTGGATTACACCTGGGAGGTATTTCACAAAGCAGGGTTAGAAAGTGAAGCTAGGAAAGACTCCCTGTGATAACAACTTGAAAACCTTGAATATTAAGTTTAGAAATAGGATTAATTCCAGCACTTTGATCGTAAAGATATTTCTTGTCTCAAGTTGCACTAAACTACATTTTTCTATCCTCCCTGTTTGTTAGAGAACAAGTCTTCCTGCAGGTCCACATATGACACCTCCATGGACTGGATCAGCGAGGAGTAGAGCGTCACACCACCACCTCAGCAGTTCTGACCCAGCTGTTCTGTGCATCGCTGTCTCTCCTCTTTAATACCACTTTTACTCTGAAGTAAAAGGTCTGAATCACAAGTGTAACTCACGAGTTTGTGTTTACCTCTTTTAAATGCAAATGTGGTACCGATTCAACAGAACAAAGTTTACCATTTACTGTCATTCCATACGTCATACTCTGATGGAAACATGCCGAAACAGACTGATATGACTCACCAAAGAGTGTTGTAAAGATGTGTTTAACCTGCACTGAGTTCTTGGTTTTTATTTAGATATTTATTTATTACTGTACTGTACGGAAGCACTTCTGGGATTTTTTTGATCACCATTTATTTATTCACGGATGTTAAATGAAATGAAAAAAATTGAGTTTGACATTTTTCAATCAAAGTTTAGCCACCGATACGTGTCCTTAACGCAGGATTTGATGCATTTTCACACACTGGGATTCTACTGGGCATTGTTTTTAATATTGTTGCCAAAGTGCCGGTTTAATGATCCAACACTGCCTCTTGAGTTTTGAATAAAGGCTTGAATTTAAATTTGTGAGTCTTTATTACAAACTTCTGTTATGCACTTAAGTTATCACAGGAATGGAGAAAATACACCTGGTTTTCCCAACCGCAACCTGTGTTTTGCACATATGTGGCTCTTTACATGCAGGCAATTACTGCATATATTCACACAAGTGTACAGATTTTTAATTGGCATTTACTAGAGACTTTTCATGAAAAAAATGCATATCAAAACACAACAGTGACTATTTTGACCATTTATTTTTTTAATTATTTACAGTTATAATTTAATCGATATGCAACAGTAATTTTTGTCCATGGTTCCTAGCAGGCAGAACAGCTACTGCACACACTTCCTCAGTTTGACCAGGAATGCTGAAGAGAGAAAAGTAGACAATGAGCAGTTATTTACAACATTATACACACACTTGTTGACTGGGACTAGTAATGTACTATCTGACCTGTGTGGCTCAGTTGTTCAGGATGAGGTCTGGCTATATAGGGAATACTCCCGAAGGCCGGGTGTTCCTCTGTGGTCATCTCTTCTGAAATAGAACAGTAATGGAAAAAAAATGCTCAACAAATATCATTTAGGACAAATCGACACAAGCACGTTGATCTGTCGTGTCACTTTAAATCACCTTTGTCGGCCTCGTCTGACGTCTCGCCCTCCTTCTCCCTCTGGTCTTCTTCCGTGATCGGAACTTTCCTGACGCAGTACTTCCCGTTTTTCTGGAGGGCCGGCGCCACTACCCACTCTCGGATCGGAACCTCGATGATGCGTTCACACAGCAACGGGAGCGCCGAACATCGGAGCCCTTCCAGCAGGTCAATGACCTGTGTTATGCTGTGTTCCAGAGAGGGACAGTCAGAATGCACTGTCGTGACTCTTTATTACTACCATACTTAAAAAATCATGTTTGTTTTTCTTATTCTTACGCACTCAGGGCAATCCAAATTTTGTACATTATTTTAAATCAAGACACATCCCGCTTTGAAAAGTTAATCGTTTGACACTGCTCTCATGTCTGTACTGTAAATATGAAGCTGGAGTCAGCAGCTGGCTAGCTTAGCTTAGCACAAAGACTGGAAACGGGTGGAAACAGCTAGCCTGGCTCTATCTGAAGGTTAAAAAAAAAGAAATCACTTCTCCGCACATCTAGAGCTCACTAACTTTTGCCCATGTGACCTGATGCAGGTTTCTGCATGATGACGCTGCTGCATACTACTTCGATGGCATGCTCCCAGTTTGTAGAAGCAGACAGGAGTACTGGTACGGAAGCTAAGCAATGCACTGCTGTGTGGCTAGTTTGGATCCAAAAGTCACACAACAACACAAACAAACTAACCGATCGATGCAGCGGCAGACCAGCAACTCCCGTGTTCTGCGAAGTAAAATTACTGTTTTTGTGAATGGAGTCTGGTGGCTTTGAGGACGATAGCGATATAACAGCTTCAGTTCCCCGTCAAAAAAGGGCTGTCTGACGGCGAGGTAAGGTGGCTGTGAACGGGAGTAGCAGGAAAACATATTTTAGCCACCTAAAAAAAAATCAATATCAGTTGAAGTGGACGTTATATTTAAAATATTTCCACCGCTTCACCTCGCCATCAGACAGTCCTTTCGCGACAGGGGAGCTTTATATCGCGGTCTTCAAAGCCACCAGACTCCATTGACAAAAACAGTAATTTTACCTTGCAGAACACGGGAGTATATACTGTATACAACCCCACTTCAAAAAATCCAGTTCAGTTATTTCCAAACTTGGCACAGCTAACGTTGACTCAGCTAGTGTTAGCGTTCGCATTATTCATAACCTTATTTATTAGCTTACTTTGGTAGCCTACCTCACTGCTTTTTGCTAACAGCTGAGTGGGCATTACCATTTGAAAAAACAAACAAACAGAAAAGAACGCGGATGGACCCGCCCTTTATCTTGTGTTTTACTGAGGGTTCTGTGCCAGACTATTTCTTGACTGGGAGCGGCAACTTCCTGGAATCTTGTTGTCACCATGAGGTTGACAACTTGTCATTTTTAAACTGAAATGAAATAAATGAGATATAACATGTTAATTCGAGAATTTTAGAAGTGCTGGTAAGCTGATTTCGTTACCTTTGGACAAACTCGGG
Organism: Sebastes fasciatus; assembly: GCF_043250625.1. NCBI lineage: Eukaryota > Metazoa > Chordata > Actinopteri > Perciformes > Sebastidae > Sebastes > Sebastes fasciatus. The sequence goes on along the minus strand of NC_133809.1, from coordinate 26,278,842 downwards.
CTAGCTGTGTCCCCCCCGTTTCCAGTCTTTGAAAGCGTATTTCCCAAAATGTCAAACTATTCCTTCTCAGTATGAAGCCACTGCACTTTTTCAAAGCTAAATGTATGCAACCCCATTTAACCACTCGTGTTAGGTCTGGTTTGAAAGGTAACAGCGGACAACACTGGAGATACACACTTGGCGAGGTAGACGGCACATACAGCTCCGGGGTGCAGATGTGGAATCAAAGCGGGTAAAACCAGGTGAGGGTTGATCAGGTCAAGAGCAACCTAGAACAAACAGAATGAGTAGGTGTCACGAAATCTACATTCCTGGAGTCTTAATGCAGGTAATCAGGTGTTGCCCTGTTGTTAATTTAAACACTGCCACAGTCTTTTTAAACCAAACACTGACCGCGTGGAATCCCTGAGCAGCGAGGAGCGAGGAAGCCTTGCCGAGGTCGGCGATGTGAAAGCTGACGTTGTCGGGCCACTCCTCCCCTCGCCGCAGACCCCACGACGTCCTCCAGCGGTTGTAGTTGAGCACAGCTCTCTTGTGGTGGTCCTCCCTGACCTCTACGCTCAGCACGCTGCCTTTACAGCCGACTGGGGAAAACAAAAAACATACATGTTTAATTATGTTACCTTCAGACAGATATTTCATTATAGCATGCAGGAATACACTATACATAGTATTTCATAATTTGCAAAAAAATATATGTTAACTAAGGCTATCAAAGTTAACACGATAAAAACACGTTAACGCAAATTCATCTTAACGCCACTAATTTCTTTACTGCATTAACGCAACTTGTTTTTAGGTTTTAGGTTGGAGCAGGCTCAGTTTTAAAGCGAGAGTGAAGATACTGACATCGTATGAAACTAGAAAACCTAAAGAATGGTACCATGTCATACTAGCTTCCTTGGAAAGGAGGATGAATAACGCTCCAAACTTACGCTAAATTTTGGCGAGGAAAAACTCTCATGACCATTTTCAAAGGAGTCCATTGACCTCTGACCTCAAGATCTGTGAATGAAAATGGGTTCTATGGGTACCCACGAGTCTCCCCTTTACAGACATGCCCACTTTATGATAATCACATGCAGTTTGGGGGCAAGTCATAGTCAAGTCAGCACACTGACACACTGACAGCTGTTGTTGCCTGTTGGGCTGCTGTTTACCATGTTATGATTTGAGCGTATTGTTTATGCTAAATGCAGTACCTGTGAGGGTTTCTGGACAATATTTGTCATTGTTTTGTGTATGTAATTGATTGCCAATATTAAATATATACCTACATTTTCATAAAGCAAGCATATTTGCCCACTCCCATGTTGATAAGAGTATTAAATACTTGACAAATCTCCCTTTAAGGCTCATTATGAACAGAGAAAAAATGGGTGATTAATTTGCGATTAATCCCGATTAACTATTTTAATCGATTGACAGCCCTAATGTTAGCGGCTAGATTGGCACGCCCTCAAACAAAGCTAGTTAGAGTGGAGCTGGAGCAGAGTCCGAAGAGTTTGGTTTGTTGACCAATCACAACAGAGTGGGCCAACTGACCAATCAGAGCATACTGGGCTTTTCAGGAGGGCGGTAGGGGCAGGAGCTCAAACAGAGCATTTCAGAAAGAAGGTGCAAAGAGGTGCTTACAGCGCAGCCGGTATAAGAAAAATAAAGCGTTTTTTTTAACATTTAAGTATGTAAACATGTTCTAGTAGAAACCCAAAATACAATATGAACCTAAAAATTAGCATAATGGGTCCCCTTTAATGGAAGAGAGTGAGACAATGACAGTATGATGGGTGCAGACCTGCTCTGGACAGGAACAGAGACATGGCCCCGGACCCAGAGCCTGACTCCAGCACGCGGTCTCCCTCTGTGACGTCCATCATCATCAGCATCGTACCTGCATCCTGGGAAAAGACAGAGACAATATCTGTAAGAAGAACCAAGAATGCATGTGGGACTGTGACACACAAACAAGTGCTGTACCTTAGGGTAGGCGATGGCCGGCCCCCTCTTCATTAACAGCACATAATCCTCCAGACTGGCCCGGCGTACAAGGAGGCGAACCCCCCTGCCCGTCTTCAGAAAGCTACCTGCGGGCTGCCCGGCTATGTCGTCGTGCAGGACAATCCCCCAGCTGCTCTGCAGTCGCGTCCCGGGCCGAAGCTCGAACATCTTTCTGAACTCCACCCGGTTCTTCTTACGATACTCAGCGACAAGCAGCTCCCCAAACGCGAGCGAGCTCTCCCCAGGAAGAAGAGTGGGCGATGTCACACTTTCTCCTGTGTCTGAAGTCTCCATAGCTGCATGTGATGCATGATGGGTACCTGAATCCTCCTCTCTAGGATGTCCAATTTCCTCTTGTGATGCATGATGGGTACCTGAATCTTCCTCTCTAGGATGTCCACTTCCCTCTTGTGATGCATGATGGGTACCTGAATCTTCCTCTCTAGGATGTCCACTTCCCTCTTGTGATGCATGATGGGTACCTGAATCCTCCTCTCTATGATGTCGACTTTCCTCTTGTTGTGTGCCCGTCACCTGGATGTTGTTTGTGTCTTCTTGCTGGTCCTGCTGCTCCCTCAGTTGCATCACCTCCTGGGTCAGGGCGTCCTGGGGGAGCAGGCTGCTGATCCTCTCCAGGGGGGACAGGGGACGCCTCCGTCTGGACAGCAGTGCTTGCCTGGAGGTCAGCTTGGCGCTCAGGGGTGAGGAGTCTGAGCTGTCACCCTGGTTTTCGTTACATTTCACAGAAGCAGTTGAAAAGGTTCTTATCTCCCTCCTACATTTATGGAGTATGAGATGTCTTTGACTGGATGTGCTGATTCTCACCAGTCTGTGCATGACCAGCAGGCCAAAGGGCATCTGAACAGCCATTACTTCATTATTAGAACATCATATGTAAACTAAAAGCAAAGGCTCTGTCTTGAGATCCCATCCAGTGAATTAAAAGCTGATGAAATAGATACAAAATGAGTGCAGTTGTTAAATATAATATGTATTACTGCGAAATAAACAATATATAATAGTAAACTGGTTGAAATGTCACTTACTCCATTCACAGTGTAACTAACAGTTGGCTCGTGTTCATTTCCCCTCTGTACTGTATTTACCACCAAGGAGGTCACCATGCTGGAAAAACCATGTGAGCTACGTCATAACTCAGCGACAGGTGTAGTAATTGAAGATAACCAGCAGAGGGAGACATTATAGCAATTCATTTTTTTATATATTTATGCCTCATTCTAAGCTCAAATAGGCATTGTACTGTGAAATACAGCAGTTTTAACCCTCTCTTTGCTTTTGTTATTTCGTTTTCTGTCTTACTGTTTAATAAATTGGCTTTGGTTACGTATAATGCAAATATATGAAGTGAGTTTGGCATCAACAACAGGTCTAGAAAGGTAGTTTTTCGGATAAAGGTCTTCTACGCAGGAATTTACAGCAGAGAACTTCATTTGTTGTTGATGCGTTCAAGTGCTGTAAAAAAATCGTAATTATGGCTATGGGTTACCCAACAAAGTGATGCAGAGATAAAAAAAACAAAAACGTATACATTGTATTATTTATTGGTAGTTATAGAACAAACGGGATACTTGAGTTATGGTGTCAGTTTTATGTTATTAAGTTCTTAAATGCATCAACTGGTTGTGTGCTAAATGTATTTACAGCTGCTATTGAGATGAAGCATTTAAACTAGTGAAAAGAACACATCATGTCCAGCTAGATAAGATTGTAAGGAGGACAGTAAGATAAAAAGACAAAAGGGGCATCCTGGAGAAAGTACTGCGAGTCAATTGAGAACTGCGAACCAGGTGTGAGAGGTGTTGGGGAATGATTAAAAAAGGACAGGAGGGATCCTGTTTGAGTAATGGAAACGAATTAGTAGCAACCAATAACGAAAGGCTGAGATAATGGTGAATACTTATACAGTACACAGGTCCAATATTTTGTCAGAAGAGGGAAGAAGAGGCCACGCAAGGGAATCAAGGAATGCACTAAAGGGGAACATCATTATCATCAATAGTTTCATATAATGCTTATTGCTCATTATTATTATTATTATTATGATTATGATTATTGTTATGATTATGATTGGGCTATATATAATTGTTATCATTTAACTCAGCTTTATAGGTTGTCTCAACCATACTATATTTGCACATTTACTACTTTTTGTATTTAAAAACAAAACATTGCAATTTGCAGACTTTGCTAATGTATACAGTAGGTTATTCTATGTTCATATTTTAGATTTTTTTAATGCTAGTATATTTATAGTGTATTCCAATGTTCTTTATATTGCGTATTCTACAGATATATTTCTCCAGTGTTGATATGTACACTTTATTTACTGTTCCGGTGCCTTTCCTGGTTTACCTGCTGCTTTAACACAACAATTTCCCCAATTTGGGATCAATAAAGCACATCTATCTATTTATATGCATATACACAGGTTTTGCTGTTACGAGGAGACCTGAAGGCAACCTGCTTGTTGGGGTTGTCTGGCAGCAGCAGCAGCAGCAGCCAAAGGGAGGGGGCGGTGCTCCTGACTAGTGATGGGAATTACGGCTCTTTTAGTGAGCCAGATCATTTGGCTCAGCTCACCAAGAGGATCCGGCTCTTTCGGCTCCCAAACGGCTCTTAGTTTTACCACTTCTGCCTTTTATAATTCAGCCAAATTTAGCGCTGTTTTGACCTATGATTAGTATGTGTGCACATATATCACTTAAATTATTCAATATAATTATACTAAACCTTTTAATTTCCAGAATACCATCATTTTACATGCTGCTTCGTTTCCGACTGTCACTCATCTTGTCTGCTACTTGTCTTGCACTCCTCTCTTTCTCTCCTCCTCTCCCTCCTACTCTGTACCTGTAGACTGTCAACACCCCACCGCCTCTCCCTGCTTGATGCTATGATCCTTGTCAGTCATCACCTGATTGGTCGCACGGACGTCATTAACACAACATTCAGTCACAGTCAGTGCATGGAGTGCTCGTGGCGCGGAGAAGATCATCCTATCATTCTGCCTTGAATGAATTAAAGAGAAAAGAAAAAAAGAAAAACGGCTCTCGGACGGGAGCCGGCTCTTATCGTTCACTTAAAAGTAGTGATGGTGAGATGAAGCTTCATGAAGCATTGAAGCTTTCCAGCAAATTGGTTCAGAAAAGGGTTCATTTCTCAAGGCTTCATGTGCACACGAAACCACCTGGTGGTCAAAGAGTGTACAGCAGGCAGATATGATCTTAACCATGTGATCTGTGATATACTGTAAATCTATTACCATGTACACCATTTATATCTATATAATATATAATATATTTTCTATTTTCTTGTAAGTATATTATGAGTATATAACATACATGTATAATAAACTGTAATTGTATAGTAGTGTAGTGTAATATAATATAATAATGGCAGGAGGAGTAATATTAGTGTTCTGTGTCACTTCTGGAAAGTGTCATTGGTTTAACCAGTGAAGATCTGAACCACTTCATGAACCAGTGAGCGGTATGCAGCGAGGCTTCGGACGTCATCAATGACGTAATTGGTCTAAAACGATACAAGCCTTGATGCGCGCATCGCGGAGAACTTTCTGGATTACTCGACACACGCTCCTAAGCCTCGGCACAGCACGTAACATCACAATTTAAAAGAGCCGGCTCTTTGAACCGGCTCGTTCGCGACCGACACATCACTCCTCCTGATACTGCTACTGCGCATGTCCCTCAGACGTCCACACGTGGTTGGTTCTGTGTAAACCACGCATACAGACGCAGCAGCGGTCTCAGAAATGGCGGCCGACGGTGGCAGCTCTTCGCTGCTGCAGCTACCTTGCGTTTTCTCACCAAAATCACGACAATACCTAGCGCTGTGTGCCCAGGACGGCAGACTGCGTATCTGGAACACAGATAGTAAAACACTTCACCAAGAGTTCGTGCCTTCAGCCCATTTGAGTGCAACTTGTGTCTGCATAGCCTGGGGACCATGCCGGACAGTCAAGGTACGTGAGGCTGCTCGAAGCCAGGCCCTAGTAAGCTATAGCTTCAGTTTCCTATAGAAGTGAGCACAATAAATGCAGAAAAAGTGTCACTATTCTTAAAGGAGATGCTACAGAAAGCTTTCAGCTACGTGTTAACTGCGGGAGGCTTTCATGTGTCCGACACAGAGTTAACTAGCCACGTTAGCAGCTAGCTAGCTTTCACCAGCTGCGCACATGTTAGTCCCACATGGTAGTCTAGTGTAGGAAACATGGGACAGTGTTTTAATCTGCTGTTTCAGGGTGATCTAATTCTAAAGAATACTTGGAGTTAACCACATTAACCCGATCATTTGTTTCTCACTCTATAAAGACGGTTAGTTCTGTAAATAAAGTCGTTATTAAAGTTAACCCAGCAAAAGCTTCAGGAGCGTGTGCCACCATGACACTTTCTGGGAGGTGAGGTTAGAAAAAAGTTTCACCTCAGTTTTTATGCACCAAATATTTGGAACAAGCTCCCAGAAAACTGCAACTCTGAGTTCTTTTAAATCAAAGCTTCAAACTTTCCTGTTTGCTGCTGCCTTTTATTAAACCAGATCATTATCTAATACTGCACTAGAGCTTTTACTCTTGTGTTATATTCTATTTTAGCTTCTATCCTAGCTTTTGTTTTTATTTTCTAATCTTTTTAATGTTTTTATAACTGTTTTAATTATGTCTTAATGTAATGTAAGGCACTTTGAATTGCCCTATTGCTGAAATGTGCTCTACAAATAAAGCTGCCTTGCCTTTCCTCAGTGTTAATGCTGGCTATTGGCAATTTGTAAACCCAAGTAAAGTTTAGTTTAGTAGTTTTATGACAGATGTTTAAATATTGAATCGTGATTATGGTTTTTAATAGTGTAAGGAATGTGTTCATTGTGTCCAGGTGTGTCCACTACTTAGTAATAGGTTGCTGAGCCAAGCACATTTTTCAAATGTCAATTACTAGTATTCAGTCATTTGTTTTTATCAGCTGTCACAGTGCTGGTATAGATTGTTAAACTGGTCAGTGGTGTAATAAACTGAGATTTTAAGACAAGTAAAGACATAGCCTCCATGTGTATTACACCATACTTGTATCATTATTTGTGGTGTTTTAAGTAGGATTACATTACATATTATGTGCTGTGTTTTCAGGAGGGGCCTCAGAGGAAGAAGAGGAAATCGGAGCCAGGTCAGGTGGAGGAGAAGGCAGACCTGTTGGCGATGGGCACAGCAGCGGGCAGTGTGCTCATCTACAGTACAGCAAAGGGAGCACTGCACTGTACCCTGGTGAGTCTGACACTTTCATCCTCGTTTGTATACTACATCCTAATTTGTTTGTCCTATTTTTCTTTCCGCCTGGGAAAGGTTACTTCATACAGTTCATGACGATATCTTTGCATGTGGAGAATCTGTAACCTGGAAATTAATTTGAATGTTTTTATGAATTTGTATTAGGGCTGTCGACCGATTTCAAATATTTAATTGTGATTAATCACATTTTTTTCATAGTTAATCGCAAATTAATCACATAGCTGTCTCAGTGTGCTGACTTGACTATGACTTGTCCCAAACGACATGTGATTATCATAAAGTGGGCATGTCTGTAAAGGGGAGACTCGTGGGTACCCATAGAACCCATTTACATTCACATATCTTGAGGTCAGAGGTCAAGGGACTGCTTTGAAAATGGCCATGCCAGATTTTGTATAATTTTGGAGCGTTATTTAGCCTCCTTGGCGACATGCTAGTATGACATTGTACCAATGGATTCTTCAGGTTTTCTAGTTTCATACGATACCAGTATCTTCAGTCTAGCTTTAAAATTGACCCCGCTACAACATAAAAATCGTACTGCGTTAAGGAAATTAGTGGTGTTAAAACGAATTTGCGTTAACTTTGACAGCCCTAATTTGTATTAGTGTTCAGTTTTGAATAATAGGATAATTTGTTTCCCACTGCTAACTTATCATTTTCTGTCTGCCAGGATGGAGGCCATAGTGGAGGAGTGAATTGTGTCGAGTGGCACCCTGAAGACAGTTTATTATACAGTGGCTCAGATGACACAAACATCATAGAGTGGGACCTGCAGACAGGCAAGGCGCGAAGGTCAGTATCTACTTTATTACACTTTATTCTGTGCTGGTGGGAGTCACTCCATTCACATCACGATCCCACCACTCCAGGCTCCGATTCTGCCATCCACACACACCTCCGTACAGAAGTAGCAGCCTTTACTCCACAGTTGTCATAGTCATTTTTATAGTATCTTTTTTCCATATTGTTATTGTAATTTTTATATTCAAAATTTATGTTCTTGGCTTTTGCAGCACTTTGCCTGTGTTTTTATTTCCTCTTTAAGCTGAAGTAGGCAAGATTGGAGAAAATATAATTGAAAAGAAAATATTTTTGTGAAACGGTCGCTATATCCTGACAGCAGTACATGAAAGAGGTAACCTGGAAAAAACAAACATGTGTCCTCCGGTGCTCCTAAAGGCACCTGCAATATTTCACATATCGGAGGAAAACAACCAATCAGAGCCGAGCTGGAGTCTGCCGTCCAGCCTCCGTCTATGAGAGCCGGCTGTCAATCACTCACAAACTCCTACCGAATGGTCAAACTAGGCAGCGCTGATCAAATATGAATCAATATTCTGTTACTGTAATGCCTATTTATCACCTCAAATGTTTTCAGAAACATCTTGTAGTGTACTGTTTAGCTGTAAAATGAGAAAGCCATGTTGAGAGAGGGAAAGCCATGCACCGCTCACATGGCCGGAGCACAGCCAATAGCAACGCTCTCTCTCTGAAATGACCTGTGATTGGTCAAAGTCTCTCTTCACGGGCTAGATTTCCTAGAGCCTGAAAACAGAGCCACGAGGAGGTGCAGAAGTCTAGTTTTCTCTCAGAACTCTTTAATTATAATATGCTGAGAGGTTATTATGGAATTTTTGCCCAATGATGCCAAAAAATGTTGCCTACTGAAGCTTTAATATGTTTGTCTGCACCAACACCGAGGCAAATTCCTTGGAGGTGAATAACCGACTGTACTCTTTCTCCTCGTCCTCGTTGGGGCTGAGCTATATATCGGTATAATATCAATATCGTGATATGAGACTAGATATCGTCTTACATTTTGGATATTGTAATATGGCGTAAGTGTTGTAGCGGTTTTAAAGGCAACATTTCAATAAAGTGATTTAATTTTCTGAACTTACCAGACTGTTCTAGCTGCACTATTATTTGCCTTCACCCACTTAGTCATTATATCCACATTACTGATGATTTATCGAAAATCTCTGTGTAAATATTTTGTGAAAGCACCAATAGTCAACCCTACAACATCGTTGCGTTATCGAGGCATTTGGTCAAAATTATTGTGATATTAGATTTTTTTCACCCAGCCCTCGGCCTCATTAGTATCTGCATCATGAATTCGCTGGCTTCCACTGCACATCAACTTATAAACAAAGCTGTAAATGCGGACTTCAGTGGCCTAAATCCGAATTCAGCATCAAGGCTTGCAGTGTGAATGTAGCCTTAGATATCTAATATGTTAAAAAAAAAGGAACATATCACATCCAGAGAGAGCTGCAGTCTGTAGTACAGTGCCAGATGAAATGGGGAAAGTATCATAACAGCGGCTTGTATATCCGCCGTCTTTGGTTTCCCTTTTTGAATAACAAATACAGACTACCGCTGTTGGTGTGGTGAGTTATTTCATCTCACGCAGGTGCAGGATGTACGGGGTAGTTGGCCGTTGACTGTAGTCTTTGCGGTGTGTTCGAGTGCAGCTTTTTGGCCGAGACAACGGCGACGTGAGGCGACGCAACGGTCGGCCTTTATCGCCGCTGGTTCTTTGATGTCGGTTGGTTTGTCTGGGCCTCAAGAACGCTAGCTAAATTTACCACAGATAGCTTCAGTAGAGGGTTTGCATTGTGATAACAAGGGCCAGTGGGTGCAAATCCTTCCAAGGAAATAACAGACTGGCTGTGGGACACAGTCAGTTCTGCTGAATGGAGTGCCATAAGTTATTGATTATCTGGTTTGATTAAAACAAAACCAAAGGACGTCTCGACTTTGATTAACTACCAACTTTTTTTTTACTGCTGCTGCATCTGTTTTCATACGCATTGCTGTAAACTTTCAGCTTCTTGTATACTGTCAAACAATCACCTGTACTTTGCTCAAAAAGAATGGTGTGTTTTAAGAGCACCTCTCTGAACAATGGAACTGTTATAACCATTAAACAGCCCATGATATTTCCTTACCAAAGCAGTTGCTATTGGTCTCAACTTCTCCTAGAAAAGACACGGATAGTTTGAAAGATCAGAATGTGGATGCGACCTAACGGCAGCTCTACCGCCGACGTCGGGACCCGACACTTAAATACACCAACAAGCCATAACATTGAAGGCTCTACCATCATGCATTTAGTATTTCATCATAAACACCGTATTCCTCCAGTGATTTAGTAGCAGCACAGTCAGCGGATACAATCACGAGCCGTAATGTCACCATGAATCCTCACTAAAGCCCATTCGTGCACCCACAAAATGGTTTGGAGAGTGGTGAGAGCGTTTTGTACATTTCTTTACTGCTATCAGATGGAGTGCAATAGTAAATGTAATGCTGTTGAATGTAGCCGTAAAGTTTCAGGCTCTTCACATACATACACCAAAGCGAAACGCTGGAATGAAAGACTCGGTAGAGAAAGTGCTACTTAGATCTGACAACGGAGAACAAAGCTTGGTGCTTGTGATGTCGACAGGGAAACAAATGTAATCCCATAAAAATGCAGTTAGAAGATAAACCTTCCTCAAAATGCACAAACACCCAGTAGTCATTGTGTCTTTTCTTTGTTTCCCCCAGTAAGTGGAAGGCGGACCGTGCAGCAGTGACCAGTCTGTGTGTGAGCCCCGATGGCAAACTGCTGCTCTCAGCCGGTCAGATCATCAAGATGTGGGACTTGGACACCAAGGAGGTTTACAGGGTGAGTGTCACGTTTACACATCTTATTTAGTTTCATATCTGTTGATTTATTACCCCAGAGGCCTTTACTATGAAGCAGGATTTGGGGTTAGCGAGGTAACTTCAGGTTTAACTCCTGAGTTTTCTATCCTACGACTGTGGTTCACTTCTTACCGGGTTAGATCAGTATAAGCTACCATGGCTCCGGAGCAGGTTATGTTCCAGATAAAAGATTTACTCGTATAAAAGCACCGCCTACTGACCAATCAGAGCTCGATGCGCAGATCGAATGATATTACACAAATACGAAGAAGTTAAAATCCCAATCCCGGCTAAAAGCAACACAGTTTTAACTGACAAATGCAGGAAGGACAGCTGGATGTATGTGCTTACCTTTTTGAATTATATATATATTTTTTAATCGCTCTCAAGTCCGTTTAACAGTGAGACGCAGCTGAAAGAAGGCTGAAATAGTCATACACGCCACATAATTTTCAAAGGGTATAATGTACACTACTGTAATATATTCATCTTTTCTACTTTGAAAGCTTTTTATTATATCACTGCCCCATCTAGACGACTATATCTGACTTTTGAATATTCCGTTAAATTTATAAGTTAATTTCCGCATTCACACATCATAATTTTTTCTTTTGTCAGCTGTCCTTACTGCATTTGGCAGCTTCAACATTAGTCTGTATTATGTGTTTAACTTCTTAATATTTGTCTAATATGATAGTTTGCTCTTCCTTTGTAAAATCTGCCGCTCTGCTGTCAGTAGACTTGTCCATGTTTGTGATTGGTCACATGCTGCAAACACCGCGCCTTTTATGTGAGCGCGCTCGTAGCCAGATTGACAAACCCTCGGTTGATTTGCCGAGTTGATAACCACCGTCGTAGGACCGCTTAGCGGGATCGCAGTTGTTAGGGTTAGTTTTAAGCGAGAAGATACCCTGGGTATGTTGAACTTGCTTCGTGGTACAGGCCTCTGGATCAACTATTGTGGGTTTTAATGTTATATGCTAGAAGACACACTACAGAATATACGCTATTAAGTGCAAATATCTGATTCCAGTAGAGATGACCGGCCGATGAGTCTTATATTTCCGATATTTTTGGCGATCATATTTATAGTGGCACGGACATTAACGTCATACACACACGCATGTCGTCGACGTGGAAGTTCTTCAGTGTTGCAAGTGCAAAATAAGCCGTAGAAGAACAACCTTAAAATATTTGAAACAACTAATTTAATCAGACACTTGTTATATTGTAATTAATTCCCATGATGCTGCTCAGAGTCATCACAGTGACCAGCTTGTCTGCTGACCGCACAGGGTTAAATATAAAATAGATATTATAGAGGGAATTATGACCTGTTTAACTTCCCTAACACTAAGCCCTAAGCGGCTTATAATACATAATTAAAACTAGCAATGCCAAGATTTTTTTTAAAAAATCAAATAGTTTAATAAGAATACAATCATTTATTTCCTAATGATTTGAATTGTGTGTTTTTTAGGTCTACAGCTAACGGTTATTTCATTATCTATTACTCTGCAGATTATTTTCTAGATTAATCGCTGAATCTTTTGAAATAGTTGCAGATTATTTTTCTGTCGATCGACGAAACAATTAATCAACTAATTGTTGCAGCTCCAGTGTTTTTAGATGACAATAACAAAGTAAATGGATAACATTTAGAATTTGACGATTTACATTGACTTCGGGACGGTCAAAATAATTTTTGGCACGGTTGCGGGATGGTGGTTAAAAAAGTTAGTGTGGAGCTTTGCTGTCCATTAAATGTCTTAGAAAATCGGAATAGGAAGGTCAGAAAATTGCAATCAGTGCATCTCTAGATCCCAGTTTAGTTGGAGAGAAACGATGAGGCTTATAAACCAGTCAAACTGATGTTTTCAGCAGAATTGATTCAAATGTCCTGCTCTTTGTCATCGTTCCCTCTGCAGAAGTTCACAGGCCACTCCACGGCTGTGACGACCCTTCGCTTTGCCACCACGCGACCTCCCGACAGCAACGGTCTCTATTTCCTGTCTGGTGCTGCACACGAACGACTGCTCAGTGTTTGGTGAGTGCCCGTTCCCTGTTGTTGGTGACATCATTCAAAATCTACTGCTGTTTGTCTGGCTTTGATTGCCATGCTCATTTGAACTGACACAAAGTCGTCTCACTGCAGGCAAGTACGACAAGATGGGAAGGACAAAAATTCAGTCGTGTCCTTCACACTGACGGACGAGCCGCGACACATCGACCTCGTCGCGTCCACCACCAAGGAAGAGGTCAGAGTTGACAAAATGTCTTCACATTACAGACGTCTTAATGTATACTAGGAGTGTTAACGATTATATGTATTTGGAGAGAGCGTGGGATTTAAGCACTTGCTTCAAGCTTTCCTAAAGTGTTCCTCCCTGTGGTGTAATTATGGAGCTACACAGACATATTGCCTGTTTAATGTAACCTATTTACCTTGTGTGAATGTTTGCGTGTTATCTGTTTCCCACAGGCGGTGAGGCTGGCAGTGGTGTGTAAGGACGGACAGCTGCATCTCTTTGAGCACTTTTTAAATGGGTAAGCCCTTAAAACACTGCATACTGTACTAGGCAACAAATGGCAGTGTTAGGTAACTAACATTTGAGCACTTGGAAAAAGCAATTACTTTTTTATGTTTAAGAGACATTATGTATTCCTCTCGCTGTTTCTCCGTCCATAACGTTTGATTCAAACAAAGCCAGCATCTCAAACTGAAAGAGTGGGTTGCTCTTCTGTTACAGCTCTACTCTGAATAGTTAAAACTTTTAGATGCAGAGCACCTCCATGGAGGCTGAAAGTCATTTTCACATTTGGTGTGTTTGCCCCCTAGAGGCTGTTAGAGGACATTGCACTGCTAACAGATTGAGACACTGATCACTTCTCTTCTCTGCAGTGATTCTAACGTTGTGTTGAATAATGAATCTCATCTAACCCATTTTATACGATGTTGTATACAGGGTTTATGCTATACTTTTACTTTCTGCACGGTGGTGCAGTGGTTAGCACCGGCGCCTCACAGCTAGAGGGTTGCAGGTTCAAATCTGGCTTGGGGCCCTTCTGTGTGGAGTTTGCATGTTCTCCCCGTGTTAGCGTGGGTTTTCTCCGGGTACTCCGGTTTCCTCCCACAGTCCAAAGACATGCAGGTTAGGTTAATTGTTGACTCTAAATTGCCCGTAGGTGTGAATGTGAGTGTGAATGGTTGTCTGTCTCTATGTGTCAGCCCTGTGATGGACTGGCGACCTGTCCAGGGTGTACCCCGCCTTCGCCCAATGTTGGCTGGGATCGGCTCCAGCCCCCCCCCCGCGACCCCTAACGGGATAAGCGGTTGCAGATGGATGGATGGATAAAATAACCTACATTTGACATAACTTAAAAATAAATTATATGAAGTAGTCGGAATAAATAAAATAATTGACCAGTCAGTTCGTTTTCCACCTTCGTCCAATTCCAAGGGTTGTAGCCTACCCAATAGTTTGAAGATTCACTCGGAACGTTAACATTAAAATTATTAATAATAACTTACCGAAACATTGCGTGCAGTTCACCTTCTCTTCTCCTCTCTGTGTCTCTCAAACACGTACACACTCACAGCCAGCGTGGCGCCGCATCTTTGTAATTGTCCAAAAGTCAAAATTTTATTGAAGAAACATAGATGTAATCATTATTTATATCATAATTATAGTGGCTTGGTCCGAGCCACTTTGTTTATTTCACATTTACAGTCAGCTGGCTGTGTAGGAAGACCGGCTTTTTTCACACATGTGAATGGACAGCCAGCGGACCGTGAGGAGATATTTGCTGAATACGACAACATGTTTTGGATTAGAAGCACAGCGGAGTGGAGGCGTTTAAACTTTTGTATAATTTTTATATTTAGTTAATAATTAAGTTTTCTTAACGACATTTCTTACAATATTAGGCCATTTAATATGCTACAACTGAATTTATTTATTTATTTGATCATTTAATCTGCCAGACAACTACACGTGACGGCGGCAAAAAGTCGGCATATGCCGGCTAACGTAAACGCTGGTTGTATACTAGCCTTGCTCATGTCCTGTCTAAACATCTGTCCCCTCAGGCCCTGTAAGAAGCCGTTGTCCCCCTCATCTACGGTGCAAATGTCAGACACAAAGGACTCCCCGGTGCCGATCCCACTGCTGGCCGCCGCCCTCGGAGCTGATACGCGGACGGTGATGATGGCCTACGGCAACCACCTACAGCCTGTGATGGAGAAAGTGGTAAGTACACAGGAGGCTGCGGAAATGCACGCGTTTCACTACTAGAATTAGACCACGATGAAGATGGGCTTGGACAGCCATGTTTTGTTTCGCTTCACTTCTTCTCCATATCTCCTTTATAGAAGAGTTGTGTGTTCTTGTGCTGTATAAGCAACCGGACGAAAGATCTTACTACATTTTCCTGGAAGTCAGAAACATATGGCTGTGACTTGTATTCCACATGTTGGATAATAATTAGGGCTGGGACGACAGCTTATCTCCCGATTCGATACCATCCTGATACTTGGGTGCCGGATCAATATGTATTGCGATTTTTAAGTGCTGCGATTCGATATTACATTTATTGCATTTTTTTTAACACTAGACCATGAGAAAGAGTTGAATCATACACTTCTAGGGACTTTTACTTTGGAAAATCTCTATATTAATACAGTAAAAATTGATTTTCAGGATGTATGTAGTCAGAGATGTCCTGAAGTCAAATATATCAGTCATTGTCAGGAATTATTTATTACATTATTTTACAACAACCCAAAAATCAAAGAATAAAGACATTTCCCTCATGTATTAGTGGAAACACAATGTTTTATACTTCTGGTGAATATAATCCACTCAATCTTATTTCCATACATGTATGTTGTATATAAATATCCCTTTAACACCTTATTTTGAAAACCAGACGTAAGATGTTAATCAGCTTTGGTAGCTTCAGAGAAATGTTAAGTTGCTATTGTCAGCCTTTAAAAACCTGCATTCGCCAAGCTGTTGATTGACCTGCCATGCTCCCTCCTCTTATCTGTTCAGGAGATCAACACAGCAGAGCGACACGTCTGTTTGACCCGGGATGTTCAGACCAGCTTGTCCCTCTCCATGGAGACCACCGTTTCCAAGGTAACAATCAAGTTTTCCTGTCTTTTAATATGAGTCAAGAAGACTGACGTAGCCTGGGCATGTTCTCCACACACCCTTTATATGGTCTTACTTGCCAATCCATTAAACTATAACTGTGACTGAGGATGAAAAGCTGAGGTTTTGTTTCTGTGTTCCAGGTGAAAACCCCAATTGTGAACGCCAAGAGCAGAGTGTTGGTCCCAGGGCTTCCTGGTCACCAAGCCCCCGTCAAGGGAACCCCACAGGGGTCAGAGAAGAGGAAAAAAGACACAGACACCAAAGAGGTGGGTTCACTGCGTCTCTGATGGCTTTTTGGCTCAGACTCCAAACAACTTGTTTGCATTTCAGAGTTGGTGCAGGGGATTAGTCACCGAGGTTATAATAGTTTTGAATTGTAAATTATTTTTTGACTTTTCGATTTTATTTTAGTTTTAGTTAGTTTTTCAGAAAGGTTTAGTTTTTATATATTTAGTAGGGTTGTCAAATTTGACCCGATAATAACACGTTAACGCAAATTCATTTTAACGCCACTAATTTCTTTAACACATTAACACAACTTGTGATTTTTAGGTTGTAGCGGGCTCAGTTTTAAAGCTAGAGTGAAGATACTGATGTTATATGAAACTAGAAAACCTAAGAAATCCATTAGTGATGATGATTGTCATACTAGCTTGTCGTGAAGGAGGCTAAATAACGCTACAAACAAGTCATAGTTAAGTCAGCACACTGACACACTGACATCTGTTGCCTGTTGGGCTTGAGTTTTTCATGTTATGATTTGAGCATATTTCTTTTGCTAAATGCAGTACCTGTGAGGGTTTCTGGACAATATCTGCCATTGTAGTGTGTTAATTGATTTCCAATAATAAATATATACACACATTTACATAAAACGAGCATATTGGTCCACTCCCATGTTGATAAGAGTATTAACTACTCAACAAATCTCCCTTTAAGGTACATTTTGAACAGATAAAAAATGTGCAATTTATCGTGATTAAATATTTGAATCGATTGACAGCGCCAGTGCTTATCAAAGGATAAGAAACAGTTTAATGTACTGGAGAAAATCTTCTCTGAAATCATTTTCACATTCTGGCTACACTGAATACAAACTGTGAGAACATGTTAAACATAGTGCTTTGCATGCCTTCAGACTCGTTTTCGTGATAAATCTGTGTGATATTGTGTTAAAGCTGGCTAAGATGGGTACATTTAGTGTGTGAACTGATATCAGCCAATTCCTGTTTGACCTAAAACCTCTCTGTCCTTCTGTAGATGTCGATAGCGGAGCGACTAGGTGAAATCGATCTGTCTACAGTCTCCGGCGGGAAGGGGACTCCTAAAGGGACGGCCTCTTTACAGACAGACAATTTTGCAGTGCTGCTGGTGCAGGGCCTGGAGAGCAACGACGCCAACATCCTAAATGTAAGTGTTCTTCCCACAGTCTGAGCTCTGAAAGGAAACATTCAAGTTTGATAAATGGAGAAGTGAATTTCCTCCATTTGGTTTGCCCACAGATTTCTGCTCATTTTCCATTCAGAAGGTTAAAAGGACATGTACTACCAGCCAAAAGTTTAATTCATTTGGGTGTGAACATTTTAAACCCAAATCCCTAAAACATCTGTCACACCAAGTCTGGATGTTTCTGCTTCCGTAAGCTCAAACTTGTAAAAGCTTTTACAATTAAGCAGGTTGACCTGAATGTCCTGGGTGACACAAAACATGAGCCTCTCCTTTATATTAGTCAAATCTTAATATCTTAGTTTTTTTCCCCTCCCTTTCTCTCCCACAGAAAGTTTTTCAGACCCGTAAAGACATGGTGATAAAGAAAACGGTTGCTCGGTTACCCCTCCCTGCTGTTTTACCTTTGGTGGAAGAGGTGAGTCTCTCTACTGTACAAACCACTGCATATTTATTCCTCAGTGAAGTTAACTCTGTTTTAATGGTTCACTGCAGTTTTTAAATCAGCCCTTTATCTCCTCTCCTGTAGATCACAAAGAGGCTCCAAGGGCATCCTTTCATGTAAGTCCAAGCTTTACAGATCAACTGTAAGCATTCAAGTGGCTTCAGTTGACAGTGTCTATACATCAGACCGACACATACGGGTACTTCGCAAAGAGTCAGAGCCGCGCCACCTTTTGGGGGATAGAAAAATCGAAGATCCCGTAGACTTCAACGCAATTTGACGCGTTTAATTTATCATTTTGACAAATTCGTATGCATTCATCTCTTGTTATACAAACGTTTGTTATACAAATGTTTGTTTTACACGCGTCTAATAGTTATTTTGCGATCTTGCCTGAACCTGAGTGATCGCGATACCTTAATAAATTTAAGGTTGAACGCCGCCATGTCCCTTCAGTCTCCTCCCGTCCCACACAGTGGCAGGATATTGCTTAACCAGACTTGTATACATATTTGATAGAATCATGTTAGGCTAAATGTTGTCCGAAATCAAGATGTTATAACCAACATGTTAATAGCCAACTGTTTGATCTATAGGCTGAGACGACAGTCTGATGCTGCTATAATGTTAATTAATTACTGCAGCAGCCTCCCACCGTAGCTCCCGTTAGCTAGCCATGCTAGTTACTGTCACCAGCATCATTTGCCACACTGACAGTGAATATTCTGCTTTGATTTGAGGCACATATCGTATGTGCCTCAAATCAAAGCCTCACTCAACCCGCTACACAACAGCTTTTCGCCATTTTCTCTCCTGTGATGGCGAGTTTCTTTCCCCCAAACGGGAGCGCAGCCTCGGAGATGACGCCATGCTGGTCTGGTCTATAGCTTGGAGCCCTAGAGGCCCTCTATTATATCTTTTTTAGGTCATGGCAGGGAAACAAATCCGAGATCAGCGTTTTTAGATTTATTGTTGGTGCAACCAACTACACAGCAACTCTTCAGCGTAGCGTTATTACTATTACCGGTTTGTTCAAAGTAGAAGTTTGGAGACATGTTTCAACTTCTTCTGTTTACTCTGTTACCGTCTATGAGGGACACGGGATTGTTTTCTCCTAAAAGCGGGGGTTGTCATGCGAGAGTACTCTGGATGACGTATTACCGGTCTGATGTATACTGATTAGAAATAAGTCACTAATGCAGACGGTGATGTTTGTGTTGCTGATTTTTACTTTCCATTATAAAAACATGTTGATCATTTACAATCATGAAGTTCTGACTCCCACCTGACGGCATATTCATTTTGTTCCTTCCCACAGGGCGGTTTTAATGGTACGGTGGCTCAAGGCCGTGCTCATGCACCACACATCATACCTGGCATCGGTGAGTTACCATCATCACATTGTGCCCATACGAAGCCACCAGACTCCAGTTTGCATCTGCTTGTTTGACTTGTACCATAATGTCTTCTGTTCAGACGGCACACTTAAGACTCTCCACGGTCTACACAGTGCATAATGTGATTCCCCTAAGCACAGCACACAGCAGTTTAAATAACAAGCATACAAACAAACGCACAGCACCCTTCCCCTTGTAGACATTCATGTTTAATCTGTTAGATCTGCAGCCATTACCTCCCACCACACAGCAGAGATTATGCGATTGCCTGTGTGTGTCGACTCCAACCAAAATATCTCCATAACCAGCAGCTGAATACCCATTTATTATGCACATTGATGCTGGAAAGATGAGGAAACCCTGTGTGACCTTTACCATATCACTGTCAGTCGGCCAACGTTTTGATTTTCAGCTGACATATCCCCTGACCTGTGAGGTCATACAGACGGAACATTTGCTGTTCAGGTTGATCTTAACAAGAGAAAACCTTACCCTTTCTATGAACTGTTTTCTTCAACTTTCTACACTTTATAAATGTGAGTTCAAGTCTGCTGGCTAGCCTTATGTATACATTATAGGAAAGCATTAAGTAATGGAGAATGTGAGACCTTGACAGAAGTCTGCTCATCGTCGAGTGCCGTCTTGTTTGTGTGTTTTCTGCTGCTGAAATGTTTTTACCTCCAACTAATCCATCTGTGTATCCCAACAGCTGCCAGACCTGGTTTCCCAGCTGGGAGTGCTTTATCACATGATTGAGAGCAGAGTGAAGATGTTCCACAAGCTAACGAAGCTGCACGGGAAACTCTATCTCCTGATGACACAGGTAGGTGTCAACCATGTACACAAATGAGCACAGTATCTTAAGTGTTTTTATGAATGGACTCTGATGTTATAGGTATGAATCGGGTGGTAGCGATAGCTTAGATTCTCCTACTTGATGATGATGTGGTGCCCAATAGCGCCCTGCAAAAGTGCAAAATGTCCTCCCAGCTCATTGTTGGAAACTTGACTGAGTTCCCAAACATCACCTGTGGGCAGAGAGGATTCTTGCATTTGAGTTAGGGCTGCTCGATTATGGCAAAAATCATAATCAAGAATATTTTGGTCAACGTTGAGATCATGATTATTTAACACGGTTACTCATTGACTTTGGAACCAACATCCATTTAGAAAGAACAATTTTTAGCCTACGTTTTAAAGTTAAATGCATCATTGTGGTGCCATTTGGGGGTAAAATTAAAGGGCCAATGTGTAGCATTTCGGGGATCTATTATCAGAAATGGAATATCATATTAATAACTTTTCTTTAGTGTATAATCACCTTAAACTAAGAATTGTTGTTGAGCCCTTCATATCTACATAGGGAGCGGGTCCTCTTCATGTAGTCTGTCATGTTGCTCCACCAAGTTTCTACAGTAGCCCAAAACGGACAAACCAAACACTGAGAGAGAATCTTTAACGTTTTTACGTTACCTGAAGGCCACCGTAGTTCTCCGACAATCTTGTGAAACTGCGGTAACGTGAGCAGCAGAGTGCAAAACCGTGGCACCACGGCGGCTCACGTTACCGCAGTCTTGGAAAGGGAGGAGTGATCAGAGGGTTACTCGGTTGTACTCTTCAACCCCACCACTAGATGCTACCAAATCCTACACACTGTCCCTTTTAAGAGGCTAGCACTATAAAGAACTTTGTGCTCTTGTAAACAATTTAATCATAAACACATTGGTTGTTTAGATGTGAATAGTGATGACATGGAAAGATAGTCACACCAACGAAGCATGGTAAACGAGACGGGGGTCAGTGTTTCAAGACGGGTTGGGTGGGTTGCCGACATCGTTGCAGACCACGCACTTGGTCAGTCCGCCCCGGTTGACAGTTGTGCCGGGAGCAGGGCCCCCGTTCCCGTTCCCGTCCCCGTCCCCGTCCCCGTCCCCGTCCCCGTCCCCGTCCCTCCCCACAGAAAGAGAGCGCAGAGAGCCCTGGGAAGCGGTGGAATTTGATTATCGCCCAGCTGTAACGTGTGTGCAGTGAGTAGTTATGTACAATTCTGCCTCCGCCAGAAATTTGTCTTAAAATGCTGAGCAGTTAATTTAGTGTTTGCATATGTCTATAGATCCATTAAAGTACGATAATAAATACCGCTTGCTCTGAGGGGGAAATCCACAGGGGTTATATATGACTAACAAACATCACAGTTTACACAACTTCTCTCTTGACTAGCTGCACAAAGTTTATTTTAAATCAACTTTGAAAAACCCAATACATTTGTCAGACTACTGCTGTTTATTTATAACCTTGAGCTTAGACTTGTGCTTTCCACCCCAGTCCTCAGGCACATCTGTCCCACAAGGACAACAGTCTGTTCCAAAAATGCAAAGCCAGTACTCGTGACCTTGTGGAGAAAGTTATTTCCCCGTTGTCTCGGATGGAGCGGTCCGTTTATAGAAGCGGACAGATTCTTCCAAACGGGTTTTTAGCTACGTCCCTGACATCAGCATCACAATAAATTCAGACAAAGACGCATCTGCAGATTTTACAAGGACAAGGACCCAAAATGCAAAGTTGACAGCCTCCGTCCTTGCGGAGGAAGGTACACGGCGGGCGGGTTCTGCTCGTGAACAGACATGCCTCCTTGTAGGGTCAGATTGGCTGCGTGCTTTACATCCTCCACACAATGAATTCAGGCGCCGATGTATATTGTCCCAGTGCAATATCAGAATCCTCAACTCGCTGCATAATAAACTACAGCGCGTCGTGAATGTGAGGCTGACAACAAATCTTGGAAATTGCCACTCGTACCAGTGAAGTCGGCGTTGGAGGCATCTCCGGCAGGAATGTGACTTCACTGGATCTTTTATTCATCCTTCATTCACAAAGAATGCACATCACCTCAGTTCTTACACACCTAATCCAATGGAGTCATGAAAACGTAGAACCCCTAATTGGCTCATGTGTGCAACAGCAGGACTGAAGAGAGCCTGTGGGCTTTGAGGACTGATGAACAAACACGTAGGCAGACTGGTTTTTATCTTGCTGCCGAGCATTTAAATAGTACGAGAGCAACATTCAACCACGGGAGATCTCAAGGTGATGTCCTTTAGTAAAACTGGCTCCGTGTTGTATCACATTCCCTTTTTTATGTGAAGATGCATTTAATTAAAAAGTGACTTGTGGATAAAATCTGAAAAGAATTAGGGCTGTCAAAGTGAAAGCGAATTTAACCCAAATGTGTTTAAATGCAGCTTGCGATTTTTAGGTCGTAGCGGGCTCAGTTTTAAAGTTTGAGTGAAGATACTGGTATCATATGACACTAGACAACTTAAGGAATCCATTGGTCATAGGGATGCTAATTTAGAATTTTTTTTAAAACCGATAACCGACCCTCGTTAACCGATTATTAACCGTTAAAGCTGAAGTAGGCCAGATTGAAGCAAATATGATTAAAAAAAAAGTTATTTTTATAAAACGGTCGCTATGTCGTGACAGTACTACATGAAACGGGTAACCTGAAAAAAATCATGATCCTGTGTCTTACAGTGCTCCTAACGGCAACTGCAAGATTTCACTTATCGGAGGTAAACGGTTAATTATTAACATCCCTACTTGGTACCAACCATGTCATACTAGCTTGTCACAAAGGAGGCTAGATAACGCTCCAAACTTGGGGTTAATTTTGGCGCGGAAAAACTGGCATGGTCATTTTCAAAGTGGTCCCTTGCTCTCTGACCTCAAGATATGTGAATGAAAATGGGTTCTATGGGTACCCACGAGTCTCCCCTTTACAGACATGCCCACTTTATGATAATCACATGCAGTTTGGGGGCAAGTCATAGTCAAGTCAGCACACTGACACACTGACAGCTGTTGTTGCCTGTTGGGCTGCTGTTGTGCTATCCATGTTATGATTTGAGCATATTTTTCATGCTAAATGCAGTACCTGTGAGGGTTTTTGTGTTAATTGATTTCAAATAATACATATATGCAAGCACATTTGCCCACTCCCAGGTTGATAAGAGTATTAAATACTTGACAAATCTGCCTTTTTATAAAATAAAAAATGTGATTTATCGCATTAACTATGGACAATTATGTGATTAATCGCGAATAAATATTTGAATCGATTGACATCCCAAAAAAATATACTGTACTATCATGATCTGCACAAATCCTTCATTGGATCTCATTATACCCATCTTCTCTTTTACCACTAGGTGGCGACAAGTGACAGCAACAACACAGTTACAGATGTTGACCACACAGCTAAGCTGGTGTATGAAGAAGGTAAGTGTTCTTGTTGTGTCTCTCTTTGTATTCAGTTTGAACTAATCTGTCTCCCAGCTGTTCTTTAAAACCTTCTCCCTTGGTGGCATCACAATTATTTTTAGCCCCTTCAAATCTCATGTAGAATCACAACCATGGTCCACCTCTCAGTCCCAGTGATGATTCAGTCTGGTGAGCAGTGTGAGTGGCAGCTGACTGAAACAAAAATGATCATCTTATTTCGGTCCGTAACTCATCAGTTGTACATTTGAGATGCGTGATTGACTGGAGTGACTCCTTAAACCCCTGCTGCCGTGCAACAGGTCACACTGATTGCCCGCTGCTCTGCCAGACTACCGTTTTCTGATTATGTCTGACTGGCATTCATTATCTCGTCAATTCACCCTCAAGTCATTCAGGACTCCTCACGCGTCGAGTCAGTTCAGATTTATAAAGCCAATGTTGCCCATCACGCAGCCACTCTTGGCGATGCACCGCACGCAAACATGACTCCTGTTGCCTGGCAACCTGACCGGCAGCGTTCAGATCCTCCCCTTTGAGCGGAACAACAATGCCCCGCTCTGTTCGCTCTCATTTCTCATTACCGTACTGTATAAGACGCTTTATTGAACCACGCAGAAAATTGGCTTTCATGAAATAATTAAGCTGCGCTTTGAGTCCCCAATACCCCCGTCAGCGGTCCAGGATGTGAAGGTTCATTTAAAAACCGGAAAAGTTCATAAAGGGGGAGCTGATGAACAGGAGGTTGTTGCAGTCCTGTGAGGATGCTGCTGTGCACCGGGCTTATTATGGGTCCAACCTGGGAGTCTTGACAGGAAGCTGAGTTGTGTCAGACTTGTTAGTGAAGCATAGGCTGTGTGGACAGAATCTACAGTTAGAATTAGGGGTGTTTTCGATTCAAGATCACAATTCAATTTAAACATGTCATTGTTAGACTATGGAGTCTTGATTCGTAAAGATGAACAGGTTCTTGTTTTTATGCTCTTACAGCTGTCATTTACGCTTTCAAAATCTTCTTTAAAAAGAGAACTGAACTCCCATTTTGTTTAGAAAAGTGTTTCAAAAATTCGACTACATCAGTCTACAATATAAAAAGCTGCATCTTTTCATTATCAGCATCTGTGTGACCCACCTCAGTATATAATTACATTACAAAAACACAACAAAAATCCTTCTGCAGTGCATTAGAGTGTGATTTTGTTGCCATTTACTGTCGCACTTGTTTCTATCCTCTTTTATTCCCCCTCTCTCTCCTCTCACTCTGATCCCGAGAGTAGAGTCAGAGTGCGCTGAGAGACAGCACTCGGCTGCCCCGCTAGCTTGTTGCTCTCACTACCAATATCAGCTGCTACCAATATGAGCTGAAAAAGAAACGTGCATGTAGGCTGAAATTCAACCGTGGTGTTATTTCGTCGAGTGCAGGGCTTCGAGCTTAAGGACGTCCCAAGACCGGAAAAAATATGATCGGGGAGGATGAAAATGAATTTTGAGACGAGAGTTGAAAGAAAAATACCCGTTACATTAGAATGAACAGCGATGAAAATGACTGCACGTTTTGTGTAGCGCACCTTTATTATTTAACCTCCTTGACAACATAAACACACACACACCGTCAATGCCCGATTTGTACCGCACGTACACACACATACAGCACTACTGTACCACCGGGCGCTGACCTCACGACAGCCGCAGCGACTAAAAATGATTCCTAAGTCAATGAGGTAAGCTTTCTAGTATGAACGTTACCAGTTATCTAACGTTAGACTGTTTGATCATAATGGTGACATTACAGTTAACGCTCGCTAACGAGTCGGCGGCCAACGTTTGGATTCTCAGTGAGTGAGCCGATGATAACGTTACGTTAACTACGAGGAGTCAAAACTCTGCAACAGCTAAAATCCTGTTACTAATGTTAACCACTTATTTACTTACTCCTCTTCATCCCCTTTGGGTAATAAGACAGCAATGAGATCTCTCCATCGCATTTTGTCCGTGGCAACATGCTGCTCCTCTCCCCATGACAGGAGCATCTCGTCCTGCAACTCCTCCAACTTTAAGACTTTTAGCTAGCAGGGCCGGTTCTAGCTTTTTTGGGGCCCATATGCGAAATCTTGTTTTTTGACCAAATGCAATTCTTTTTTACACATAGAAAATAATTTAATTTAATTTGGCTGCGTTGTTAACATCAAAACAAACATGCAAATTATAAATAAAACTAAACAATAAAATTACTTTTTAAAATAAAATTAAGTGTTGGATAAATTAAAAATGTATGAACAAAAAACAAATCACTTTTTGATGTTCGATTTATGTTAAAAGTCACTTTGAATTATTAACTAATGATAATGTAGAAAAACAAATTTTAAATTTGTGACGGTCCACATTCATTTCGAGACAGTTCCGGGAGGACTAACTGAAAAGTAAGTTTAGAGCCCTGGCCTGGAAATGCAGTGACTTAATGTTAAACCAAGAGTAGGAGAGCTATGATGAGTAAGGAAATTAACTAAATGACTAAAATTAGCTCGCCGCTAGGCTAATTCATGCTGTGTAAAATGCCCCAGCCGTATGCACGATCCTGCTTTTGTTTTCAATGATCGAGATCGGAAGCTAATTTCGATCGATTTCCGATTTAGATTAAAAATAGACACACCCCTAGTTAGAATGGGTGTGATTATTGACGTTTCAGTTGCAAACAATAGTTTCTCTCTTATTGAACTGTTTGTTGGCTCTATAGTTAACATTAATTATGCACCAATTAACCATTCTGTAGCAGGAGCTGGTACAATTAGAGTAGCTGCAGAAATGTCAGAATACAGGATTAGATTTAGGCCTCTAGCCAGGGGTGATTCAGATAATAGGTCCAGATAGAACACTGTACATGTTGTTGTAGAAAACAACCACCCCCACCCCCTGACTCCAAATGATGTCACTCATTGAATTGATGGGTACGTGTCACAATAAAGGTAATAGACTCTCGCCACAGCTCGTTAGCGACCACAGCTGTCAATCATGACCTCTCACCCCTACCTTTTATGGCATCAAATAACTAATTAAAACCAAACATATCAGGGAAAATGAACACTAGAACGTAAATCAGCATGATAAGAACTACCTACAATTTTAGATACCATCTTTGGGGAAAAATGTATTTGAGTACTTTTTAGTTTGGCCCATGTCCTATCCGCTAACATGGGGGGGGGGGCAGATTTATGAGCTAAACTGCAGCCAGCCACCAGGGGGGCAATCAATATGTTTTGGCTTCAGTTTTGTGGAGCTGTCATGTCGTCCATCTTTATAGACAGTCTATAATTACCGTTGTCTAATTTTCCTGATCTACAGCTCATAAGCATATTTGCACTCATTACATACAACAGTATAATATTTAGTAACATCTCTATCAAAGTCCACTGGTGACTGTTTCACTGGTGACTGTTTGCAGCAGACGACGCCTGGCTGACCTAATGGGGCAGATAGCCTCGGCAAATCATATTGACTTTCCTCCCTCATGCACCGCACAGTCGGTATTGTTGTCACAACCAAATGGCCCCGCTCTGGTATTGAAATGCAAATATCTGCTGTCTGTGGCATGATATTTATACACAACCAAAAGCATTAAAAGGCTTTTTCGCTTTCTCTTCTTTCCTCAGCGTTTTCCTCGTGTGGGAGGGGGTTTGCACTGGCAATGATGGGAGTGGAAACAGTTTTGCAGTATTTCACTGATGGATTTGTTTTCTTTTGTGTGCCCTTTTTACAGAATCATCTGACGAAGACGAGGCCTCTGGTGACGAAGGACTTCCCGATGATGAGGACTCTGATGTAAGTTATGAGAGACCGGCCAGTTGGACAGATCCCACAAGTGTCTGCTCAAAGAAGTTAACGAAAGTAATGCTGCAAACAGCTGGAAGAACTGGCCAAGCAGTAATGTTTCCACTGTAAATTAGTGCATGTTGACAAACTGCAGACATTTTTTATTAGTAGAAGTTGGCATCTTTAGGATTTTATTGATACTTCTACTCTTTTCGATACTCCTTATCGGTTCGGTTCTTTGACTTGAGATAAATAAACAAATATTGAAGTGTTCATATTAGCTATACATATATTTTAAATATATTTAACTAGGCTAATTGTTGTATTGAGTAACAGTAATGAGCATAGTTGTCAGTTATCTTCACTTCACCTGGTTCACTTCACTGTCTCCACCGTCGCCTCTCTGCTCTGCTATTTGCTGACTTTGCTCCATGTGTGTGCTTGTGTGTGTGTGTGAGGAGATGCGCGCTGCAGCGTGATAATAAATTACACCAAAACGTTAAAAAGTAACGATAAACGAACTGGAGCTTATCAATCTCTCTAATAATTTAGCACCAGTGCCCGTTAATACCAGGTTTTGGTACCCATCCCTGCTTATTAGGCTGTCCATTTCTGAGATGAGTACTAATATAAGATGTTGGTTTTGTTTTGGTCGTTCTCAGAACTGGGAGGAGGAGGAGGTGATGGAAGAAGACAAGGAGGAACAAGCAGACGAGGAAGAGGACGATCCAGACCGCAAAACAGATTCCAAAGCAAACGGAGAGGAAGACATGGATCACGGAAACGAGAGCGAGGAGGAGTGAGAGAAAGGAACGAGGAGCAAATGCCAATCATACATAAAAATGGACCTGAAAGAGTTATATATACTTTCATTTTATTTTCATGCTTATGATTTTATTATCAGAACAAAAGTATGGTTTTACAAAATCAAGGGACACATGGTGTTGAAATGTGGGCAGCTTGGCCCTACCCCCCCCCGCCCCACCCGCCCCCCCACCACAACACAGTTCAGCCACAAGGGTGGTGATGTCACGCTCCCCGTTTTCTCCCCATCTGAGGAACAGATGAAGCATTTCGGGGAGTAGGGCAAAAAACATTCTGCAAAAAATCTAATTGAATGCAACTTCCCCCTTCTGTTGTCAGTTCAGTCGGCATCCCAGCTCCACAACCTGACGAGTTTTGCTTTGAAAATGACTGAAAAGATAATTCGGCGGTGTTCCAGTTTGCCTACACTGCAACGTGCATTCCAAATTTTTATGTTATTATGTAATAATATAGTATTATTAGAGTATATCGTATGAGCAGCTTAACCAGTAGATGAGACGGCACTCCTTCTGTTAATTCTAAAGACAACTCTGCAGGCTATCTGGAACACGCCTGGTTCAGCGGAGCTCACAGATGCAACCACAGTGCAGGTGTGGAGTTTGGGACGCAGGGGCTCTTTTGTTGTACAGAATACTGCTCGATCCAGAGGTGGGCTCGCCACGCAACACAATGCATCATGTCCCCAACACAATGTAAATCTGTATGTACAGTGAAGTGTTTGTATGAGCTCTTCCCTCTACAGCTATCCCCCCCAGAAATGCTTGGGATTAAATGAACTCCTGTAAAGTCTCGCTGTTTTTTTTGTTTTTTTTTATTTGTTTCCGGATTTGTTGCAGCCCTCTTTTGTTTTAACTGTCTTTCTTTTTTGTGCGTTTAATTTCTGGGCATGCCCCGATGTCCACTGCCTTGAACCCATTAGTCACAGGGGCAACTGAGAAAAAGGAAAATGTGAACTTTGCTCGAATAGGTGAATAAATGGGTTTTCAAAATGGCTTGCCGTGTCTGATGGGAGGGAGGTGAGAGTCCTTCCTGAATAATAATACTCTAAGGGATCATTATACTGAGGCCACACAGGATGCTGCTTTTTTTTAATCTGCCCGTTATAGGCATAGCAATAGCTAAAGGGAAGTTTGTTGAGGTCATACATATTTAAAAGTGTTCACATGCAGTGGATGTTGAGGATACAATTCTCGAGCATGGTTTCTGTAAATTCATTGTGGTATTGATCTATATTGTGAGATGGTATACTTTCTGAGAAGTCATTTGAGAAACAAGAAGAGAACATTGTTTTTGGCTAATCTACTAAATTAAATACTTAACAAAGGTACTTCATTCCATTGATCTAAAAAAATCCAATATTGTAAAGTGGTTCTGCTCGTTGATCTGCAACACTATGCACAAAGGCCCCAATGTAACCAGGTATACTACAGGGATACTGTAGGTAATACAGCATAAATGGTGTGGCAGAATCAATTAATGGGTGATACGTTTATATTGCATCTATTGTCCAAGCTTGCTCCGAAGATTAAATCTTAAATAATACAGTTTCTACTGAGCAGTGAATTTGCAGTCCGTAGGTAAAGACTTGACTCCTTTGGGACCAATCAACTGTTTTTTTCTCTTGCAAAACCAAAAAATAGAGTTTGGAAACACTTCTGATACTTCTGCTACCCAAGTAAATTTTGTGCGGAATGGGCTCATTGTCGCTTCTTGTGAATTTATGAATGGCGCTGTTCTTTCCGGCTGTGGCCTGGTCGTGTGTAAATGGTACCCCACAATTTGCGAAACCTCGCTGCCAGACGACCTATCCTCCTAACCTTAGAGGTCAATGTCTAACCTTAACTATTAAGCTGGGTTTCCACCAAAATTTCTCAGGACTTTTAGTCCCTGTAACTACTTTTCAAGGAAATGAAAGGTTCCTTCAGCCCACCGTTGTCTGCATTTCCACCGCGGTCCAAAGACCTGCGAAGCTTAGGCAAATTAGTCCGCTGACTTATGAAAAAGCAACATGACATGGGACGAGGGCTGCTGGTGGTCACAGTAGTTTTTGGGGGGGGTCAAAAGGCCCATTAAAAATGTTCCCGGAACTTAATTTAGACCCTGGTCCCTACAGTCGAAACGCAATGAGTTTCTCAAAAGGTCTTTAGATCCAGTGGAAAGTTCCTGTGGAGGTCAATGCCTAACCTTAAACATTAGAGTTCAATGCCTAACCTTAACCTTTGCAGTCAGTGCCTGACCTTAACCATTTAAGGTCAAGGCCTAATCTTAACCATAAGAAGTCCATGCTGAACCTCAAACGTTCAAGATCAATATCTAACCTTAACTATTCGAGATCAATATCTAACCTTAACTATTAGAGGTCAATGCCTAACCTTAACCATGTCGTGAGAGTTTTGCAAATTGTGGGTTACAACAACCCACCTGATGCCATTTCAGTAGAGCACCTGGGGATCTCGTAGGAGGAACTTGAGCAAGTTGTTCAGGCAAAGTTATCTGGGCCTTTTCCCACCATGAATCTGATCTGGATAAACAGCTAGAAAATGGACGGATGGATCTTATACAACTTAAAGGGTAACGTCGGTACTTTTCAACCCGGACCCAATTTCCCATGTTTTTGTGTCTAGCTGACTAATAGGGGCAACTGAAATTGGTCCAATACTGAGGGAGAGCGCAGTAAACGGCAGCTGCTCACGAGCTGCAATATGGTGCTATTGGGGCAAGCTGGCACCGTCATTTACCTCCACTAAAAGTGCTTGTTTTTGCCACGACAGGCTCAGATTGTTATTATAAGTGTCTGACATTATGGAAACAGTCTCGCTCAAGCAGAAGTCTCCTTCTGAAATCTCGCCAGGTGATGTGTTGCCGGAAGTGGAATAGTGGAATACATCCATGGTGGAAACGCGAGTGGCAGCCGGGCAGAGTATGTAACTTAACTTAACTTAGTATGAAACTTAACTGAATTGAAATTAAAAACGAAATAAAAATAAAAACTAATGAAAAATACAAAACTCTAATAAGTCTGGCTCAGTGCCCGGGGCAGGGCAATAATGAGTCAAAGTCAATTTATGAAGTCTGGGGACTCCAGTGGAGACTTAATTTTGTTGGCTGTCTTGCTGCTCTTGCTTGGTTTCCTCATAAAGTCCTGGGCAAGTATGTCCATCTCACTGAGGACATTTGGAACAGGCCACGATAAGAATGTAAATGATGAAACAGAACTGCTACTGAGATCTTTACTGACTGATGAACACCTATACTGTTGAGTACATTGTACATTATCAACAACTGTATCTATTTTTTTTAAAAAGAGGAATGCATAGAAAAGATATTGGATAGTGAGTATAGATTAGTTCATACATCCTGTCAGAACACAAGACTGGAACAAGATAGGCCTACTCATTCAAGACATTAAGGAGTTAAGGCAGTTTTATACCATGGTCTGGATGAATACTCAATTCTGATTGGCTGCCGGGTGTCCATTAATTCCTGATAATGTACACCTATGAAGTAAGTACAGTTTAACTGTCTGTAAAGTCTGTAAACTGAGTGTGAAGTTATTCCATCACAGAGTGGAGACTGTAAGACACAAGCTGCAACAAGTAAGTTACATAAGGGATAATGCCCGACGAGGTGTCCATTATCAAGAATTAATGGACAACGCAGAGGGTTGGAGGTAGAGCGGTTGCTTCTGCGAAGTTACCAAGGAAATGAAATGAATGCATTGTGGAAAAACTTTAGATTTTGGTTGCAAAACACGTGAAAATATAAATTAATGGTCTTATTTGTTAAATTTTTTTCTTTGGCAAGTGACCATGGTAGTGTCCATAATCAGGAATTAATGGACTACGCATCGGGCGGTTCTGGCCTCATTAATTCCTGATAATGGACACCTCGTCGAGCATTATCCCTCACTTATTTGGCACCTACTGTAGATTGTGTAGACCTTTTTTTTACAGGAGACATTTGGCATGTTATAGCCAGAAAAGCATTTATTAAAGTTTAGTTAATAACCGCCTATAATTGCTGCATTCCATTGTATTGTGTATTTTGTGCAGAGCTTTTGAGTTTCCAGTAACCCACTATTACATACAGAGGTTTAACAGGAATTATTACACAGCTTTGTTGAATACTCGATTCTGTTTTTGCTGTTAGTGTTCCTGTTTGCTCCTAAATCTTATACCTCATTATTTCTTGTAAGTGTACCTGCCTGCCAGTGATCATATACAATATCAGAATTTAATTTGGAAAATGGAATGAATTTATGAATTGGAGGGGGAAGAGGATGTTCTCCGGTGCTGCAGCACCACTTTGTGATTTAGGCTGACAAGACAGGTGGGAGGCTCCGAATGTCAAGCGAAGTGCCTCGCTGGTCCTGGTCATTTTGTACAGTATAGGACGACTATCCATCAAGCTTTCACCTCATCGTTGTTCCTCTCTGAAGGGGGCCCGGGCTGCATACCAACCATCTCATGTCATGAGTGCGACAGAGAATATGTGAAAGTGCAGTCAAGTCTTGGGTTGGATATTGGAGTTTTGAGTAGTATAGAATCACTTGATTTTTAACAGCAAATATCAGTGGCAGCAGTTAAACTGTAGTTCACATCCAGGTGTTCTCTTTCTTCCTCTCAGTGCACACAGTAACAGCTGAGTGAGAGTCAGCCATGATGGAGGTGATGGAGCATGAGTTCTTGCTCCCTTGGTGGGGGTCCACAGCTGTGAGAAGACAAAGAAGTTTTTCCAGTTAATGATGATCCCCTCACTTCTAACAAACAACGATAGCAAACACAGGGGGCCAGAGCACTAGTTAAGCCAGGGATGCTTCAGTAAATCTCCTCGGCGTTCCATACGGAGCGACTCAGAAGGTCTTTTGCTCCAGATTTTTTAATGAACACTTTTAGATGTGGTCTTTAGATGTAGTAACTTTCAGCTGTTAATCACATCTCAAATGGGTCTTTATGGTGTAACTTATTTGTTGTACTGTGTATTTGTTGTGTACTGTGATGTTTGTTGTCTGTATGAGTTGATTTGTTGGCAAATGGGTTTGCCCATTGGTGATTAATAATGCTTTCTAATATAGCCACGGTTATTTTCAAGAAATTCTGTTTCACATTCGAGGAGGTTTTCATACTTACTGTACCGAAGTTACCATGACAACTCATCCTTCCAGTCTAGCCCGGTCCAAAGAGGTGTTTCATAAAGCAAGATTACCAGTTAGATCAGGTGTACTTCAGTAAATCTGGCTTCATTTTAGGAATTCGGTCTCATAAAGGAGCTTTAAGTACATGTGACCAGTGGGCAACCTGTGGTTCTGAAAAGTGAAGCCAATGCTGAGGCGCCTTAAACTTTAAACCAATAGACCATAAAGCAGGGTATGCTTTAGTGTGTGGCTACCTTGTGATTGACAGGGTTGCCTGGTTTCGTCTCAGAACTTTAACAGTGTGTTTTTAGTTCATGAAAGTTAATTTCATGGTGACAGCCAAAAATAAGATGGTGACGGTCTAAAACAAAATGGCAACGGACAAAAAAAAGATGGCGACCGCCAAAACCAAGATGGTGACGGACAAAAAATAAGATGGCGACGGACAAAATCAAGATGGCGATGGCTAAAATACCGAACTTGAGGCTTCGGAACAGCAGTCCACAAACCAATGTCTCAATTGCTAGTTTCAAGTCTTCTTCAATACAACCTGATGTTCATTTAGTAAATTATGGTCACATTTAGAGTCAAATAGACCATAAAGCAGGGGATGCTTTAGGGCGGGGCTACCTTGTGATTGACAACGTTGACTGATTTCATCTTAAGACTTTAACAGTGTGTTTTCAGTTCATGAAAGTTAATTTCAGGGCGACGGCCAAAAACCAAAATGGTGAGGGCCAGAAACAAGATGGCAACGGCCAAATTCAAGATGGCTACAACCAAAAACAAGATAGAGACGGCCAAAAACAAGATGGTGACGGCCAAAAACAAGATGGCAACGGCCAAATTCAAGATGACTACAGCCAAAAACAAGATAGAGACGTCCAAAAACAAGATGGTGACCGCCAAAAACAAGATAGAGACGGCCAAAAACAAGATGGTGACCGCCAAAAACCAAGATGGCAACGGCCTAAAACAAGATAGCGACTGCCAAAAACCATTAAGGCGATGGCAAAAATGCCAAACTTAAAGGGCTGCAGAACAGCAGGCTACGAACCAATGGATGACTTCACGGTGACTAAATCCACTTCCTACGTAGGCTACAGTCTTTGAGTGTGACCCAAGTTACCATGGAAACATATCCCCCGAGACAAGCCTGGTCCTGGTCAGGCTAGTTTTTAACCAGTCAATCAACACTGTGTCTCCTCCCTGACAGCTCTTCTTTACAGCTGAACTGTGAACATGAGTCAGTGTGCTGCATGTCACACTGATCACAGTTTGACATGGGATGCACTTATTAAGATGAGCTCAGTCTCAGTCTAAGGTATCTACACAGTACTGCGCTAAACATACTGTACAGTATGTGCTTTTGAAAGCACTGCAATTAAACCTGCAATAGGCAGTATATTTTTAGGTATCATTGGGCAAAAAATCCATAAAAAGTTTTCAGCATATTGTAATTCAAGTGTTCTGAGAAATAACTAGACTTCTGCACCTCCTCATGGCTCTGTTTTCAGGCTTTAAAAAATCTAGCCGGTTACGGGAGACTTTGGCCAATCACAGGTAATTTCAGAGAGAGCGTTCCTATTAAGCGTTCCTATTGGCGGTGGGCGGTTTTTGGTATTTCTTCAACTGATCTCAACATGGCTGTCACAAACTTTCTCATTTTACAGCTAAACCGTGCACTATAAGATGTTTCTGAAAACATTTGAGAGAAATAGGCATTACAGTAACAGAATACTGATTCATATTTGATCAGCGCTGCCTAGTTTGACCATCTGGTCGGAGTTCGCAAGTGATTGACAGCCAGCTAGACGGCAGCTGGACGGCAGCTGGACGGCAGACTCCAGATCAGCTCTGATTGGTTGTTTTCCTCTGGTCTGTGAAATCTTGCAGGTGCCATTAGGCGCACCGGAGGACACAAAGGCACATGCTTTTTTTATACTACCGGTCTCATGCACTACTGTCAGGATATAGTGACTGTTTTATAAAAATAACTTTTTTTTTTAATCATATTTGCTCCAATTCTACCCACTAATGCTTTCAAATAAAACTAATGATCTATTTGGCTAGAGCATTTGCAATGCCACTCTGTGAGGAGCCTGGAAAGCATCCCCCTGTGTCACTTACTATTGGTGAAAAAAGACAAGCACATTGACTGTGTAAAGTTTGACAGAACAGACTAATACAGGAAGTTGTTGTTTGTTATATTGTGCTTTTATTTTGGGGAACTCCTGCTAATCAATCACTCTCTCTTTGGGATCTACTTCCGGGGGCGTGTTCTCAGGGAGCACACATGGAGCACACACCTGAGGATGCCGCTGCAGGACTCCAGCTGATGACATTTACCTAAATGGAAGTGAGCAAAGTGAGCAAACGAGTACAGTCAAGAGGGCAAACACAGACGCTCTTTTCATTTTTCATCTTTCATCTGATCATTCCAATACAGGGATATTTTCACAGCGACATGGCAGTCTGGAATGAAGCTAATTGGTTAGTGAGAAGAGTGGTGTGAAAATGGTCCCATGTATGTATCATAACAACAGCTTGTATATCCACAGTCCTCTGTCTTCCAGGGGCTGTTTCACAAAACTTAGACAGTGGATTAAGCTGGGGTTTTTCCAGTCACCCTGATTAAAGCAGTAAATCACCATGTAGATTTATTGTGTGCAGCTATCCTGCTCCAGACCAGGCCAACAGCCAGGCTAGATTAATCCTGGTGCCTTATCTGTTCAGTCAGCAGCCTCTACGATCAAAAAAACTATTTGTTTATTACAGTTATTCCATGATCTTCTGCATGTATTTTGTCTTATTTTTATTAGCCTGCATTAAAATACCATATATTAATAAAGGCTAATAAAAAAAAAAGTTAAGTACTGTTATTATTTTAACATTGAGACCATTCATTTTTTTATTGTTACAGTTATATTGTGTTTATGAAGACTGCTGTTCATATTGTTGATTAGAAATGGCTGATATAGTTCACTGGACCAATAACTATATATAGTGTACTGTCTATTCATGAAACAACAGGGAGAGGACACCACAATACTTTTTGACCTTTTATTGTACTGGGATCACTTGTCTGCTGGGAGAGAAAAAAGTAGCAATAATTAATACATTGTGTTACAGACATGCTTACGGTGTACATGGAAATTACTTCTCTGTCTAATCCCCTCAGTTTGTTTTTTGAAATGTGTACTGTACAGACATCTGACAGTTTGGGGATTCTGTAAAACACATGTGTAATTCTGCATGGTGTGGATGTCCTACAGGTAACACTCACTATGTTGCCAGGCTGACTCTCAGGCTGTACAGCGTCTGGGTCCTGTTACAAATATGATATTTTCTATGAGTATCACCTAGCTGACTTCTTATCCATTATAGACTACAGTATTTCCACAAAATTGACATGTACATCTATCTGTCTATCTGTCTATCTGTCTATCTATCTATATGACACACCATGCATAATTACTGCTGTACTTATTGTGTTTTACAGAATTCACAGACTGCCAGATGTCTGTACAGCACACACTTAAAAAAACAGCTTGCAGAGGTGGAAATCATCATAATAAATATCCAAGGAAAAAAGTAAATTCCCACACACACTTGTCACCTTTGCATTGATTCTTTTAAAAAAGACGCGGCGAGTCGTGCTGGACGCCCCTGATTTGCATAAAGTAGCCTAGACCTCAACTTTATGCAAATAAGAAGCGGTCAATGTGACGCCCCATCTCTCAAATCGTGCCGCCAAGCTACCAGAATGCATTGCACGGCAGATTACATAGACAATGAATGGGAAGCGTGGAAAGGACGTAGGCTGTTTTTTATCGCGAGGGATCTTCCCATCTGCTTCCCAGCATTGGACACTTGATGGGCTGCCATTAGACACTAGGCACTGATTGGACGAACGCTTTCCCTCATGTGCTGCTGCTCCCAGCTGTCAAACCGGAACCAACATAGCATCTCGTTTGAAAACTTTCCTCTCTTACATCACGAAAATTGTTCACCGAAATGTGTTTGTGAAAACACTTTATGCGAGAAATAAGCCATGCGTTTGCTAAATCTGTCTTTATTTTGGATCGACAAGACTTAATTTCTCAGATTTATGCCTGTTTTCAGGCTTTAAAAAAATCTAGCCCGTGACGGGAGACTTTGGCCAATCACAGGTAATTTCAGAGAGAGCATTCCTATTGAGCGTTCCGATTGGCTGTGCTCCGGCTGGTGGGCGGGGATTGGTATTTCCTCAACTGATCTCAATACGGCTGCCGGGTCACAAACTTTCTCATTTTACAGCTAAACAGTACACTACAAGATGTTTCTGAAAACATTTTATGCGAGAAATAGGCATTACAGTAACAGAATATTGATTCATATTCGATCAGCGCTGTCTAGTTTGACCGTTTGATCGGAGTTTGCGAGTGATTGACAGCTGCTCAGAGACGACAAGGTCCCAGCTCGGCTCTGATTGGTTGTTTTCCTCCGGTCTGTGAAATCCTACTGATGCCATTAGGAGCACCAGAGGACACAGAGGAACATGATGTTTTTCAGGTTACCTGTCTCATGCACTACTGTCAGGATATAGTGACCGTTTTATAAAAAATAACCCCACTGCTGCTTTAAATGGCAAAATCCCACATTTCCTATGGGTTTGTCATCCAGAACAATGAATTCCACAATTTTGTCAGTTATCTTCGTCGCATTTGGGCTATCTATGTGGAATTATATCTCGCTGTTGGAATGTGTTTTCCAACATTTGCTGCTGCGGTCCGCCCTTTTCCCCTTTGCCTCGGTGAAGTCGTCGTGAAGTTTTTTTTTTTTTTTTTTAGGTATATCAACTCACCAGTACGAACACTTGAATAGTCCTTATTTAAATCATTAGGTCCTAAAAGTTGTAAAATGCACTAATAGCCAAATCCAGAGTTATTTTTCCTACCTCCGTTCATGTGAATGAGCCCCAGACCGAGGCTGGACCGAGGGCTGGGAGGCGAAGTTAAAGGAAACACTACTGCGCCTGTTCTATGGGCCCAATTGATGCGGTAGATCGCCGGATTATCCGGGTACTTTATCACTCGGCAGTCGAGCCATTTTGGCTTCACGCGCCACTGAGCAACTCTCATAGGAATGAACGGGAGCCCGCCTCCAACGCTGTATCAAGTTCTCTTTATACATCCAGGAGTTAA
Source organism: Sebastes fasciatus (assembly GCF_043250625.1). NCBI lineage: Eukaryota > Metazoa > Chordata > Actinopteri > Perciformes > Sebastidae > Sebastes > Sebastes fasciatus. The sequence continues at coordinate 26,240,148 of NC_133809.1, read as the reverse complement.
ACAAGTCGATATTTTTCTAGGTTAATAAATTATGGTATCGTATCGGTGCATAGACTGACGTACTCGCCGGTACCCGATACCGAATTTTGGGCAGTATCTGACACATTTTCCGATACTGGTATCAGTATCAGAAAACTCTATTAGTTGCAGTGATTTTTTTAGTTTTTGTTTTATTATTTTCATTGTCCATAATATGTTTGCTGTTCTGAAGCTGTTTAGTTTAGTCGTCAGTTTTCTTCACTGTGAATCGCTCTGCTTTAGTTCTGTGCCTTTATGAAACTCCCTTCTGGTCAGTTTGTGCAAGATTCCAACTGTGTCCCTCTGTAAACTCTTTACAAGCCTGTTTTGTCGAAGATGGCAATGAGTTCATATCCATGCAATCATCACCATGGGACTCTTCTGTTGTCAGATTTACTGGGTACTAGCAACATTTTCTTTGACCTTGGATTTGCTCTGAGGGCGTCTAACATGAGGGAGAGCTGTCCAGCGTATTGATTAAAGCGCCCCCGAGAGAGAAGTCTTCCTGCCATGCTATTGACCACCTCTTGGCCCATAAGACTGTAGATGATGGAGAGAAGAGATGTCGGCTCATTAACAGAGCTCGTGGTTGAAACCGAGGTTAGACGAGTTCAGCCGAGGGTTGAGAAAAACCGTGTCGCTTTCCAAATGATCGGTGATGACTGGTTACCCGGAGCCACCCGTATCGCTGGTTAACCATCCATGAACTCTTATATAAAATGTCAGTGTTCTCCACTGACGCTATAATTGTGCGAAAGAACACCAGACTTTTTTTTTTTTTTTGCACATTGAATAATGCATTTATGAGTGTGCATGAATAATGAACGGCATGCATAATTCAAAGCTACAGCTACAATAGTTCAAACTTTTTAACAGTATAACATTTTGAAGCGCGGCTGTGTTTTGTCATCCCCATTTTCTCTGCGGTGTCACAGAGCTGACCTCCCGGACCTCTCGACGTGATGCGGATGTTATGCAGGAAGTCCAATCAAAGAGGAGCGGTATCAGTCCAACCACTGTGGCCGTGCATCTGGATGAGATACATCCCACCAACCCTCGGAACAAGGCAACAGCTGAGAGGTCAGTCAAACACTTGAGCTGATACATTGCATGCCTGATGGAGGGGACATTTCAGAGAATGTGGAGTTTGAGAATATTGAATGAAACTGAACATCCTGCATGGACAAACGAAAATATTAGTTAGTGACTAACTTATTTAAAGGGGAACTACGGCCATTTCAAAAACATTGATATTATTTTGGAGGCTATGGCTCAATCCCAATGTCCACACTCACACACTCACAGACTTTGAGGCACGTTCCCGCCAAGTCCGTGAGGGTTTAGAGCTGTCCCACTGTCAAATCGTCAAGAAGTCCCCGAGGGCTCTCTCGCAGACATTTTGAGCCCTTTATGAACACTTTCTGTTTGTATTTCTGCAGACTTTGCCTGAGGGAATTACCCACAATTTCAGAGTGTTGTGATGTTAAACACAGAGTTATGTCTGTCTTATAAGTGTTTATTGTTAACATAAAATAGATTCAGAAAGTGACAGCGTGTTTGTTTATATTGCAAATGTTTTCGAAATTCTATACTCCATTCATATCGACACTGACAGGCATTAACCGTTTACCGTGATGATGCCAAACAATGTATATTGGTATATTGCTAAGAAGTGAAAGTCAATTATATGTTCCATTGCAACGGCAGCGCCCAGCAGCAGACCTACGCATCCGCCATTTTGGACTGTAATCGAGTCGACTACCATAATGATGCTAGTAAAACGTCCGACAACTTACTTATTTACTTATTAAAACATTTTGAAAAATCCAGCACACAGATTTTTCAGAGCAATCTCAAACTTTTTCATGTGGACATCCGAAATGGATGTCCAATAGACCACAGACCATGGATGTATAGGAGGTTAGTAAATAGCCTACAACTACATTAAACTCTGTTTATGTCGTGCTACTAGCACTACTAGCTACTGGCTGATAGCCGGTTGTTTGGGAACAGAGACGTTAATATGTCCACCACAGTACAGGCTTACTGCATACAGCCCATGGGTGTATTAGAAGATAATAAAAGTGATGAATTACAGCCAATATGTCCATTATTACAGCCGCATACAGCTAGCAGGAAACTGGCAGAACCAGATATGTCATATGAGCGGTGCAGTCCTGTGGGTCTGATGCACGTTCCTTATGGCGAGGGAAACAACTCTGGATTCAGCTATTAGTTAATTTTACAGCTTGTAGGACGCAATGATTTAAATGAGGGCTATTTAAACATTCGGGAAGTTGATTTACCTAAAAAAAATCATCCTCTGATTTACAGACGTCTCTGTTTACATCCATGGCTATAGACTCATTGGCGTTTTCAGTCCAAAATGGCGACAGTGATATCGCAGTGCCATCTAGCGGCTGTTGTCAAAAAAGCACCAGAGTTTCGCCTCTTTGTTTATATACTCTTTGATGACGCTGACATCTTGTGGTTTCCCGGGCACGCCCTCGCAATGTGTACATGAGCAAGTTGCAGTATTTTTTTCCATCGTGCCATGCTATATAGCCTCCGGAATAATATCAATGTTTTCAAAATGGCCGTTGTTCCCCTTTCAAAGAGGAGATTTGTTTGTTTTGGTGAGAAAATGTGTGTCAGAGAGAGTGCCCTGTATCCTTCAAATAGGACATTTTCTGTTATGTAAATTAGACCTTTTGAAATGTTTGCTCTTTGAATTTGTGGATCTGTTCATGATAATTTGCCATGTGATCATATTGGTTGTTGTTGCTGTAAAATGTCTTGTTCAGGCCGGGCACCATGTGGTGTGGAGGACAGTTAAATCAATCCAAATTCAGATAGACTGTAGCCATGGCCAGGTTTACCTGCTAGGAGGCCCCGGGGCAAAAATAAGCTGCCGGGCTCCTACTAAACCCTGTTCCTCACCCTCTGGGTAATGAGTTTTATCAGTTCATCCAGTCTTGAATTACTAAAAGAGCATTCTATGTGTTTTTTGAGTTCTACAATCTCTTTACTCACAGTTTTTTGGTGTTGTGGTCTATTACAAGGAGCATTAGATCCATTGAACATTGGCTCACCAGTAGAGATGTTCTAATACCATTTTATTTCCTACCCGATACCTGAACTTGAGGTATCGGCCCATACCGAGTTCTGATCCGACAGCAGCGTGATTTAAAAAAATATTATAATAATATCATTATTATTTTTTATTTAAAGGGGACATATTATGCTAATTTTCAGGTTCATACTTGTATTTTGGGTTTCTACTAGAACATGTTTACATGCTTTAATGTTTAAAAAACCTCATACTGTCTGCTTAAATATACCTGTATTTACCCTCTGTTTGAAACGCTCCATTTTAGTGCATTTCAATGGAATTGCAATTTAATTGCGTTGCTAGACAACAGCTTGGGTCCGTGTTTACTTCCTGTCAGTTGATGTCATTCACATACACTGCAACAGGAAATAAACTGGGACCCATTTAGAATGTTTAGGTTTAAAACTGTGAAAGGGACTAAATATTGTAGATTTGTGACATCACAAATGGACAGAAGTCCTGACGGCTTGTTTCAAAAGCTCAGTTTCTGACCATGAAGTTAACAGCTGTATGTGACGTAGCCAGAAGCCTCAAGCAGACAGCGACCGAAGCAAGGTTCTTGTCCAACCTCTCGTCCTGGAGCCTTAACACCAAATTGAATTCTCCTTTTGCATAGCAAAACAGAACATTTCATGCACTCAAACTCTTCTTGATTTCCATTTTTTGCGTCGCCGACTGGTCTGAATGGCGATTGCCAGGGCCTTCTTTTGAAATACATCACAATACACAAAGCTGTCTTCTTCTTAATCTTCTGCGACTGTTGTTGCCTAGAAACATGGTGAATCGCTTCCTTGCACACTTTTTGATGACCTATACCTGCGCTCTGCACTAGCGGTGAATGAAGAGCACATTTCTCATCATCTGAAGGCAGGTCCTCAGATCTCTAAGAATTCTGCTGGTCTTGTAGTACTCCTTTAAGTTCTCCTCTTCAGAAAACCTGAAGTGCACCTTACATCTTACTGCCTCTGTGCTCTAAGTGACTGTATGGCCTCTGTTAATTCACCTATATGCTTTTAAATGACATCATCTTTTTTTGGTGGCAGCAGGTGATACAATTTATGAAACGGAGGTAGACAAGAAAAAATTTGCTCAACCAAAGACATACGGAGAGCTGGGGTGAGTGTAACCAATCATCTTACAGTCAATGTTCTTGAGTTTTACTGAATATTCGCTGCATTTTATTTTAGTTTCACTTCATATTATAATAAACTGTATAATTCATCAAAGGCAAAAAATAATTAATAACAATACTTTTGTTCATTATAAAGTTTTTTTTTGCTTTAACTTATCATTATGAAGTTAATATTAATTACACAACGTAAAGGCCTTTGCACACAAAGTCCATGTTTTTTGTCCAAAATTGTTGTACGTTTAAAACTAAATATGACCTGATGTGTCAATCACGTTTACACACCCGCTCCAAAACTTTTGTCCGTCATTAGAGGTTTCAGAACGGGTTTTTTAGAGGGTTGTTTGACCACTCAGAGCCACCGTCCGTTTAAACATCATCATCCAAAGTGGCATCTGATAAACATACACTCCATTTCCCAGCACAAAGCACTTTACGATAACGAAATAAAAGAATACAGAGATGCGGAAATTAAAGATAGATTGTGGCAGGTGATAGCATAACAGCTTGGAATCAGGGATGATCGCTACACAAAGGATGTAGGAAAGATTAGCCAGTAGTGATTGTGCTCTAGGAAGCTAAATGATAGCTTCTTGCTAATGCCGATCATTTATTAGGACCGTTTTGGACTGGTGTTATCCATTGCACTCACGTAATTAATTCAGTTTTGTCTCGTATTGCGATTTTTCACAACAAATAGAATAATAAAACCCACTCAGTGTGCAGGGTTTCTGTGCGTACCGTTTTCTATCATATGATGGATTAAAAAAAATGCATATGAAAAATACGGACTAGTTGTGCAAAGACCTTAATGGCTATAGAATAATGACACCATCAGCATATAGATCGGTTCCCTATAAGCCTCGCTTTCACTATGCAATTCCGTCTGCCGCTGAGTGCGATCTCCCGGGGAAAAAAAGGCTCCAATTACGGCATGAAGGAAGTGTGTCAACCATTACACAACCAAAACAGGAAGAGGATAGCGCTATTGTTTTCCCCGGTAGCTATCGGTAGCTAGTTACCAAAGAGTATCAATGTTAAGTTCTTTGCAGTTACTATGCCTGGTAGCGGAAATGGCAGACGGTGGAACAACCAAACCGGGTCTCACAGGAAGGCGTATAAATACCTCGACATTACACAGACATTTCGCGTGACATGAGTACGCATTTTAGTGTCATTTGTATGCCATTAAAAGTTTGGTTCAGGCAAGAAAAACACTTAGTTAGGGTAAGGGAAAACACCATGGTTGGGCTTAAAATAAGTAAGTAGACTAAGTAAAACACAAACTGAAACAACTACAGAAAAGACGTCACGTCAAAGCGTCAACAGAAATCACATGAGGAATGTCACTAATGTAATTTAAAAAACAAAACACCGGTCAACAACGGTCTCGAGCACGGGTCTCCTCTCCTGGTTGGTGGTCTGGTGTTTGTTGGGCACACCCACCTGCCCACCATAAGTGGTCTTTCTCATTTTTTATACTACGTCACTAACTCTTACTGTAGCATTTATACGAGGATGCATTTACATTGCAGTCGGTACAGGTCACATGCCGTACAAATGACACGTGGAAATCAAGAAAGGCGTACTTATTGCACGCTAAACGCCTTGCGCATTATCGTGACGTTACATGCCTTTTCATGCGAACGGGCTGAATAACAGAAGTAACTGTTGAAAACAAAATGCAGTGTGTCCTGTGTTGTTGGTAGTTGAAAAGTTTCTGTTTCCACATTAATTTAAACAGCAACTTTGGCTGGAATCCGTTGTCTTGTTCCACTCTCCAGGTAAATTGCAGCAATATCAGTAGCAATGCTTTCAATAAGTGAACTCTGTGTGTTGTTAGGCTATATAATAACTAACAGCCCGGACACACCGGGAACGTCAGGAGCGCGTGGCGGCTGCGTGGCGTGGTGGCTGCGTGATTCACGCGTCGGGCGTTCACACCAGCCACGCGCTCCTGACGTTCTTGGTGTGTCCGGGCTGTTAGGGTGAATGTGAAAATGGCTATAACCCAATCAAAATCAGCATTAATAATAGGAACCAGATCATGTCATGGGAAAACATTCATCCCTTTCAATAATAAAGCCTACAGAAGCTTAAATCCATACATATGGCTGTGATTTCGTCAGCTTCCATCCATGCACCGAATGGAAGCATGTCAAAGTTTTAACTAGCTGCTGCTGGCTTCAACTATTATTATCTTCATGCTTCCACTTCCTGTGTAAATGTATGTAATAAGGTGATCCACCAGTCTCCGGGGGCGATCGCAGTCCCACAATACCACGGCACATCTGTCAGAAAACCCCTGGACGGGGCTCGGCCGGAGTTCCCCCGTGAATTTCTATAAGCCCCCGCGAGCTTTGTCCCATTTCAGCTGAGCAAACCACAGGAGATGAAGGGGGCAGAGGGCACGGCTAGATGTGCTTCAACTGCCAATGGGAAATGTCAGTCGCTCTCACAGAGGAGGAATAACAAATAGCCTCTTGAGTGTCTTGACAAGCGACGGCGGCCGCAGCAGCACACTTACTTCACCCGCCGTCCACAGAGAATTATGCATGAGAAAGAAGAGCCTCCCACTATACCTGGGAAATTTATCTCATCTAGCGCTTGAAGACGTTTTTTGACAAGAGTATCTTAAATATTTCATCGCACGTCTCTGGTAATGCAGAGTAGTACCAACATGGAGTCATAAATAGGAAAGGTTTGACATTATTTACTCTCGGTCTGAAAGCTGAACATCGGCTCATTATTCATGTCACAGCACGTCAGCGGAGAGGTGAATTGTTCTTATTTAATTCAACATTTCAATCCCCGCATATACAGTTTAAGCTTTCACTCAAAACTGTCCAACACCATTCCCCAATTTATTTTCTACAGCTGCTAAAATGTTGCCAAAAGTAATTTCCTGCGACTGCAAACACTTTCAGAAACGTTCAACAGTGTTTATTGGCATGCCCGCACACACACACACACACACAGCAGGTTTGTCCATGTTAAAGGGAAATCTACAGTGATTGCCCTTGACATTTTGAAGTTGGACCATCTTGGTGACACAAAAATTACATTTATTTTACACTCCAATGGACACTGTGACCACACTCTCCTTTTCAGTGCTTGTCACCACCACGTCTGGCTGGAAGCACCGAGAGAAGATCTAAAAAGTTTCATCTAAAAATAGAGACATTTAAATGTTAGCTGATGAAAATGTAACTCAGTGACGTTTACACGTTTTTACACCAGTGCTTTTACTTGAGTCAAATTTCTCGAAAGCAACAGCACTTTTACTTGAGTGCAATATTCTTGTACTCTTTCCACCTCCGCTCCACTGTTAAATTCAACTTACTGTAGAATCTAAAATGTGACCACTACTTGTAATACCATCTATCACATTGTTTGAGGTGTTTAATGTGTTATTGTGTTGTATCATATGTATGTGTTTTAATATATGTGATATATGGCCTTTAATACAATAACAGTCAGTTTATAATGATCAGTTTATTATACCTCTGGGGTTCAGTGGATTTCTCAAACAAAGACAGTGAGTTCATATGCTTCCATTGCTGGTAATAATATTAACTAGAATGGCACTCGGAGAGCGCAGACCTCCGCCAAGCTGCCCGAGTACGATTGCCCCCCCTTTCCGTTCAGCTTGCGCCATCATCCACGTGTATTTTTGTTTATGTTGAGATCAGCTGTACGTAGCGGAGCATCGTAAAACACTTCATTCAACCTGGAGAGAAACAATATAAAACTCACCTAAACCGTTGTCATTACTCTTTCCAACAATCGCCAAGGGTGCTTTGATCGAACTCAACTGTAATTTCACAGAGTTTAATGTGAAAAAACGCCGAATCTAAAGTCTATATCTCTATGACATTGACGTCCGAGAACATCGAATGGTCACATGAGCAAAAGTCATTATTTTATTGATCGGCTTGTTTTTTTATTGGCATCCGAAATTCCCAGAAATCGAAACAGCTGTGGGAAAAAACCCTGTACTACGAAATACGTATGTTTCAGATTCTGTGTGGAAAGGCTCATAGAGATAGATGGGTTTGAATGGGTTTGTGTTTGAATTTTTTACGTCATTATTCACGTTTGGTCTGAAAAGACCTTTGGACTATATTTTTCTAAAGTGTGGAATACATTCTTTTCTCTCATCACTGTCCAATTTATTTCATTCAAACTAGGGCTGTCAAAGGTAACGCGATAATAATGCGTTAATGCAAATTTGTTTTAATGACACTAATTTATTTAACGCATTAACGCAACTTGCGATTTTTAGGTTGTAGCGGGCTCAGTTTTAAAGCGAGAGTGAAGATACTGACATCATATGAAACTAGAAAAGCTAAGGAATCTATTGGTACCACAGCATACTAGCATGTGCTAGTCGCGAAGGACGCTCAATAATGCTCCAAACTTGCTCTAAATTTTGGTGAGGAAAAATTGGCATGGCCATTTTCGACGTGGTCCCTTGACCTCTGATCTCAAGATATGTGAATGAAAATGGGTTCTATGGGTACCCACGAGTCTCCCCTTTACAGACATGCCCACTTTATGATAATCACATGCAGTTTTGGGCAAATCATAGTCCATAGATTTTAGCATATTTTTAATGCTAAATGCAGTGCTTGTGAGGGTTTCTGGACAATATTTGTCATTGTTTTGTGTTAATTGAATTCCAATAATAAATATATACATACATTTGCATAAAGCGAGCATATTTGCCAACTACCATGCTGATAAGAGTATTAAATACTTGAGAAATCTCCCTTTTAAGGTACATTTTGAACGGATAAAAAATTTGCAATTAATCGCGATTAGCTATGGACAATCATTCGATTAATCACGATTAAATATTTGAATCGATTGACAGCCCTAATTATAATATGTTTGCATTGAAATGAGGAAAAATGAATTCTATTCAACTGTAAATTAATTAATTTGAAACCACTAGATGTCAATATTGTTCAGGTTTTAAATGTGCAATATTTCCATGGGAACGGAACAAAGCAGAGCTTTAATAAAAAAAAAAATGTTTTTTACAATTAATGTGGGTTGCGTTCAACGTTATGTGACAGCCACACCGCAATACCCAAGGCTGTGGCCTCCCAATAAAACCAGCTGCCACAACGCAGAAGGTCAAGTTACACAGTGACCAGAATGAAAAGATGTTGCAAGAGCTGCCCGAGGACAGCTCCAGCAACATGTCGCTCTTTTGATGTGCATGTGGGTGTTTTTGTCAGTGTGTGTGTTTGGAGGGAGGGTGGGGGGGTCGATAACCTTGCAAGCTCTTGTTGTGGCTTTTTCTATTGGTCCTGCTCATCACCCAGAGACGAGGTCTATGGTTATCACTGCATGAATTTGATTCTGAGCATCAGTGCCTTGCAGTAATGCTGATTGAAACCACTTTTACAAAGCCTCAATTGCTTCCATTTTTTAGCATAAACCGCTGAAGCATGATAGAAATTTACAAGCTAAGCAAGAAAGCACTCCTCCGCCAAGGTCTAATCATCTCCTCAGTTAGCTGTTACCATCACAGACAACATCGTGCTCGGCAGAGGACAATATTTACCCAGGGATATAGCTGAGGTTTGGCCTGATGGTGGCACTAAAGGAGAGGTCACCGTTTCTTCTTGTTGGGACCATGAATGTGCACAGAATTTTGATCATTCATCATCAGGGATGAATACATATAGTGTGTGGTGTAAGGAAGTACACTCATTTGGCCAGATGATGGCGCTAGATTAAAGGTTACAAGGTCACCAAAATGGACGCATTTACTGTATTTCACATGGTAGTCTGAAGTTCCACGTCAAATCCCAAATAGGGGAGATATTTAGGTGAAATACACACAGCCAGACATGGAGGTGTTGACCTAGGGGCTACCCGTTTGGGGAAATAAGAGATTTAACTTCGTCAGACTAATGAAAAAAATATTTTGATGTAACATAAGTGCAGGGGGTGGAAGTTACTAAATATCTGAATTCATAATTTTTTTGTGTTAATTTTTTTTCTATTTATTTTTATTTATTTTTTAATTTTTTATTTATCTTTTAGAACAATTCCATAACATCTATATTTAGCCCTGTGGCTTCACACATTTAAAAGACAGACCAACTGACCACTCGGTAAACCCCTCCCCTGAACACAGATTGTCCAATCATAGCTTAGCAACAGTAACTACAGTAGGCACAGCAGGGCAAAGCCATGTGCATGGGGATCAAGAGCGTGGATTTGGTGGGTGGTGCTCTAATGTTCTGTAAAACTGCAATTAATAGCCCAGGCTTTCATTTGCTTCAATCACTGAACTCATACAGCGCCTTTATGAGACAGGTCTTTCATTCCTTTCGCACAAATATCTTGCTCAGCAAAGATGGGACATACTGTACTAAAAAGTGTTTTATGAAACCAATATGAATATTACTTGTATGAAAATCAGGCTGTCGAATAACATTAATTACAAATCATTCATTTGATTAGCTCTATAGGCTACCGAATGTCAGAAGCTTCTAATGAGGTTTTCGAATGGAGCTTTTAATGTCATCGTCAGATTTTATGATGTCATCACCCTAAAAAATGGGTGTGAGAAAGCCATGGAGAAACAACCTTAAAAACATTTGGAACAACTTCTATAATCAGACGCTTCTTATATTGTAATTAATTCCCATGCATGCTGCTCAGACTAATCACAGTAACCGGCTTGTCTGCCGACAGCATGGAGCACGTTACAGTGCGTTCATGCTGTACTCAATAAAAATGAGTAATGGGGCGATGGCAAATTATAACGCTATTGTGATGAGTTCAAATGTAATCTAGTAAAATGTAGTTTTTGGCGAGAAACTTCAATACAACCAGTTGTTTGAAGGAGATGTTTTCACAGCAATATAAAATAGATAACAGAGAGGGAATTATGACCTGTTTAACTTCCTATCACTATCTCTAAGCAGCTTATAATATACTGTATAATTAGAACTACTAATGCCAAGATTTTTTTAATCAAGGCAAATATTTAAATCAAAATACGATAATTTATTCCCTAATCATTTTGAATTGTCTGTTTATTTGTTTATATGTGAAATTGCAATTAAAATATTTTTTCCCTAAAATCAATGAATAATCGTGATCTCAATATTGATCAAACATAATCGTGATTATCATTTTGGCTATAATTATGCAGCCCTTGTAGTGTGTACCTGACATTGGCAAATAACTGAGCAGACACACCTGGCGGAGATCTGCATTCTACTGAGTGCACTTTTGTAGTTGTAAACTGAATATGTGCAGTGCGACAACAGGGCTGCTTGATAGTCATAGCAACACTAACAAAGGGGGACAGGAATTCTTTTTCATATGTGACATATATATAAACAATGGAACTCTCAGGGACAGCAGCATGCCAGTGATCCACAGGGTTTGTGTCAAATGCATGAGTACAAACCTGGCCCAAACAAGAAATTAGTCGGATAATTTACAAAAGAATAAGGAAGCAGATGGGGGGTGGGTCTGGCATCTCAGTCTGGTCTGCTTGATGTTCCCGTCAGTCTCCCACAGGAGGTGAGACAGAAGACAGACGAGGGAGGAGACGTGGAGGAGGTGGAGTGTAAATAAATCACACAGACTCATATATAGATGTAGATTATTTAGATGGGTGGCGTACCAGTGAGTTTTGTTCGCCGAACTTGAGTTATGAAAATACTATTTAGAAGTGTCATCTCAATTCTCTCACAGGCAGACAGGACGGGCAGATGTTGTCATCCAGGAAAACAGAAAATTGGATTTTTTACTTATGAAAACATTTCTTCGAGGCAGAGCTGTCGGGTGTCAGAAATTGGTTGAGTTAAACCTCGCTGGGCAGAGCACCCGTATTTTAAGTCTGCCGGTTAGGATGTCAAAGAAACACTAAAACAAGAAAAGATGCATACTGTATGACGTTTTATTTTCATTCATCCAGAGCCTTCCGCAGTCTTAATCAGTATGGCTGGCTCTATTCTGAGAGGTGCACTCACACAACGCCATCATGTGAGCCCTTCAAACGTGTTCTTTTGAATTGACTTAAAACTGAATGTTATTTAACACTATAAATTATAAAAAGTTGATATTGTTGTAGTAATATTTTGTGAAATGAAACTGCAATGTTTGCTTGTTAGTTGTTAGTTTTTTTTTCAGTCAGTTCAGTCAAGTTTGTATTCATACTGTTAGGGCCGGACTGGGCATCTAACTTCAGGCCAGATCAAGCTTCACACATTCACTACAGACCATGTATAGGCTACTGTAACAGTATTTATTTCTGTTTACTGTTAACCCTCATCCCGACCGACTTCACTGTCTTTCAGAGGCTGCTTCAGAAGCAGGTTCAGTTTTAGAGCTAGTAACTGAAGTAACTGAGCTAGCTACTGAAGGTACAGATATCACATGAAACTAGAAAAACCTAAGGAATCCATCGGTACCAACCATCATGCTAGCTTGTTAGAAGAGAGGCTAAATAACGCTCCAAAGTTGGGGCTAAATTTTTAAACTGAAGTTTGCTCTTTTAAAGGCCTTTACACACCGGCTGCGTCAACACATTTTTTCGAACTGTTGTTTTTGTCATGAGTACTTTCATTACGCTCATTTCGGTAGCTTGTACCGTGATCTCATTATTTCGGTCACTACCCAAAGCTCATGACAATAGGTGAGAGTTGGAACATAGATGGACCAGTAAATCAAGAGCTTTGCCTTCCAGCTCAGCTCCCTCTTCACCACAATTGTCTGGTACAACGCCCACATGACTGCAGATGCCGCACCGAACCGCCTGTCCATCTCCTGCTCCATTTTACCCTAACTCGTGAACAAGACCCAGAGATACATGAACTCCCTGCCTTGGGGCAGTGACTCACTCCCAACCCGCAGGGCGCAATCCACCATTTTCTGGAAGGGAACCATGGCCTCAGACCTTGAGGTACGCCCCAGTGCGTGCTGAAGGTCACAGTCTGATGAAGCCAACAGACCCATATCATCTGCAAAGAGCAGAGACGCAATTCTGAGGTCCCCAAACCGGACACTCAACTTGAGATCCTGTCCATGAAAATCACTAACAGGATCGGTGACAAGGGACAACACCCACCGGAAACGTGTTTGACTTTGTGTCGAGTATACGGACACATCTCTCACTTTGGTTATACAAGGATCGGATGGCTCGTAACAACGACCCCCGGTACCCCGTATTCCCGCAGTACCCCCCAAAGGAGTTCCCGGGGGACACGGTCATAAGCCTTTTCCAAGTCCACAAAGCACATGTAGACATGTAACATTACCGTCAACGGAAATTATATGTTATTCTGTTTAATATTTGAGGGTAGTGGTGGACAAATTAGCAGACTGACTGGCAGTGCCATCCCCGGAGTCCTGACACAAGCATGACTAAAAACAATAACTGAGTATTGGTGAAGAAACAACAGCAATGTGCCGGAGGCAGCAGGATATTAGGAACAGGTGATTAGGTGTATTATAATGAAGAACGCACGGCTTAGTTATTGGATCCCTCATACAAGCGAGAGAGGTTAGGCTTATTGGCTGGCTGATTCAATCCAATATGGATTTGACTAATTGGATGATAGAAGAAACCAGGAAGAAGAAAAAGAGCTTAAGGCGAAAGCAATTAGCAGTAAAAAAAAAAAAGTAGAAGAAGGTGAGAAGGTAAATTGAACTTTAACTAGGCTCCATTAAAGAACTTATCATGGCTACAATGTGTTTCTATTTCTGTAACGAGACAGACACCGGCTTCATATATAGAGTGTGAATGTTGGGGGACTTGGCTAATCCATCAGACAGCTTCTCCTTGATGGGGCTTTGCTGAGAGCTTTTCAAGCCGCCAAATGTGAATCACCTGTCTAGACAACACTTATTGTGACTGCAACACAGGTGGTGGATTCATCCCAATGAGAAAACTGCAAAACTGATTTGCCACTGCTGTAGGCAGATGGAGCACTCTGAACTTTCAACTTTTATTTGAATAGCACCTCTCATACAAGAAACGCAGCACAAAGGGAATTACAATAAAAAGGGAAATAGGAAAACGTGCCAGAGGGGTGAGGGTATATCTTCACACCATAACACTGGAGTTTTATTTTTAGTCCCGCCTTCCTCCCTCTCTCCCTGTTGGTCACATTCACACCTCAACACTTGTCACTCGCCTTGATGAGCTGTCTGCATTGAAATGGCATCCCGCCTCAGGCTGAGATATCCGGAATCCATAAAGTCAAAACAGAGAAGAAGAAACAGATGGCGAACACAGCCAATGTGCGATAAAAAAACAATGATGGTGTTTGTCGTATTTTGGATAGATGCTATCCTCTGCTCATTTAGCCTCACTCCTCTTTTTGTTTGCCACTGTTTTTCCTCCATTTGTTGTTGCTCCGACGTCCTCACACAACCCAGCTCGCACCTAGAAGCACCCACGTTGAATGGTTTGCTGCCCAGAACTTTCCGACTAAGTACATACCTAAGGCATACTTAAATTTAAATGCAACTTTTTGTCTGTAGCAAAACTTTCAGATGGAGTTATCCATAATAACTGAAGTTGTTTGGCCCCCTGCCTGTTGAAATTTGACTGAACCAGCAAATATATTTTCTCCCAGAGCCAGTAAAACGTTCAAATATTCCGCATTAAACACTTGTGATTGAGTAGATGCTTTTAGACGTCGTGAGAATTTGGAATTAGGCCTAAACATTTCGAAGTAAATGTAGGCCTTGGAGTTCTCCTACAGTACGAATGTCCAGCAACACGAGAGGTCAGTGCGCCTGTGCAAGCCCCTGCAGTGCAAAAGAAGTGTTTATGCAACAAAAGTACTGGGTTAGGTTTAGGAAAAGATCGTAGTTTGGGTTAAAATGTGCATCATTTGCATGTGATTATCATAAAGTGGGCATGTCTGTAAAGGGGAGACTCGTGGGTACCCATAGAACCCATTTTCATTCACATATCTTGAGTTTGGAGCGTTATTTAGCCCCGTTTGCGACAGGCTGGTATGACATGGTTGGTACCAACGGTTTTCTAGTTTCATATGATACCAGTATCTTCATTTTAGCTTTAAAACTGAGCCCGCTGCAACCTCCGAAAGATCGATTGTGTTAAAGCTGCAGTAGGTAGAATTGGAGCAAATGTGATTTTAAAAAGTTATATTTATAAAACGATCACTATATCCTGACAGTAGTGCATGAGACAGGTAATCGGAAAAAAAATAATGTGCCTCGGTGTCCTCTGGTGCTCCTAATGGCATCTGCAAGATTTCCCAGACCGGAAGAAAACAACCAATCAGAGCCGATCTGGAGCCTCGTCGTCTCTGAGCAGCTGTCAATCACTCGCAAACTCCGATGAAACTGTCAATCTAGGCAGGGCTGATCAAATATTGTTCCGTTTGATCGAAGTTTGCGAGTGATTGACAGCTGCCGCTGTTAAATTTACAGCCAATAGGAACGCTCCATCTCTGAAATGACCTCTGATTGGCCAAAGTCTCCCGTCATGGGCTAGGATTTTCTAAAGCCTGAAAACAGAGCCATGAGGAGGTGCAGAAGTCTAGTTTTCTCTCGGAACACTTGAATTACAATATGCTGAAAGGTTATTATAGAATTTTTGCCCAATGATGCTAAAAGATATTCTCCCTACTGCAGGTTTAAGTTTAAGCAACAAAGCTACTTGGTTAGGTTTAGGAAAAGATCATAGTTTAGGTTAAAATTAGGGCTGTCAATTGATTAAAATATTTAATCACGATTAATTGCAATTTAATCACGATTAATTGCAAATTAATCACACATTTTTTATCTGTTCAGAATGTACCTTAAAGGGAGATTTGTCAAGTATTTAATACTTTTATCAACATGGAGTGGGCAAATATGTTTGCTTTATACAGAGGTCAAGGGACCCCTTTCAAAATGGCCATGCCAGTTTTTCCACAACAAAATTTAGCCTAAGTTTGGAGCATTATTCAGCCTTTTTCTTGACAAGCTAGTATGACGTCGTTGGTACCAATGGATTTCTTAGGTTTTTTAGTTTCATATTCATATTTCAAAACTGAGCCCACTACAACCTTAAAAATCAGAAGTTGCATTAATGCGTTAAAGAAAATGGTGGCGTTAAAACAAATTAGCGTTATTATCGCGTTTACTTTGACAGCCCTAGTCATTTTGCGTGCAATAACAACACTGTTCTTGCTTTTGGCATGTCATTTGTACTATGTAACCTGTCTTGTCTGCAAAGTAAACATCTGTAAATGTGCTATGCTCAGAGCTAGTGATGTAGACTAAAAAAATGCTTATGGAGAGTGGGTTGTGGAGGTTGATGGGTCCAATAAACACAGGACTCTCATCAAGATTGTTGAGTTATTTTGAAGTTACGTTGTTGACGTTTGTGGCGTGTTTTCTGTATTTCTGCCACGTTGTTTTTGTACATATTTTACTTACGTAATTAGTTTAAGCCAAACCATGATGCTTTTCTTAAACCTCACTAAGTGGTTTTGTTGCCCAAGCTTAACTTCAGCCATCACCGTAGTTTTGTTGCGTGGCATAAAAATGACAAGCGAAAAGGCTAAAATGCGTTCTCATGAATGGTGGAATGTCCTTGTAATGTTGTGCTATTTCTACGCCTTTCCGTGAGATTGGGTTGATATTTCAAATCCCATCTAATGTAATACAGAACATTTTAAAACACATTTCATATCTCGATACATATCGATGTGGTTAATGTGAAGATTAGGAAAAGTCATACCCAACATGTGAAAATTTTATAGCACTGTGTGTCAAGTTGTTGTAGTCAGAAATAAGAAATAAAAATGTATTAATAAATGAATTATTTAAAATAAAGAGCATAGAACACGATGATATAAATTTGTGATGGTCATCCCCATGCTTTATCATGTCTCATAAATTGTTGCAGCAATTTTTGGGTTGATACCATTTGTTACACAGATTTGGGGCTAAATTAACCATTTTTTACCACTCGAAAAATGTATTAAAATGATCGATAATCCCTCCAAAATACCACATTAAGACACCAAGACCTTGAGGAACACCAAAGAAAAAGCCATGCTGATTGGTTTCAAAGACCTCTGACTTTTTGAGATTTCTGCAAGAATTGCATTCTTTGGAGATTGGACGACGAGCACTTATGTTCTGGAAACTGCTCAGAAATTGTCGATCTACCTAGGAAAGCCATCAATCCTCTGAATGCCCTAGGTCTGTAGTTTTTGATTGTAACGTTTCACAAGGCTGTGATTATCCTAGTGGTCACCACAGTTCATTTTATACAGTGAGGTCAAGTTTAAAAAAAATACTGTCCAATGAAATGGCTACTATGGGGACTAACATCATCACACATGAATGGAATTGGGCTAATTGAATCCACAAGAGTCTCAGCTTTACAATGATACCCAATTTATGTAATTCCAAGACTGTTTAGGGACCCCAGTATGCAGAAATATTCAAGCACACCATTTTCAGAATAGGTGAAAATAACACATTTGTACTGCATTCAAAACACTGCATGATTTTTGCCCCAAACTACATGTGATTATCATAAAGTGGGCATGTCTGTAAAGGGGAGACTCGTGGGTACCCATAGAACATCGACATATCTTGAGGTCAGAGGTCAAGTGACCCCTGAAAAAATTAAGTATTAGTATTATATTATAGTAGTATTTAAGTAAAAAAGTATTAAGGGGTTAAGACCAAAATTTGCCTCTGAGCAGCTTTAAACATACCTCCCCAGGAAAAAAAAAAGCACTAACAGTAGCAGAGCCTGACACTAGTGTTTTCTTTCTATGTATACACGACTTTCCATAAATGATAAATATAGCCATGTAATCAAACAAGCACTTTGTCCAGGCTCAGGAAATCAAATATTCAGCATTTGCATTAATCCCCACCACGTTTCTTTCAGGTAGGCCCAGAGCGTATGCTCAAATCTAATACAATTAGAATAGAACTAGCTTTCCAAATAAGTCCCATTGAACCGTCGACCAAATTAGACTGCAGCTTTGGTGACTGTCTTTCATATCACATTAATAGTGGTGCAGCACGGTGAAACGATGGCATAACTGCTGATTAGAATGGTGTCTTTCCACATGAGCGCGACAGGAAGCACACGCTGGCAGTTTTCTAATCGCCCTGTGCACCGTCGCGTGGGATTACGGGGATGAACTATTTGCTCCGGATGAAAATTGAGGTAAATCAATTTTCCATTTTCTTTTAGGACTTCACTTCTATCTGGTGTCAAGCTAATGACAGCACGAGCCACTGGGACAGGAGTCATTCATCAAAGGCGTTTAAAAGCAGACGGCGAGCCGGCTCCTCTCTCTCTCCGCTCATTAGTTCAAACAAAATTACTTCTGAGGAGAGCTGCTCGCAGCTATCATGCTCTGCTTGTACAGGAGGTATGGGGTGTGGGGGGAGATGAATGGATGAATTGCATAAAGGCAGTCGTCTCCTGGTTTGACATAATTATGATCTTTTTCATTATGGGCTCAAAGCAAACAAAAGTTAACATTCAATCTTGCCAGTCTGAATGTGCCAGATGAGTGATGAAGGTCAGGGATCGAGACTGGGATAGATGCTCGCTGGAGATTTGAATACTGAAAAAAAAAAAAAAAGGCACTCAGGTTCATTTTAGTGCGTGTGTGAGTGCAGATATCATGTCTTCTTTTCATGTCACTGATGTCTAGAGAACACCATGTACACACTGGTGTACAAGA
The DNA here is from genome assembly GCF_043250625.1 of Sebastes fasciatus. Lineage (NCBI taxonomy): Eukaryota > Metazoa > Chordata > Actinopteri > Perciformes > Sebastidae > Sebastes > Sebastes fasciatus. The sequence continues at coordinate 26,221,166 of NC_133809.1, read as the reverse complement.
AAAACCTAAAATTAATGAGTGGCAAAAGGACAATGAATGTGGATGCTTCCCAGTCCGGTCGCACAAAAAGGCGCGTGAACGACACAATAACGTGCACGGCAAAAGTGTGTAATGAGAACGCCGTTCTTGCTTTTGGTGTGTCGCATGTATGCCATGTAGTCTGTACTGACTGCAGTGTAAATGCATCTGCGTAAATAAGCTACGCTCAGAGCTAGTGACGTAGAATAAAAAAATGAGAAAGACTGCTTATGGAGGGTGGGAGGGTGGAGGTGGATGGGTCCAACAAGCAAAATACTTTCAACCAGGAGACCGGTGTTTTGTTTTGTAACGCCGGGCACACACCACACAAGAATCAAGCCGATTTTGGGCCCGATTCCTCCCTCCCGACAATCTTCAGTAAAGCCCTGAGTTTTTGATGGTTCGATGGTTCTTGCGGGAGCAAGTAATTTTTCAAAAGCTCAACTCAAACAACAAGATCAAAATGCCAAGCTATCATCATTACAATTAAGTAGAAGTTCTATATTTTACAGACATACACTCAAATCTAATTCATCATTGAGCCCAAGTGGGTCCCAAAAGTTTGGAGCTCTGTTATCCAAAAGGGTTCTCTTTTAAGAGGAGCTTCCTTTAGATCACCTCCCTGTCTAGACAAGAACACTTTTGCAATCCCACAGTAGCTGAAAGCTGTGTTTGGATGATTAGCCTATTTGAAATGGATTGCTATTGTTATCCAAACTATTATTGCGGATAGCTGACCGGTGCTCCGCCATACGGAAATTTAATGCTCCTGTTGTCATTCCAATATAAACCTTAGCACAGCTACAGTTGATTAAATAGATGACTCATGTTGTTGAGCATGTAATGACTCCACGTACTTTATATTATTTTCCAGTTAAAGGATGCGAAAAGGTGTCACATTTAGTTGTGCAGTTCTCTAAAGATTATCTTTCCAGACATGCCTGTGGTGTGAGGTATGGTAAGAGTGTTTTTCACGTCCCCCGATCGGCTTCAAAGTCCATCCTGGCCGCACAGATTTCAAATCATAAATATTAAACATGTTCAATATTTAAGATGGGATATCCTGTTGTGTGTGTGGGGAACCCCGAGGACAGCCGATGATGCAGTTACGTGGGAAAGAACGATAGCCAACTGAACCCCAAGCTGACTGAAGCGGAACGACAACCACCGCGGTCATGGCGTCCACGGCTAATGCATGAGCTAATGCAAATCGCAAAGCATAAAGTAGTAGTGAGATGGAACTCAGAAATGGAGGACCAACTTGTTGATTTGTGGCAACAACACAAGTGTTTATTTAACCATTTTATGTATCCATGACTTCATCCATCCATCCTTTGTGAATTTTCAGTAGAAAGTAGTGCAAAAACTAACATCGCTAATTCTTCCTGCCCGTCGTCCACCGTGTTTGTTTACACTAAAGTTATGTTTGATTGTGAGATATTTTACAGGATTTCCATTTTTTTGAGTCGGAACTCTTGTTGTGCATGAATGAATCTGTTAGTATGTGGTTTTAGCCAAATCATTGCTCACCACACACTATAGGAACAAAACTGTTAAATTTAACATAACAGGTCGTTATGTGTGGGGCCCCTCCCATTTTCAGAATCTGTTAATATTTGAAAAACATTTTAGTGTGGGCCAGCCTTAAGTGACGTTAGTGATGTGTTTTTTAGCGACGTTTGTGACTTGTTTTCCGTACTAATGTTATGTTTCCGTATGTATTTTACATATTTTAAGGCCAACCATGACGGTTTTCCTAAACCTAACCTAAGTGGTTTTGTTGCCTAAACCTATAAGTGAGTGGTTTTGTTTCACAACTGCTGGTAGTACACCTTCATACACGTGTGTAATCACGCCTCAGCGAGGCAACACGTGACACTGACACACTATCCTCTGGTGGACAGGTGTGTCTTCCTGTTTCCCTTTTTGAATGACAAATACAGACTACCGCTGCCTGCTGGTAGGGAGAGTTATTTCATCTCACTCAGGCGCAGAACGTACGTGCTAACTGGTTGTCGGCTGTAGTCTTAGCAGTGTGTTCTCGTGCAACTTGTCGGCGAAGACAAAGGCGACGTGAGGCGACGCAACAGTTGGCCTTCATTGCAGCTAGTTCTTTGATGTTGGCTTGGTGTGTCTGGGCCTCTACACAGTGCCAGAGTTCCAGAGACTTGGACAGTCTATGACAAGGAGAATAAAGCCGTTGTTGAGGCTCACGGTGGCCTCAGCACTTTACTAGGACACTTAATGTTGGCTTTTCCTTTCATTTGTCACAATGAAATTTGCAATTCAATTCTCCTTTAAGTATGATGTAACATGGTAATAGGCAGACCTTGTTATTGATTTGAAGCAACTCACTTGCGTAGTAGGGCTGCAAATGACAAGACCTATGTTATGTATTTTGTCGAGTTGTATACTTAAATTTTTCCAAATGTTTCCAACAGTTTTCAAACCCAGAGAAATTTGTAATCTGAATCGAGGTAATGGTACATTGCATTTGGTCGACTGCCAATGGCGCCTATCCTCTTTGCGCATGCATCAGCGTTGTGGTTGTCTGCTAGAAACTGTCCTAAATTGACTTTTAATCTAGTTTCAAGCCACATCTTTACAATACTCTTTTTAGGTCTTTGTTGTTTTTTACTATTTATTTTAATCGGATGAAGGATTCTAGTCATAGGATGACTGGATCTTAAGGTATAAGAGAAACAAGCTGAGCAAATGCTGTGTAAGCCGAACAGCCTCAGAGAAACACTGATTTATTTATTTTTTAATATGAAACTGCTTCATTCAGTATTTCTACAGGTTTTAATCAGCAGGTCTGTTTGTTTTGGGGAGGAGGATACCTCTGTGGATAATTCGACTCCCCGTAAAAACCTCCTGAATGTCTGGACCTTAAGTTATAAGAGAAACAAGCTGAGCAAACGCTGTGTCCACCAAATGGCATCAGAGAAACACTGTTTTTTAAGGTGAAACTGCTTTATTCAGTGTTTCTACCAGTTTCAATCACTAGGTCCATTTGTTTTGGAGAGGATGAGACCTTTGCGGATAATTTGGTTTTCGGTTAAAACCTCCTGAACATCTTAAGTTATAAGAGAAACAAGCTGAGTAAACGTTAGTGACTACCGGACACCAGTAAAACGACCGCCTACAAAGTACCATATAAAAGTAAAACAAAATAATTTTTATTATATTGTCATAACTTTAATGTCTGTACCAGAATGTCCTGTGTTGGACAATAAAACTATTATAAATATGCATACCATTATAACTATTTACTTCCTTCCTTATTTATATATTCAACTTTTTGCCCGGCTGCTTCCCAAAGGAGTATAAAGTGAGTGATGGACATAAAGGAAGTTGGAACAATCCAGCACACAGATTTTGAGAGCAATCTCAAACTTTTTCATATGGACCTCCAAAATCAATGTCCAATAGACCATGGATGTATAAGAGGTTGCGTCCTGTGCGTTTGCCCTGCGTGTTAGTAAATAGCCTACAACTACATTCAATTCTGTTTATGTCATGCTACTAGCACTACTAGCTACTGGCCGATAGCCGGTTGTTTGGGAACAGAGACGTTAATACATCCACCACGGTACAGGCTTACAGCATACAGCCCATGGGTGTATTATAAGATAATAAAAGTGATGAATTACAGCCAATATGTCCATTATTACAGCCGCATACAGCTAGCAGGAAGCCGACAGAACCAGATATGTCATATAAACATGCAGGGCGGTGCAGTCCCATGAGTCTGATGCACGTTCATTATGCCGAGGAAAATAAATCTGGTGTGAATAGTTAGTGGTTAATGGTTTGTGAATTTTACCACTTTTAGGACATAGTGATTTAAATGAGGGCTATTTAAGTGTTCGTACTGGGAAGATGATTTACCACGAAAAAATTATCCTCTGATTTACCGACGTCTCTTTATACATCCATGGCCACAGACTGATTGGCGTTTTAAAGTCCAAAATGGAGGAAGCGCTACCATCTAGCAGCTGTTGTCAAAAAAGCACCAGAGTTTTGTCTCTTTGCTTTTATGTGTGCCCCCTTTAAAGCAAGACTGTTTAGAAAACAGCTTAGGGACAGCTCCCTTACCAAAAGAAGTTTATTCAAGTGTGTTATTAGTGTACTTCTTTTAAACTTAAAATAAGAGTATACTTTCAGTTTACTTTTTATGTACTTATCAGAGATACACTTCACAAAAGTATAATAACATAACCTAGTATAGTATACTTGGCTCATTTTGCTAAGTATACAGAAAAGTAGGTATACTTGGCTCATACTAACAAGTATACTGAACAGTCTAAGTATACTTGGCTCATCCTAAAAGGTATACCGAAAAGTCTAAGTATACTTGGCTCATATTGACAAGACAAGTATACAGAAAAGTAAGTATACTTGGTTGCACTGACCAGTATACAGAAAAGTCTAGGTATACTTGGTCTACTTGTACTTGTACTATACACTGAAGAAAAGTATAATTAAGTATTCTTGCCTTATAGGCCTACGGAAAGGTATACTTGGCTTGTAGTTGTGCTTACTTTTTGATAGAGTAGCCTATTGACATTTCGGAGATGCAAGCTTTTCACAGGACAGCAAGTGCACGTTGCATAAGGATGAGAGTCTCCATCACATTTAACATCAGGCCCGAGATAAAAGCGCCCATTTGGCTGGGATTACTAGCTGAGCCATCCAATCATTTAATTACAGTTTAATTTATTTGGGATGCATGTAGGATGTAGTACGAGACTAGAGCAGAGAGGACTGGCTGATGGGATATTCTTGTATTTAAACAAGAGATAAGCAGTCGGGGACATGTTGAAAATGCATTTCAACCCAGTGGCATCGACTTTTGGGGGCAGAATGAAGTCATATATGCCTGACAACGAACAGCTCAGCACTGCCATGTTTAATTTAAGTTCAGGGGAAGTGAGACTATTAAATGAAACTCTGTTGAACAATGAAACAAGTCCTCATTTAACCACAATACGTAGATGGGTTTAGGCACTGAGAGTCAGGAGGTGAATTATATATTCATGAAGGTTTTGTAGCTACCTTATTGGCTTTAGGCTAGACCTCAGCACCGAGCCCGTAAACTGAGTTTGACAAGCCCCCATGTAGAGCAGCAGGAGCGGGGAATAAGCCTCTCAATGCTCATCCCTCCTTTTACTGCCTGGAACCTTCTGGATCACAACAACAGCTAGTACAACATGAAGGAGCTGATATGGAGATCAGCTCCCAGGGAGGTTAAGCGGTGGGTAACCACATCTACTGCTCTGCGTTTGCGGAGGTTGGTACAATTTCTTTTACTTTGAAGGGGAAAATGCTCACGGAGGCCGAACTGCAGGATACTGTTTCTAACGTCTTGTAGAGCTTTGTCAGTATTTTATAAAACACGAACGCGTCTCTCAGGACGGTCTGATGCAGACAGTCGCGTCGTGGGACAAACCCTGAACTGACAGTGACAGGGAGGCAGACTGGTGTATTCGTAGGAAATAAACTGTTTGAGGATTTACACTTCAATGAGCTGCAGTTATAATATCAGTAATCATGACACTAGAAGTTTGGAATCAATAAATGTATCTCTAACTCTGGAAAATTGACTCGGATGCCACTCCAAATGTTTGCTTTAGGGCTCGAAGATAACAGCCTATGTAAGTACGTTAAATTAAGCCATTTATGTGGTCGGGTCCAAGGGGCCCACTTCTTAGAGAAACTCCAAAAAGTCTAAAAAGCCCCTCAACAAGCACTTGCTTTTTTTGCAGGACTGATAAAATGACATAAAATGGTCCCGGTTCTTTAACCCTTTTGATAACATCGTCATGGTCTTTTCTGAAATATAACTCTTAAGAGTTTACTGTTAAAACATCAGAATTAGTTGAAGTGACACTGAAGCAAATATACGGAGATGCAAACATGGTAAATATTTAGGTTTATTATGTGGGCCTTAAACGGCAGAGATAACCAGGCTAATATTATTTTCTTAACAGGCTTATTAGAGACAAATCTTTATTTCTAATTTGATCATATTTTCACATCACATTTTCTGATCTGCTCTCATTTTAATTTACAATTGATGTTGTTTGCTTATTCAACACATCCTATACTGTATATGTTCCTGTTGTAAGCTGCTGTCAATTAAACTCAACACCTCCTGTACAGATTTTTTTTTCACATTAAAGGTAGGGCTGTCACAGTTAACGCGATAATAATGTGTTAACACAACTTGCGATTTTTAGGTTGTAGTGGGTGCAGTTTTAAAGCTAGAGTAAAGATATTGGTATCATATGAAACTAAAAAACCTAAGGAATCCATTGGTGTAATGTCATACTAGCTTGTCATGAAGAAGGCTAAATAATGCTACAAAGTTACGCTAAATTTTGTCAAGAAATAAACTGCCATTTTCATAGGGGTCCCTTGACCTCTGACCTCAAGATATGTGAATGTAAATGGGTTCTATGGGTACCCACGAGTCTCCCCTTTACAGACATGCCCACTTTATGATAATCACATGCAGTTTTGGGGCAAGTCATAGTCAAGTCAGCACACTGACACACTGACAGCTGTTGTTGTCTGTTGGGCTGCAGTTTGCCATGTTATGATTTGAGTATATTCTTTATGCTGAATACAGTACCTGTGAGGGTTTCTGGACAATATTTGTCATTGTTTTGTGTTGTTAATTGATTTCCAATAATACATATATACATACATCTGCATAAAGCAGCATATTTGTCCACTCCCATGTTGATAAGAGGATTAAATACTTGACAAATCTATATTACATTTTGAACAGATAAAAAAAAATGTACGATTAATTTGCAATTAATCCCGATTAACTATGGACAATCATGTGATTAATTGCGATTAAATATTTGAATCAATTGACAGCCAAAATTTGTGTTTGTTGGTTTGCACTTTTGACATACACTCCAGATATTAAACATTTCTCTTCAAAACATAGGGTAAGAAAGATCTATGCTCCTCACCATGGGTGCCTAGTTATGTTTTAAAATGGAGTAGCAAACTTGGAAAGACACATAATTGTTGGGGGGGAGGAGAGGTGGTCTTGGGGGCCTCCACCATAATAAAATTTTTTTTAATTTAAACCAAATTTCCTGCATTTTTACACCACCTAACCTCTTGGATTAAGTCAAGAATCGGCCACCTTCACTATGTCTATATGAGTTAGATTGAAAGTGCTATGAAATCCAAGAATGCATCAAGAATAGTATATCGCCAGAAAGTTTCCGAGACGCAGAGCGTTTCTGTAACCATAGTAACTCTCACTGGGTGCGCACGGTGCGAGAGAAGAGGTAGAGATGCTATGCTGCTGCCAGACCAGCCGCTGACTGTGATTACTCTGAGCAGCATGCATGGAAATAAAGTACAACATAATAAATTTATGTATATTTCTCGCTTTCCCCATGATGGTCTGAATAACACGCTGCTGCTGTTGCTCTGCCTTGTTCGTCCGTGCGCTGCCAGCGTCCTCTTTTCGCACCACGACAGAATCAGTCATGAATTTATTTTTTCTTCGGATTTTAAATTGAATTTTTTTAGTAAACAGAACTGCCCTGTGACAGTCTGGCGACCCGTCCAGGGTGTACCCAGCCTTCGCCTAATGTCTGCTTTGGATCAGCTCCAGCCCCCCCCCTCCCACCCGTCACCCTGGATAGAATAAGCGTTTACAGATAATGGATAAATGGATGTAAACAGATCTGATCGCGGACCGTCCTTTTGAATAGGCATCATACATGACCAAATTAAGAAATCCCCACATTCAGGGCCTTCAAGGTGAAAACATCATTACCAATTTGATTGGCGGTTATACTCAATGTTTTTGCTTTTTAGTGTGGCACAACAGATCATCTCACTTACCTCAATGTGTATGCCACGATGCAAACAGGTGCTCTTGAATATGCATGATGCAGTGAAATCCTCCCAAACTAAACTGCAGAGTGAAGCGCAACAGGAGAACACTTCCTTAACCGCCTGACTTTGACAGGTGCAGTCCCCATCACTATTTTCCCAAAAGCAGAATTAGTTACTGTGTGTGCACAAATTGAACACAGAGTAGTTTTTTTGTGCAGCTTTAACTGACCTTAAGGCTCTGAAATTCAGTATGAAATGATCACAAATCCATTTGAAGTGGTGGGTAGGTTCCATTCTGAGGTACCAGCAGTGGCGACTGTGGCGGCTGCTTCTGCAAAAATGACTCGTGTGCATTGAGATAGAAGTTATCAATTACTGACTTTCTTCAGAGCTTTTTGCTTTATAGAAAATAGAAAGAATTTGCAACAAATAAAGCATTTATATCCCTACATCACCCTGATCCCCTCTCTAATATCTATTTTATATTGCTGTGAAAAAAAATTAAACTACTTTACAAGATTACAATTGAACACATCATGTTATAATTTACCTTCGCCCAGTACTCATTATTACTTTATAGAGCTTGAACGCATCATAATGAAACTTAATGTAACCTCTGTTAAAGCTGGGGTAGGCAGGTTGGAGCAAATATGGTTAAAAAAAAAGTTATTTTTATAAAACGATCACTATATCCTGAAAGTAGTGCATGACACAGGTAATCTGAAAAAAAAAAAAAAAATGATGTGCCTCTGTGTCCTCTGGTGCTCCTAATGGCAACTTCACAGTCTGGAAGAAAACAACCAATTAGAGCCAAGCTGGAGCCTTGCCTTCTATGAGCAGCTGTCAATCACTCGCAAACTCCGATCAAACGGTCAAACTAGTCAGCGCTGATCAAATATGAATCGATATTCTGTTACTGTAATGCCTATTTCTCTCCTCAAATGTTCTCAGAAACATCTTGTAGTGTACTGTCACCAGCCGGAGCAAACTTTCACATATTAATTCATATTTGATCAGCGCTCCCTAGTTTGACCGTTTGATCGGAGTTCACGAGTAATTGACAGCTGCCTGCGTTGAATGAACAGCCAATAGGAACGCTCTCTCTCTAAAATGACCTGTGATTGGCCAAAGTCTTCCCTGACGGGCTAGATGTTCTAAAGCCTGAAAACAGAGCCATGAGGAGGTGCAGAAGTCTAGTTATCTCTCAGAAAACTTGAATTACAATATGCTGAAAGGTTATTATGGAATTTTTGCCCAATGATGCCAAAAATCTACTGCCACTTTTTACTTTACCTGTTAGCTCCGCAGGACACTGCTGCCCACTGGCTGCTAACAGCCAATGTTAACTAGCTCTTTTTCTGCCAATTTCAACATAGATTTGTTGTTCATAATGTAGCATTATCAGGGAAGAAAATAGGGTGCGTCCCCTGGACTGATTTCAGACACCGTTAGTCACGAGCCCTGATGGTACCTGCAGTACTGAAGGAAAACAAGTAACTTTTTGTCACGTTGTCAGAATTTTGGCATGGACTTGGTACCGAAGTATAGGTTCTCGTGACATCCCTACCCTCATCATCAATTTAGTTGCTGACTCACTCAAAACCATAGTCCATCTAATTTGGGCACAAAGTGCAGGTTCAGCCAGTCTGTCTAATGAGGAGCTCCATGAAATTGGACAAAGCTACAGTTTATACATCTACCCAGGAGGTATATAGAGTGCTGCATGGATGGCGTATTTTTGTAACCTGGAAGTTAGCATCGCACTGGTTCCCTCGACAAAAAGCCAATGGGATATTTCCTTTGGATTTTGGATTATTGCAGAAAATAATTTATAATAATAGTTTATGATACTTATGATGCGTTTTGTTCAGCAAGATAATCTTCACAAATGAACGCCACTTTTAGGATTTTTGAAGTGTAAATGCAATTGCCGAACTGCACCATGGTCGCGTGACTTTACGTCACCACCACTAAGCTAAAGGCGGGCTAGCGTTCGGCATGATGATGTTTGGTAGTCTCATTCAGCCATTTGTTAGAAACCGCCTTTTTTAAGACAAAGTAAGCTTCATAATTCACGAGTGGGGTATTTACTGACGTATATTATGTCGCATACAAAGTGTTAAAATCTCTTAAGGTTGTGTTAACCACAGACCTTATTTCAGGGATCTAGTCAAAAACCCATTCACTAAACCCATTGACTTCCAGATGAGTGAGTGAACCGGAAGTGGTAAAAGGCTAACTCATTTCCGGGTATTAGGACTCATTCCTGCAGCACTCAAGATGCTTTTACAGTCGCTACACTGAACCAGTGTCAGTCACTGAATTGTGTGGTGTGCTTTATATCTATGGCAGCACCTCCAAGTTGCAATAAACAGATAGCAATTTTGTTTCTCCAAAAATGGACAGTGAGTCACAGTGCAGCAGAGGCAAAGAGGGTCAAGTTGGCCCATTTAGTCCCAATTTAGTCCCAGATGCGATGCCACTGGTCCACCTTGTGCTCAGCACATTCAGACATACCCGTCTTGAGTGAACAAATGCTCTCCGTGATCATCAACAAATCATCCCGCAGGTCCAGAGAGAGTGTGAGAGTGGCCACAGATCGGGACTATAACTGCACGGATTGATGAAGTCACATAAAAGGAGAGACAGCAGCAGCTGTCCAGAGGGAGCGCATAGGTCAGAGATCTCCACAGGACAGTGGCCAAATACCATGCAGCCACTGGTGCGTCATATGGAGGCCTCTGACACGGGCAGTGTGTCAGTTCTATAGTCAGCAAGTTCAATATATTGTCATTTAGTCAGTTAAATGCTCTCTAAAGCAGGGGTTGTCAATTTTTTTTGGGGGCCAGGGACCCCTTCTTACCGATTAAGCATAATATTTTCCACCGTTTGTACTTTTAGATGCCATTGGAACTATTTGTATTCTAAAACTTTTCAACCTAAATACTTCAGACCTGTTTTATCATGATAAACAGAAACACATTTCCATTTGAATCATGTTAATACCACTTTGTTTTGCCCTGATATTCCGGGTGCTTTGTAATCGGATGTCTCTTTAGCTTGGCTGGCTTCATGGTTTCGTTGGCTAGCACCTGAAGACACATGACGCATTTTGGTCTCCCGACGCTGTCGCTCGATATAACTGTCGTCATATTTTCTGAATTTTAGCTAGTTTGGTCTTAGTGTTACGTGACTAAATGGACTGACTCAAATATTTCTCCATGCTGGCTAGCTGGCTAATAAGCTTAGATAAGCTAAGCAGCAGGAACATTCATGACAGATTGACGTGATGTGTCACAATCATATCAGAGGTTCTATCGGCCCAAAGCTAACGTGGGTGGTAGTAATGGACACAATATGCTTGTTTTATTGGCGCAAATGGTCCCCATCTGTAGATTGTACTTTTTAATGATACAGCACAATTTTATAATTTAGAGCAAATTATATCGTGGACCCCCTGACAGAGTGCCACGGACCCCTGGGGGTCCTCGAACCCCACTTTGAGAATCACTGCTCTAAAGAATATCTTAAGCATTGATAAAGCATCAAACAGCTATTTGCTGTGTGTAAAGATATAGAGGAGTAATGTCTACCTGAGAATGAAGTCACTCCCATACAAACAGTCCTTTGAAACATATTTCCACTTAGTTTAAAGAGAAGAATGTAATCAGTGGTTTCACAATTAGATGTGTAACTATACTTAGTCCACAACTTGTAATTTACATAATTAACACAATTATATACTTGACTTAATTCCACGGTGATTGTGATGTGTCATTTAAGGCATATGTGTTAGTAGATTGTAGTTCCAGTATAATGTAGTTGTAAGCACATTTAAAGGGCCAGTGTGCTGCATTTGGAAATCTAGGGTATAAAGACTGGAGCTGCTCCATAGATGATGAATGGGAGGCTGATTTTGTTACCCAAATGAGCTTTATTCTATTGTAGTGTTATCAGTTGTGAAACAGAAAATGTTCCCATATACTCAGAACATTCCTCTGGGTGCTCTCAGTGTCATCTATAACACCTCTCCTAATTTATTGTCTATGGAGCGGTTCCCCACTTTATACCCTATGACATCACAAGTTTGACATCTAGTACACTAGTTTTTGAATTTGGGAGAGAGTTGTTCATGTTTACTAATATTTTTTGGACTGTCTTAGACCATAGAATAACAAGTATGCATTTTGAAAATGGGCATACTTCCCCTTTAACGTGCTTTCATTCCATGACTTAAGTATGTACAGTAGCCTATACAGTACATATAAACATCACCACAGTACCACCACACTACAGTAAATGTGTCAGCTTCTTGCAAACAGTGAATTAAAGTGTAAGGACCGGAATACATTTCACATCCCTTAACGCTTTCATGAGGAACTATTTGTGGAACATCTATGCACACAATGTAAAAGTTTCTAAGAGCCTAATGAAGCCCCTGGGTCATGAGTTATGCACACTTGAAATGAACTGTGATGAATCATTGATCTCTTGATGGTCCTTGTTGAAAATTCTAATGTTACCTTGTAGTCCAACATTGAAGCCCATTTTCTTCAGCAGAGCTCCCTTGTGGCTGAGAAAAATGTCACGATGCTGGTAGCGCTGGTTGAGCAAAGCTCCCAGGAGCTCTGTGACCTATATAGAAAAGCGGCTAATTTGGATGTTAAAACCGTGTCGGTGGGTGGTCACAACAATCATGTACAGAACGGTATATAGTTTTCGTGGTGTGTTGTATTGGAAAAACACAATTACACATTGATTACAGCCACGTATGTTCTACTAAAGCTGTTTGTAATTATGATTAAAGGAAATAAAACGTCAAAGACGCTGTCTGTCTTTCAGTTTTTCCACTTGTTCATTGCACTCATGTTCAAAGTTTCCCTTTACATTCTATTTAAATTATATATCATAACATCATGCTGTTGCCATTGTCATCGCATATTATATTCAAAGGTGGGTCCAGGTGGATTTGCAAGTTAGGTCTAAATAAAGTACACTGACATGCTCATACATATTAATGATGGCGTGGGGACTAACAGCTTGAGATCACATTTGGGTAGTTTAGAGGAAAAGATCAGGCACAGCAGTCAGTGATGCATACAATCATACATGTTGACATGGTGACAGCTGTTACATGAGCTTGTATTTTCACAGTTCTGGCCTGCAGTAGTTACAATCACCTGGAATTGAAAAACAGTAAAAACATAAGGGACTGATGGAATAGAAATGACCAATATTACTGGCCAATATTAGTTATCATATCAGCCAATAAGTCAGAAATTGGAAATGTTGTTGCAAATATGCTAAAGATGTGTTTGAGATAAACAGTATCTCCGCCAATTTCTGTCTTGTCTCTTTAGCTGCTAACTGTTCCATTATGTTCACCAGCTAGCTGCAAAAATGTTCTGTCCTCCCTATCCACCCTGTCTCCTACACAATTATGTTCCCATACAACTAAACTGCATTCTCAATTATGTTTCAAGGGAAACGTATTTTGGTTGCCGTTTTAAACATGGGGTTAACGTTGTAAATTGAAACAAAACTAAAACAAAATTGCAACAAAACTACTTTGTTAGGTTTAGGAAAACTTCATGGTTTGGGTTAAAATATTTGTGTTTGTTACATTATTTAAGTTATAGAAGTGAATTAGTGTGGCAGCTAAGCTGACATATTTGTAACAATTGTGCATTTTGAGGTAAAGCAACAAGAAGGGGTTAAACCCTTTTTTTCTTAAAGGAGACCAGGAAATGTAGTTCTCTTTGAAGTAAACAGTACAACAAACAGTGTCTTTTCAAAACAAATTCTTTAGTCTATCACACTCCGTTATGTTGCTTTTGGCGGATTTCGTCCCTATAATTAAACCATGTCCTTGTAAGTAATGTTACAGTTAATACAACAATTGAAGCTGGGGTAGGCAAGTTGGAGCAAATATGATTTAAAAAAAAAAGTTATTTTTATAAAACGGTAACTATATCCTGACAGCAGTGCATGAGACAGGTAATCTGAAAAAAAATCATGTGCCTCTGGTGTCCTCCGGTGTCCTCCGGTGTCCTCCGGTGCTCCTGGCATCTGCGAGATTTCACAGAACGGAGGAAAACAATCAATCAGAGCCGAGCTGGAGTCTGTAGTCTCTGAGCAGCTGTCAGTCACTCGCAAACTCCGATCAAACATGAGAAAGTTTGTGACCTGGCAGCCATGTTGAGATCAGTTGAGGAAATACCAAGCACCGCCCACCAGCCGGACCAAACTTTCTCATTTTACAGCTAAACAGTACACTACAAGATGATTCTGAAAACATTTGAGGCGAGAAATAGGCATTACAGTAACACAATATTAATCCATATTTGATCAGCCTAATTTGACCGTTTGATCGGCTTTCGCAAGTGATTGACAGCTGCCACCGTTGAATGAACAGCCAATAGGAACGCTCTCTCTCTGAAATGACCTGCGATTGGCCAAAGTCTCCCATCACAGGCTAGATTTTCTAAAGCCTGAAAACAGAGCCATGAGGAGGTGCAGAAGTCTAGTTATCTCTCAGAACACTTGAATTACAATATGCTGAAAGGTTATTATGTAGTTTTGCCCAATGATGCCAAAAACATTCTGCCTACTGCCGCGTTAATCCACAGACCTTGATATATAAAACCCCCACTATCTGGCTAGTACAGCACTGAGAACATATGTTTGTTTGCTTTGTTTGTCATTCGGGTGAATTGAGCCTTTAGTTCTTCAAACGCGTGTATAGTGTGCTTAAACGGGCCATTATATTTGATTGATTTCTAGTTATGTCAATCTCAAAGGAGATAATTAGAAGAATGAGACGGTCGAGATGAGGGATTACACAACAGGCATCAATTATGACTGCAGCTCAATATTACGAACGATCCCCTCATATTACAGTAAGCATATTGATTGTTTTGTAAAGGAAGCTTATGGTAAAGTGGAATATTATTGATGCCATAAGAGTGCCATTGGCTTTGGACTCTTCTTTTCTTTATTCTTTCAAAGCATACAGTTTAGCAGGAGCATGCTTCACTTCCACAGCAGCATTCTCTGACTGTCCGTGTCTCTGTTACTGGTATACACAGAGAGTTGGCATGAAAAGAAAAATGTCTTTTTCTGGAGACTAAAGCCAATCTTTCAAAAACAGCTAAGATGGCAGGGCAGGAGAAACCAAATCACTGTCCCTCACAGGAAATTTCAAATACTGTCTGTGTGATTACTTACCAGGAAGCCCAATTATCTTGGTTAATAGCAGGCTTTTTGCGCGCTATTTTTGTAAAAACCCTGAATTCACCATGTTTAACACCCTTGCACATGCTTTCATATGTACTATCCGCTTACGCTTATGACTCAAACCTACTATTTTAAGCAGCTGGCCAGGAAAAAAAAAAAGCTTTTGAAACGTCCTTCAAAACAGAGCCCACACAATGAAGACTTCACCGAAGTAGATTTTTCGTAAAATGCTGCGCCTGTTCCTCTCTCCTACCATGACTCAGTTTTTATGTCCCTTATCTTGTTGTCTGAGGCACTTTTCTTGCCTTTAAATCAATTTCCTCCATGGGGATTAATAAAGTTGAATTGAATTGAACATGAGCTGAAGCAGATATGAAGATGCGAAGGCAGTGTGGCATCTCTTTACACATATTGAAATGAAATATAATGTGCTTATCCTAAATGTCCCTGACAGGATTAACTGCAACAATTTTAAGTTTTTTTCCCCCGGGGGCTTCAGTGTGAACCCCACACCCACCACACACACACACACACACACACACACACCCTACGATTGGACCGCAATTGCCTTGGTCGGGGTGGTGAAAGCCGGAGAACACACAGCAGCAACTCACGGATTCACAAGTGTTATTTATGAGTCTGCTGCTAGCTCCGGGCCAAAACGGTACTGTCTCTGTCAGCATTGTGCGTTGGCCCCGAACGAAAATGTAATAACATGCTCTGTGTTGCTGTTGTTTTTCCAGACGACTAACACTATTTGGGCCGAGGACGAATACTTCCTGGGGCGGTGCTGTCACTGCTGGTGGCAAATATGAAGTCTGCCTGTAACGTGGTTTCCTTTTTAGAGCTGTCTCTCGTTTATATCTGTCAATGGGGGTCCTGTGATGAAGTGACAGGAAAACTGGGAGTATTAGTTAAGAATAAAAGGCTAGGGCTGTCAACCGCTTCAAATATTTAATCACGATTATTCGCATGATTGTCCATAGTTCATTCAGCCATTATCCGTATCCCATTCAGGGTCGCGGGGGGGCTGGAGCCGATCCCAGCTGGATCATTGGGCGAAGGCGGGGTACACCCTGGACAGGTCATCAGACTATCACAGGGCTGACACATAGAGACAGACAATCATTCACGCTCACATTCACACCTGCGGGCAATTTAGAGTCAACAATTAACCTAACCTGCATGTCTTTGGACTATGGGAGGAAACCAGAGAACCCGGAGAAAACCCACGCTAACACGGGGAGAACATGCAAACTTCACACAGAAGGGCCCCGAGCCAGATTTTAACCTGCACCCTTAGTTAATCGTGATTAATCGCAAATTAATCGCACATTTTTTTTTCTGTTCAAAATGTACCTTAAAGGGAAATTTGTCAAGTATGTAATACTCTTATCAACATGGGAGTGGGCAAATATGCTTGCTTTATGCAAATATATGTATATATTTATTATTGGAAATCAATTAACAAACACAAAACAATGACAAATATTGTCCAGAAACCCTCACAGTATAAATATGCTCATGTCATAACATGTCAAACTCAAGCCCAACAGGCAACAACAGCTGTCAGTGTGTCAGTGTGCTGACTTGACTATGACTTGCCCCAAACTGCATGTGATTATCATAAAGTGGGCGTGTCTGTAAAGGGGAGACTTGTGGGTACCCATAGAACCCATTTACATTCACATATCTTGAGGTCAGAGGTCAAAAGACCCCTTTGGAAATGGCCATGCCAGTTTTTCCTCGACAAAATTTAGTGCAAGTTTGGAGCGTTATTTAGCCTCCTTTGTGACAAGCTAGTATGACATGGTTGGTACCAATTGATTCCTTGGGTTTTTTAGTTTCATATGACCAGATCTTCAATATAGCTCACTAAAACTGAGCCCGCTACAACCTAAAGATCGCAAGTTGTGTTAATGCGTTGAATAAATTTGTGGCGTTAAAACAAACTTGCGTTAACGTGTTATAATTGCGTTAACTTTGACAGCCCTAATAAATACCAAATGAAATTCAGATGTCCCGTAAGAACAAATTCACCCAATTGACGTAAGTAACGTACAGCTTCCCTAACTGCTGAATTGTATGCAATCACCAAACCAATCACAATCTTAAAATGACGTAGCCATAGAACCTATTTTCATGCACATATCTTGAGGTCAGAGTTCAAGCACCCCCTTTTAAAATGGCCATGACCATTTTCCCTCGCTAAAATTTAGTGCAAGTTTGGAGCGTTATTTAGCTAGTATGACATGGTTGGTACCAATAGATTCTTTAGTTTTTTTCTAGTTTCATATGATGCCAGTATCTTCACACTAGCTTTAAAACTGAGCCCGATACAACCTAAAAATCGCAAGTTGCGTTAATGCGCTAAAGAAATTAGTGGCGTTAAAATTAATTTATTATATTTTATTATCGCGATAAAGCTGCAGAGGGTAGAAATGGAGAAAATATAATTTAAAAAAGTATTTTTTTTTACAGTCACAAACAGGTAATCTGAAAAAAATCGCTTGATTGGAGTTTGCATGTGATTGACAGCTGCCTCCGTTGAATGAACAGCCAATAGGAACGCTTTCTCTGAAATGACCTGTGATTGGCCAAAGTCTCCTGTCACGGGCTGGATTTTTTAAAGCCTGAAAACAGAGCCATGAGGAGGAGCAGAAGTCTCTCAGAACTCTTGAATTACAACATGCTGAAAGGTTATTATGCAATTTTTGCCCACTGATGCCAAAAATATTCTGCCTACTGCAGGTTTAACTTTGACAACCCTACTAAAGGCATAATTTCCTTATATGATAATAATAGTCATGTGTATGTCGGTATTCAAATGTAAATTTCTCATTACGCCAACTCAATGTAATGATACTGGCAGTGAGAATGGTAGACAGCCTCCAGCATCAGACAGCATGCATCGGCACTGGCAGCTACAGTCTCCATGGTGCACATTCTGCATTCGGACTCCCCCTTTTCACAAACATCCCATCAAATACATCAGTTGCAACATTTCCAGCCTTACTGCTCCACAAAAGAGGCGTCTATATTTTCCTTCAGCAGCCGGTTTCGGCGGGGTGTATCCCCCCAAAGGGACAAAAACAGCCCCGACCACAAAAGACGGGGCTGTTGTAATCGACGGACGCCTTGGCTCACATCAAAGCGCTCGGCGAGCAGAGATTGCATCTCTCTCCTCCCACTGTTTCTGTCCCCAGCCGTCATTCTGGGCGAGCATTTGAGCCGCAGCCATGTCTTGATCACAGAGATGTGGTAGATAGTGTGATACGGCTAAACTGCTGACACGAGGCTCTCGGACAGATGGCACCTTTTGATTCTGGGCCAAACTGTTTCCTCTGTTGGCCAAATTTTGTTGGTATTCATGAAAAACTGAAGAAAAAAAAAGGTAAAACTATCTTTCACTGAAATGGGTTTCAAAGGAAACAGTAATAAAACATCACAGCCTCCTCCACTGCATTCTGCACAAGCTCTAAGACTCGTCTTTAACATGCAAACTCATCTTTAATTCATTCCCTACAACAGCATAACCTTAACTGTGATCCCAATTTCCATTTTAAATGACAATCCTTAATGCTAACAAATTAGGCTACTGTATAACAGTGGGGGAATTCCCTTGGCGCTGCACATAAAAAGGCAAACAATTGTGGATCTCATAAAGGGAAGAGAGCTGTTTCTTTATTTTAAACCTTGGGTCACACTGAGCCTAGTTAACAAATGAAATATCCACAATAAGACATACTCTACCCTACGTAACAAAGTGTTTTTTCTCAGAATCTGAACGACTGCTGGTCAAAATAACAACGAGAATTTACCATCTGCCGAAATGTGTTACAATAATGATATGAATGGCATTTTGGAAAGGACTTCTAATGCTAAATGTATTGTGTACCATTTGCAATATGCCTTGTAATATTGTATGTGGAGTTGTGTTGTCCTCGTATGATTTGGAGAGATGCCAGTGTCAGTAGATTGGCATTTTAGTTAGGCCTATACAAACAATTTTCAGAGGCAGATGAGGCACAAATGATCTCATTGGTTCAGTCACAGCTTTTTTTCACAGCAGTCAACTAGTTTGCCAGGTGTCAAACTCGACAGTAATTAGATGTCCCCTTCTGCCAATTGACAAAGTTACTTTTTGATAAGATAAAAAAACTAGAGACCATCTTGCGTTGGGACCACACCAGCCGCGTCATATTGCATATTTCGATGTAAAATCTCACATCAGTAGAATCTTGGCATCAGATCCACTCCTTGGATTGGCACATCTCTGCTACCGTACCTCGAGTACTTGTCCTGTCTGTAGGGTGAGTCCTGTGTGTGCTTTGAGCAGTCAATGTGTGTTGCAATAAAAGGATGGACTTTGACTGGCAGCAATTTTGAAGAGGTGCAAAAGGAAGTGGTCACGGAAGGAAAAAGTGGCAAGAAATACAGTATACCCTCGGGCACCCCTACAGGAGTTCAGTTTCAGAGCTGTTGCCTTTTCCATCCCACTTCAGCTTGATGGCCTGATCTAAAGATACAGGCAAACACTATATTTTAAACATCAAAATATTAAAAACACATATTAATGGCAATAACATGAATTAATTTTTTACCATAGTTGTTAGATCAGCTGCTGTTTAGTAGGCCTTAGGTAACTGGAGGAGGTATATTGCCATTTAGGCTTGCCTCTGTGGAGGACTGAACCTGCCAAAATCAAAGTAAGTGAACGTTGAGTGACAGCTCCCCTCATTTGCATAATGAGGCAGAAATACATAAAAAAAAAAAGAAAAATAAATGTATAAAGAAAAGAATACAGAAATATATAAGTTTGGGGAAATAAATAAGGGGTGTGCATAAATAAATGAATAAATACATAAATAAATACATACATCTAAATATAAAATAAATACAAAAATAAGTACAATAATAAATAAAGTAATAAATGCAAAATAAATTAATAAATAGAAAATAAATGCAAAAATAGATAAATAAGTGTAAAAATTATAAAAATAAATACATGAATAAATAAACGAAAGAAAATTCAACAGAAAAGTAAATAAATAAGGGAATTAATAGTTGTTGTAATTAGAAAAACTGAAGTCACTCAGTACTTTATGTTCCTTCAAATACAGTGTTTTCAATGTAAAATCCTGGAAAAATATAGGAGTACACGCATGAATGCACACACAAACACACACACAGCTTGGAGTGATAAATGTCTTTGCCATCTATTAAAGATATATTTTCATCAACCCCACTAGCCACACACATACACACACACACACACAAACATGCACAGTAGTAGGCCACTACTCCACCTCCACACCACATTTGTGCAGTCAAACATCCAGTTACCACTCTGTGTCCATGATAGCCACTGAGTGTCCTCATCAGCCTCTCACTGAGGACACATGGCTCCATTTGTTCTCCATCTAATCCAGAATTTATGACACTCACTAGACACAGTTGTGTTGTCGCTGAATGATTTGCTTTTTTCTCAAGACTCCCATAACTCCCATTCCTCTCGCTACAGAACATACAGCCAAAACATGACAGTTATAGTGCCACGAGGGGTAAGAAATGTTTCTGGCTTAGACTTGGCATTATCCATGTCCATGAACAACACAGTAGGCTGAATACTGTTATTTTCAGCCAGGGAAAAAAGCATTCCAAATAAAGAGTGGTAAAAACGATGAGCCATTCCCACAGTTTGTAATCCTAGCAAAAGGCAAAAATGGCTGAAGTATTTTTGAAATGTTACACATTAGCAACAACCAGGGGCAATGAACAGTTTTCTAATCTATATTTAACCCATGTCAAGGGATTCTTTGGCCAGCTTTGGGGGGCAGCACAACAAGCTTTAACACACTGTACATATTATCACATTTTAAAGTTGATATGGCTAACGTGTAAGCAATCAGTGGCCTACTGGTATTTACACATCCAGCAGACCCCGGAGCCATGGAGCAACCCTATTAGCATGTATCTGAAGTTGTTTGTTGCCACCTGACAAATGTAAGTACAATATTCAATCTCCTTTTAGTTCCGTTTTTGGTTTCCACCACCTCCTGAGGAAAATACTGGGCTCCACTGTGTGCACTAGCTGCTGTTTGGCAGGGCACGAAGCGTTCGTCCCTTTGGTGTGAACTTGCATGAATTTCTGGCATCAACCAATATTTATCAGTTTTCATTCATTTCATGATTTCATTCATTTTTTGCCCCTGCTTGAGTATTTTTCTCTTACTACTCTCCATTTCTCTCTCCTTCTCTCATTCACTGAAGACCCTTTCAGACACAACGTGACAACGACACCACTGCACTCTGAAACCTGTTGTATCCAATGGCTTGCGCCGCGGCACGAAGGCTTTTCGCTTGGTCTAGCTGCTTGGTGAGGAGCTTTTCGGTACTGCGCTCTGTGATGTGCGCTGAACCCAGCGGCGAGCGCAGCTCAAACTCTTCGTGTCACCTGCATGCCCGAAAATTACATTTGGTTTAGCTGTAATGTTGTCCGGGTGGAAGCAGTAGGGCTTAAGGCCCTGACACACCAAGCCAACGGTTGACCTTCGGACAGTTCGAGGCCGTCGGTGAGCAACCGTCGGCCTAGTTTTTTGCGGTTTGTCCCGCAATTTCGACTCTAGATTGTCCATGTCGGAGGTTTTTCGGCCGATCCAGCATGTCGAATCGGGGGCGGAGCCCGTCGTTGAAAGAAATCACTGTGATTGGCAGCTTAAACGAATCAGTGCACGAGAAGAGAAACGAAAGAGAGGAAAGCAAGCCAAAGGGGTAAAGTCAAGAGGGCACACAGCTGGCCAGAGAGCTGAAAAAAAACACTATCGCTGCCAAAGGGGAGCTGTAGATTTGGGAGATAATTCTCTGTAGGTTCATCACTTTCAATTATAGCCACAGAAAACGGTGTTAAAGAGTTGTGAAGGGAATACAGTACTTAACACACAGTTTGGTATGACTTCTGCTGCATAGCCAGACACGAGGTAGATGAAATTATAAAAAACGATTTCATGATTAGGCTATATGGTAATGCACGTCAATTGCTTGTGGTGAAGACGCTCCATTATCTGATTGCAGACTGAATGGAAAAGCATCAGTGAATTTTGCACAAAGACTGAAGTGTTGGTCCTCTTTTTTTTTTCTAGCAACTACGACAAACAAGCACCAGACCGCCCAAAGGCACAAGAAGGCATTAAGACTTTCATTATGCGATTGATTAACCACTGAAAGCAGTATTTGTAGTGTATACTTCAGAGCTAATGAGGGGAGTCGGGCAAATTTGGAGGCTTTGAAGTGAGGAGCTGAAACCCAAGTGGTCGGCTTTCACACTCGCTGGCTGATTTAAGCGCATTATCTGCCATGATTGGTCCAACTTAGCTCCCCCATTTCTGCTTTTAGTGGGAGAGTGACAGATGGAAGCAGAGGCTTGATGAGGGAGGGGAATCAGAACAAACGGCACCGCGGAGACAACCGACAGGACGGAGGGCTAATGCAGAATATGCTGCTATCCTCACGTACTGCATGATGGACTTGTCTCAAGGATGATGCAGTTTGGATCGACTCTGTGTCACATCCAGCCAGGGGTGACAGGCTGGTGTAAGAGAAGATCTCATTTCAAACGTTTCTCTAAGCAAGGTATGAAAACCTTTTAAGGTTTCAGATATACAAATGGTACTTCTTTTTCTTCCTCTTTCTTTATGCAACTCCGCTCTTAGGAAGGATTAAACTTTTTCTGATTTGAGTCATCGCCATGTTAATATCCTGCCACGATTGCCTTGAGTGCCGTTAAACAACACCGTAGCGATGATTGGAAAATCATTAAGGAACTAATAAACACGACATGACTATTAATCTTCAGTTGGATTTCATTCACGTCTCCCGTGGCCACGGAGACGGGAAGCATAAGGCAAATAAATGACGTAGAGAGCCAACACAGAGGACGCAATTACAGAAACTAAAAGATGAGTGCGGATCATTTGTAAGTGCGGATCATTTGTAAGTGTTGAGGCCTAATTGTGCCGAAGGTAATTAGACAGGTGCGGTACGTCACCGTGTTCAATGCAACAGAGGAAATTACATT
Source organism: Sebastes fasciatus (assembly GCF_043250625.1). Taxonomy (NCBI): domain Eukaryota; kingdom Metazoa; phylum Chordata; class Actinopteri; order Perciformes; family Sebastidae; genus Sebastes; species Sebastes fasciatus. The sequence goes on along the minus strand of NC_133809.1, from coordinate 26,197,960 downwards.
GTATTTCCACTCTTCCGATGAGCCCTGACTTGTTGTTATTATTAGGCTACTTTTCCTGGGGATCCAATGAAAAACGCATTTCCATTCTAGCAAGGGAGTCCTTTGGCAAGTTACAAGAAGCGATTGGTATTTGGATTTGATTGAACAGTCAGTTCCTGGGTCTCACAGGAAATAAAATATGAGGTAATACTCATATGTCTTGATTCAAGCAGCAACCACAACAGCTGAACGATATTAAAATGCCTTCGGCTGCTCCTTTAATGATCACTAGATGCTGGATCCAGACTATATTGAATTTGATATACAAAGTCAATAAATTTTCCCCACAAAAAAAATATGGTCTGAAGCTAAATTTACTTTGTCTGATGCGTCTTAAAAGTATGTTTTCATTGAAAAGACATTAAGTTGATTGATTGCAGGTGTGTCAGGCTGTGACACCCAGCTGTGTTGGTTGCCACTCGCTCGTCTCACTTCAGCTCTACACTGGCTCTATCCTCAGTGCCCAAATTCCCAACACCCACTCTCGTCTCCAAAGGTTTCTGTCCAACACGTTCTCACTCCCAACTGGCCAAATACTGCCGGCTCATTCTGTATATATTGAAGTGTCCTTGAGCAAGGCACTGAACACTTCAGTGGTCCTAACGTGTGTAGGGAGATAAAGTAGCTTTGGTTAAAGGTGTAGGGACTGCACCACTTCCTGATCGTACAAATTGGTCGCGGAAATTGATGTCTTGCCTAATATTTGCAAAATGTTATACTTTAGCCCTGTTTCCACTACAGGAACTTTCCCCTGAAACCAAGAACCTCTTGAGGAACTCATTGCGTTTCAACCGCAGGGACCGGAGTCTAATTTAATTCCAGGGTCATTTTATGGGGCCTTTTTACTTCCTAAAAAGACTTACTCCCAACTCGTCAAATACCACCGTTTGGTAAGTGCCCCTCAGCATCGGAACCCAACGCAAAGAGGCACCCTTTAGCAACAGAATGTGACGAACCAGGCTTTCAGCTAACTCTAATGTAAACCCACCCAGCGGTATTTGATGAGTTGGGAGTGAGAATGCGTTGCCGTGGCCGGAGACATTATGTTTTGGGGTAACATGTGTCCGTCCCAGTCTCGTGAACGCGATATCTCAGGAACGCTTTGAGGGAATTTGCTCAAATTTGGCACAAATGTCCACTTGGACTCAAGGATGAACTGATTAGATGTTGGAGGTAAAAGGTCACTGTGACCTCAAGCCCATCCCATTCTCGTGAATGCGGTATCTCAGGAACGCCTTGAGGGAGTTTACTCCTATTTGGCACAAATGTGCACTTGGACTGATTAAAATTTGATGGTCAAGGGTCACTGTGACCCCACAAAATCCGTTTTTGGCCATAACTCAATTCATATGCTAATTGTGACAATTTCACTCAAATGTCTAATAGGATAAAATGATGAAGTGATGACATTTTAGACAGACGTGGATGTAAACTGCAACTTGACTGATTGGCGGAGGCACACAACCACAAGGCCATAATTCTAGTTTTATTGGCAGTGGCATCGAGGTAGAGCAGGTTGCTCATTAATTGTGGGGTTTGTGATTCAATCCCCGGCTCAATCTGTATATATTGAAGTGTCCTTGAACAAGATACTGAACACCTCAGTAGTCCTAACATTTGTAGGAGGAAAAAGGTGTAGATATTGTATCATTTCCTGATGGTATAAATTGGTAGCGTATATTGATATCTTACTTAATACTTGCCAAAATGTTATACTGTGACAGTGCATACTGTATACAATTACAGTAGTATGTAAAACCTTTAGGCTGTCACAGATGCCACGTCCATGCTTATCTGAAGACAGGACCAATAATGTTGGCGCTTCGTATACTGTGCTTGAAATGCATATTAGAATAAATAAACATCTCCTCAGGCTATACTTATTTCCTCTACTGTATCTACTCTTACTAAGATACTGAAAAGTCCCCTTTCATCAGTAGTAGTTTTTTTTTTAGCATTGCATTGCTTTCTTTTTGTGTACGAGCCACAAATGTTGACTTGTTTTATGGCTGCACTTATTGTACAAAACTCTCATCCTGGATAAGAGTGTCAGTGAAGAGCTTAACTTGTAAACCATGAATCATTAACGCTGCTATATTTCGTACAGAAGAGGAGAGTCTTGCCAGTGCGAACACTCACTCACTCATAGGCTGGCTTTCCATACACCCACGGCAACACACACACACACACACACACAGAGTCAGCCTCCGAACACCCTGAGAAACAGTTGGACGTTTAATGTGCAATTGCTGTGAAAATGAAAACCCCCAGAAGTGGCTCTCGTCAAACATTTACATTTGCAGGAGAGGATCAGCGACAGCGAGAATCCCGATGCGACAATGATGGCGTCGTCCCTGACGCTGCGTCGGGGCAACTTATTGATTCAGTCTTCTTAGTCATCAAAGGATTAACCCTCTGAGACCCACAATAGACCCGTTTATATCTTTTTTTTAAGGGGGGCAAGGGGACTTTAGGGGGAGATAGCAGGTCAGCAGTAGATCTCACATATAAGTGGTGTACATCATCTGAAAGCTGGGAACCTGAAGATTAATTTGAGATACAGCTCAGCACTGTGTCTCAAGTTTCTCTAGTTATAAATCAGAAAAAACATGAATGAATTATTCAATTAATTAAAATAAATTATGAAAGTGTATAAAGTCTTAGAACATAATGATATAAGTATATGATGATCCATTCCCATGCTCTATTATGTCTCAAGTTTTTTTTTTGGGGTTGATACCATTTGTAACACAGATTTGGTAAACCCTCCAAAATACCACATTAAGACACCAAGACCTTGAGGAACACCATAGAAAAAGCCATGCTGTGATTTGGTTTCAAAAACGTTTGACATTTTGAGATTTCTGCAAAAATTGCATTTTTTCAGCGATTAGATGGTGAGCACTTCTGTTCTGGAAACTGCTCAGAGACCCCCTTATTGTCAATCTACCTAGAAAAGCCATCCATATTCTGAATGCTCTAGGTCTGTAGTTTGTGGCTGAAAAGTTTAATGAGGCTGTGATTATCCTAGAGGTCACTACAGGTCATTTTATACAGTGGCGTCAAATTTTAAAAGAAATTGTCTCACTACAATGAAATGGCTACTATTGGCACTAACATCATCACACATTAATACAATTGGGCTCATTGGATCCACAAGAGTCTCAGCTTTACAGTAATACCCAATATATGTAATTCCAAGACCATTTAGGGACCCCAGTATGCAGAAATATTCAAACACACCATTTTAGAATAGGTGAAAATAACACATTTATACTGCATTCATTCTAAAACTGCATGTGATTATCATAAAGTGGGCATGTCTGTAAATGGGAGACTCGTGGGTACCCATAGAACCCATTTTCAATCACATATCTTGAGGTCAGAGGTCAAGGAACCCCTTTTGAAAACGGCCATGCTAGTTTTTCCTTGCCAAAATTTTGCCTAACTTTAGAGCGTTTTTTCACCCTCCTTCCAAACAACCTATAGCATGACATGGATTCCTGGTTTTCCGGTTTCATATGATATCTGTACCTTCACTCTATGGCTCTAAAACTGAACCTGCTACAGTCTCTGAAAGACAGTAAAGTGGGTGGAGATCGCGGGTCTCGGGGGGTTCAAGCTTCATCGAGCAACTTTTCAGAAAAAGAAAGCCAAATATTCACGTGGTGTGACATTTACATTTATTACGGCGAGTGTGAAGAAGTTCAGAGATGAAAAGATATATATATTTGAGGACAATACGTACTGCAGCAGTGATGATTCAGCACACAGAAACTTGGTGTCAATAATGGAGAGGAGACTGGGTATTAAAGGCGTGAAGGTCAGCATACTCACCTCTCGGGAAAATGTTAGAACTGTCCTTTGCTAACATTCACACTGACCCATAAAGGGCGCACTGGAGAAGAGATGTAGAATATTTGCATATAGATCATAGCCTGAAATATGTCACGGCTGCACAGCGTAATATGATTGTCTATCTAATGCTTGATTCATCTGAAAAATTCTCTGATCTGATGCCACGGCTGTTATTTGCCAGACTTTCCAAATGTGTCAAATCGACTGGATATTGTTTCTATTTTAACACCCCTCTCTCCTTCGATTTCACTCTTCTGGAATAATTGAGGTATTTGGGTCATGCTGTCAATAAAATAGCATCCCTCTGTCAGGCGAACATTATTAGCAGAAATCAAAGATGATCAGCATACAGCAAGGTCTTCATTGATTTGCCCATAGAGAGGAGCACTCAGTGTGATAAAGTATTACGCTGTGATCTGCAATATTGCCTGAGCGACAGCCGTTTTAGAGGCATGATATAACCATTCCGAGTTTTTATTTTAGACTAAACTGTCGTTAAGGAAAAATCCGAGCGGTAACTGCTCAGTAAATCACCAAATACAAAGATGTATCCATCATCTTTTCAAGCGTTTTTATTTCACCAGAGAGCCAGAAGTGGGCTGGAAAACACAAAGTAGCGTCTCCTGCCACATTCATCACTAATAGAGGGCTCGGCGCTTGCGTCACGAGTCTCCTGGCCGTGTCTGCCGGTGTCATCAAGCAGGTCCACTGGAGATTTGCAAATAATATCTAAATATATAACAAGTGGGCCGAGGGAGGAGAGAGGTAGCTGAATAAAGAATGTTGTGTGGCTCTAGGCCTGTTCAGGACGAAAGGGAAGGGCTGATAAGGTGCATTGATTTGCATTTTAAGTTAGTAAGTGTGTTATCTTTAGCCCCTCTGGTCCAGTCCGTACTCTGAAGCACTACGAGCTGCAGATGACTGCAAGTTAGAGAGGACCTATTATGCTTTTGTGCTTTTTCCTGTTACTTTAGTGTGTTTTTTTTTTCTTTTCTGTGTGTAAAAGGTCTTCAATGTTACAAAGTCCATGCCAAAGGGAGTTCCTCTCCCCCACAGAAACACTGCTCCTGAACTGCCTGAAACACCTTGATTGACATCCCGCCTTTTTTCCGTAACGTGGTGATGTCACCAAGTAACACATTGGCATAATACTTGCCTACCAGCTAGTCTAGTTAGAGCGGAGCTGAAGCAGAGTCCAAAGAGTTTGGTTCAGTTGACCACAGCCGGTATGAGAAAAATAAAGCATTTTTTTTAACATTAAAGCAGGGGTTCCCAAACTTTTTGGGGCCAGGGACCCCTTACAGGGCAGAAAGTCTTCCAAGGACCCCCTCATGCATGTAACGGTAACACCAATTAAGCTTTGTTTATACTCGCACGAGGCACCAAGGCGAGGGTCTCTGTAGATGGCGTGCACACTACGAGCATGCACAGAGGTGTTCATGCTCAGCGCATTGTTCGTTGCAATATGCTCCGAAACGCCAGGAGGCGTACGAACTAAATATTCTGTGAATAAGCAAGAAGTCAACGAATGGTACCGGAAAGGAAAGTAGGCAGCTTGGCAACAGTAGTAAACACTAAACTCCGACGTACCAAATATTGCATTTTTGTACTGTAATTATTACTATTGCGTACCTCCAAGTCCAAATTATTATCCGTCTCTCGGTGCTTCCCCTCAGCTCGCCACTCTTTCCATGAGACCTTTTTTTTTAGCTTTTACAAAATAGTCTTTCAGATTCTTCCACAGCCTGTAGCAAAAAGCCTCTTCACTTCCCAGTGTGTTGCCTATTTCTTTCCAAGAAATTGATGACATGTGACTGTCCCTGTGGTCTCTCAATGAACAATTATAGAAACGTCTGTAGAGGCGAACCTGCTCGGCCAGTCTTCCCTCGAAGGCATCCGTGTTGAAATGAAATGGGCGTGCAGTTACAAAAATTCAGAGGTGCACGACCAAGCGCCGCGACAACTTACGGAGTCTTCGCGCACCATGTGAAAGCCACAATGACGTAATTTTCCGACATGCGCACCTCATGCCAGCTTCACTACGGTGACCATAAACCAGGCTTTAAGCATGTGCTTACCACCGTTTGCACGCTTAGACGCCATTGTAACTATTTGTATTCTCAAACTTTTCAACCTAAATACATCAGACCTGTTTCATCGTGATAAACAGAAACATGCACGTTGTGCTCTGAGTGAAGTGACTGATTCATGACAGATTGACGTGCAAAGCTAACTTGAGCGGGAGTAATGGACACAATAGGCTTGTTTCATTGGCGCAAATGGTCCCCATCTGTAGATATGCACTTTTTAATGATACAGCACAATGCTATAATTTATAGCTAATTACTTGGTGGAACCCCTGACGGAGTGCCACGGACCCTTGGAGGTCCCTGAACCCCACTTTAAGAATCCCTGCATTAAATACAAGTATGCACTCGAAAATTAGCATAATAGGTCCTCTTTAAAGAACTGCACCAGTTAAATTTGACTTTATTCGTCTCCCCATTGTTGCCCTTGAAAAGTCTGATCTCGCACTCAGACTGTGTGAGTCTCAAGTTCCCATTACTTGCAGAAACACACTAATACAGCTTAGGGACAAATTCCTGCCTAGTCAAATTATATACCATTTACAACACCAAGCTTTATTAGTGATCATCCATTTGATGCAGCTATTCTTTTATCATCTGCAATAATAATGCAAAGGGCCGCTGCACAGCGATGCTGCGAAAGGAAAAAGGGAAGAGCTGGAGTGAAAAATCCATAGGTTCTGTATATTGTATGCGGCTGTTGTAGTCTACATAAAGAGTTAGAGTTAATAAATCTCTTGCAAAAGGACAATAGACAGCGCCTGCATATTTTATCAGGGCTTGTATGAAACACAATAAAGTAGTTCACTCCGGGTTGGGATTTTATCATAACACATTTGGATGTGCTGCTCTGGTTCTGTTTCAGCACTTAAAATCCATCAGGGGTGAGAGATTACCAGAGGTTTTTTTTTTTTTTATTATTCTTTATGATAAGTCCATGGCTCCTTCTCACACTGACGCGAGGGTGTTTTAAATAGAGCATTGGTTTACAGAGCACTGTTTTTTTTAAGCATTAATCAGGATTGCCTCATTATCTTATGACTAAAGTGTCTCCACAGATGATAACCTCATTTGGCTTCATAAGAAATGGCGCCCAAGTACATTACTAGTTTATCATTCAGGAGCAGGGTTCAGGAACAATGCATGGGTCTGCATTATTATGTGACAAAAGTGACAGTATTAAATATAATGAACTATATTATTATATGTATATATATTAGGACTGATATTTTTGTCTTTTCAAAATGTACCTTAAAGGGAGATTTGTCAAGTATTTAATACTCTTATCAACATGGGAGTGGGCAAAAATGCTGCTTTATGCAAATGTAAGTATACATTTATTATTGGAAATCAATTATCAACACAAAACAATGACAAATATTGTCCAGAAACCCTCACAGGTACTGCATTTAGCATAAAAAAATATGCTCAAATCCTAACATGGCAAACTGCAGCCCAACAGGCAACAACAGCTGTCAGTGTGTCAGTGTGCTGACTTGACTATGACTTGCCCCAAACTGCATGTGATTATCATAAAGTGGGCATGTCTGTAAAGGGGAGACCCGTGGGTACCCATAGAACCCATTTTCATTCACATATCTTGTACTCAAGCTAGTATGACATGGTTGGGACCAATGGATTCCTTTGGTTTTTCTAGTTTTATTTACATATACAGTATATCAACTATAATATAGGCTAACAAATTCATTTTAAAGACCTACTGTAACTGCATTACAGAGGGATTTACAATACATTCATACCATTTATGGGATTATTTAAATATCCATAGAATATGTATTGATACATTTAGCTGTCTCATGTTACATATTGTATAAGTTATTCAGCTCCAGAAAATCACTCTGTATGCAAACTGGTCAGCAGAATATCAGACATGATTTGTTGGCAAAGATTCACCTTTTCATTAGCTTTCCTTTGTGTGACTGACACAGATCTGGCTGAATGGTCATTCTTGTATCCTTCTCATTCATCAAAAAACAATCATGACAAACTGTCTTGAAATAGCGTAGAGTGATCAGTCATATAGGAAAGTCAGCTAACTTGCCATTCTGTTTATCCACAAAAGAACAAGACTACGAGTCTACAGCAATGCTAATATCTCTCTCCATGCCACCATCTTAGTTTAGTGTTTTAACATGCCAGCATTCCCTAAATAAAGTACAGCTGAAGCAGTTTTCATGGTGCTACAAGGGATCACAAAAGTTATTGCTTTGCTCGTGTGAGTTTAACCGCAGGATCATTTGTGTTTTGTGCCTAGATGCCAACAACGACATGGCCAAAAGAACCACTATTGCTGCTTTGTGCATGTTGTGGAATTCCCAGATATGTCGGAAAACAAAACGCTGTCTTGTCTAGGTTTATAACATCATCCGAAGGCTGTATTCACTGTATCTAGCAAGCCACACATCGGCTGGTTTACCACTGCGGCATGAACCCAAAATAAACAGATTGTGCTGTGACTTAATTTCAATAAACGGATTAAAAGGATGCCGAAATAACCACATAATGATGTTGATTTGTAAAAAGTCTGAATTCATGCTTTGTCAGGTCTGTCCTCAAGACGGCAAGAAAAACAACTTTAAAAATGCTTTCTGAATGGAGTTTGGATCGATCAGTGCTCTGCTATGCTAACATTTTAGCTGCTCAATCAACACTCAAAATAACATCATCTAGGCATAAATACAACAGCGACGTTATTGTTTATACCGTAGAAAGTGTGTGGTTTATACACATATTTATAACAGCCAGTTCGCACCGAAAGGTGTATAAATGGCACAATAATGCACAAGGCGTTTAGCGTGCAATAAGTAAGCTTTTCTTGATTTCCGCGTGTCGTTTGTATGCAATGTATCCTTTACTGACTGCAATGTAAACGCATCCATGTATAAATTCTACGGTAAGTTAGTGAGGTAGAATAAAAAGCAAGAAAGACCACTTTTGGTTGGTGGGTGGCGAGGTGTATAGATCCAACAAACACAGGACTTTTAACTATTAAATTCGTGTTCGAGACTGTTGTTGACTGGTGTTTTGTTTTGTAAGTTACGTTAATGACGTTTGTCACGTGACGATTGTCTTTTTGTTGTTTTTTGTTGACGTTTGTGACGTGTTTTCCAAAGTTGTTTCTCCATGTGTTTTACTTAGTTTACTTACTTATTTTAAGTCCAACCATGATGTTTTCCCTTACACTAACTAAGTGGTTTTCTTGCCTGAACCTAAGTTAGTTAACTGCAAATATTTGTGTGGCGTACAAAGGACATGTGAAAAGGCTAAAAATGCGTACTTGTGACACACGGAATGTCCGTGTGATGTCCTATTTATATGCCTTCCCGTGAGGCCAGGTTGTTTATACACGTAGAGGTTCGTATGTATCGCATTGTGCGAAAAGTTTGCTTTGTGTTTTGTGTGGACAAGCAAAGTGTCTTAACAAAATCATGGCAAACCATCCAATAGCTGTTTATAGCCTACATTTCACTCAGAATCACAAATGTCAACCTCATGGTGGCGCTAGAGGAAAAGTCAGGTGCTCCCCGAAGTGATTAGAATTCATCCTCAGGGCACCATTAACTTCTGTATAGAATTTCATGGCAATGCATTGTATAGTTCTTGAGATATTGAAGTATGAACCAAAGCGACGGACTGTACGACAGACTAACATTGCCATCGCTCCAGCCACGCCGCTAACATGGCGACAAATGTGAGTGAATATACAGTATGTAATGTTTACGGTCGACATACCATGGCTGAGGTCAAGAATTGCAAGAGCTCTATGACCCATGAAACTTTGTCAGCTAGCTTCTGCATTTTCAACTAACAAGCAACAGTCATTAGTAAAGTAAGACAAACTAGCAAGATTAAATCATTTCCTGACCTCTGCTCTTCAACAGTTCAAACTTCTACCTTCCATTGCAGTTAAAAACCAAAGAACGATAATTAAAACACAAGCTACCGTTGACAAATAACAACATAATGTTGAATTAGGTCAGGCAGAATGAGCAGTGTAGCCATGCAGCTAACAACTATGCAATTATCTGCAACAAGAGTAAGGAACATGGTGCCCATGCAGGGTAGAGTTAAATATGTGTCATAGAGGAAGTCATCATCAACTCTCATTTAAGAAGAAAGGATCAGTAGGGACTCCTGCTGTTTTCAATAACTACTGCTGGAAATTACCAGCAAGCACCAGCAATAATCAAGTGACGCCCACAGACATACTGTATATGTGTTCTCTAAGAATTCTCCAGAGTGCTATTCTATCTGGTTTAATAAATCAAGCTTTTGGTTATCAACTTCTTGGTTGTCTCTTAGGGAGTCAGCTTGAGTTTCTCCCGGACCACCTCCAGCTTCTGTGTAGGTGTAGCTGTGAGAAATCATTCCCTAACCACCTGCTCTGCTTGAATTTCCCAGATGTCTGTATATTTGTCTTTACAGAAAATCAAGTTTGAGTTCAATTATATAGACCTTTATCATGAAACCCAGAAGTACTATTCTTGGACCTACAGCATACGAAAAAGTACAAAATAATTTATTGGGACAAAAAGTAATGGAAGAAACTTTGGGTACATCGTGCTTTATGCCTAGTTCACACGACACAACTTTAGCCGTGATTTTCCACTCGCCAAGCTTCCCGACAAATGCCCCAGATCCATGATGTATAATAAGAACTGGATACGGTGCCGCCACTCAGCCTTGCTTCCAATTTTTTGCAGTTTCTACTCGCGGTATTGCAGCGAAAAATCCCCCTGCAGCCTAAAAAGTATAGACCACCATTGTAATAGAGACGTCTGTAAAACTGTTGACAGGGCACCTCCAACTGCAAAAAATGTCAATTCTGACTCTTTCTATTTTTAATTTTTGATCCATGGAGGTTTTATATTTGTAAACAACACAGTCTCACAGCAGTTTGTGACAATAGTTACAAAATTAAATCTATTTGATTCATGTACATAGACACAAGTTTCCCTTCTTTTTGTGACACCCAGCACGACATTCAACAACGTTTTTTTTTTTACATTTTTCTACTTGGTTAGGCTGAGGCAACAAAACTACTTGAATAGGTTTAGGAAAAGATTGACTTGGTTAGACTTAGGCAAAAAAACTACATAGATAGGTTTAGGAAAAGATTGCGGTTTGGTTTAAAATTACACCGGAAGTGGTGTAACTTAGTATGGAAGTTATGTGACAAATAAATCAACTTTGACTTGTGGTTTCACATGGGACACAAACAGCAGTCTCCTGGTGAAAGTCCTTTGTTTTTTGACCCACCCATCCTCCCCGACCTCCTCCCTATACGGCGTTCGCCTCTCTTTATACTTCCCGGTTTACAATTACGTGAAGACTCCAAGACTCCCGGTTACAAGACAGCAAGTTGTCTAATTTGAACAGTAGAGCGATCTGATGACTTTGAAAGTCTTGCAGTGTGACCTTGGCTTTTCAGACAGATTGCATACCGTACAGTGAGCAAAAAAATCATGTCAAGTGACACCGTGTTAACGCACACAAAGCAGAAAAACCATAGCTGGACATGTTTTTCCAGTCTCATATGCTTCAAATAGGACAGATGGGACATTGGCCAGTGCCAGCTTCTGTGAATGTAACTGTCAAGAGGAGGCACTGCGTTGGAGATGGGATTCAGCACACACAGAATCACAGGCAGCAGTCATATCAACTGCTAAGTAGGAGGCAGCACCCCCACACAAACACACACTCACACACACACACACACAGCCGTATAGGAGCAGTAATGTCCTTAGTCCGGGCGGAGGAAAGACAGTTGGACAGGTGACTGTGGAAATCACGACTCGCACGCTCACGCTGACACAGATAGCAGCCGTTGGATTAGTGTGATCTCACAGCAAACAGAGAATGAGTTTCCATCAGCGTCCCCGACTGCAGATTTCTGTATCAGTGCTGGGACAAAACCAAAATGTTACCATGCCTATATGGTGCCAAAATTGAGAGGCTTTGAAATGTTGCTTTGAAGACTGCAATAGAGTTTGCTTCCCTGATTTGCAAGAGACGATTCCAAAGTTCTTTCTTTACATTCAGGACAAAGATGTAACAATGCAGCACCCTGTGATCTAAGGCCCTGTTCAGACCCGGCATTAACATGCGTCTTGGGTGATCCGATCCCAAGTCGACAGCTCTAAGACGTCTGTTCACACCTGGCATTAGAATGCATCTCCACATGTGTCTCGAGTGACCACTCTATATGCAAATAAACACAAAGTAAACACATGGCTAATACAGGAGACGTTGCGATGTAAGATTACATGGTTACATGTACAGATTACATTACATGGATAGTAATATCCTACATATTCGTGAATTTGGGTACATTTTAACTACAACTATTCTGTCTGTCAGAGGTTGTTACCGGCTGAGTTTTGTCAGAAAGAACGCTAAATAATGCTACAAAGTTACTCTAGAGTTTGGCGAGGAAAAACTGGCATGTTGATTTTCAAAGGGGTCCCTTGACCTCTGATCTCAAGATATGTGAATGAAAATGGGTTCTATGGGTACCCACCAATCTCCCTTCTACAATCATGCCTACTTTATGATAATCACATGCAGTTTGGGGCAAAAACCATGACGTTTTTAATTATAAATGTTATTTTTGCCCATACTAAAATAGTGTATTTGAATATTTCTGCATACTTGGGTCCCTAAACAGTCTTGGAATTTCATAAATGTGGTATCACTGTAAAGCTGAGAATGTTTTGGATCCAATGAGCTCAACTGTATTCATGTGTGATGATGTCAGTCCCCATAGTAGCCATTTCATTGTAGTGAGACCATTTTTTTTAAACTTGACGCCACTGTATGAAAAAATGGCCTGTGGTGACCTCTAGGATAATCACAGCCTCATGAACCTTTACTGCCACAAACTAGAGACCTAGAGCATTCTGATAATCTGTAGATATATAGCCTATAGATAAGATATATTTTAATATGTTGCTATGGTCCATAAAGGAAGGACAGGATACAATCAAAAAACTGAATAGAATAGCCAGTGGGCATGTCTGTTATGGGTAATCCATTGACGCAAAAATCATATTAAAATCAAATATTGCTATAAAGCAGTCCTGTTTATTGGTTTGCAATATTGCCTTCAATTGCCTAATACAACCAAATATACTGTAGTACACCTGAGTACACATGGCGAGGTACTGCACTATGTGTTTACTACCTACTACTTTTATATTTGTGATGTTGAAATGTTTATTTATAATATGCTAAAACATTAGTGCAAGTGCTAACAGCAGCCGCAGTAATGCTAAAGAGTCATAAAGTTAGCATACTAACTCTGTAATGTCAGTGATACAACGATATCTATTTAAAGTGTGCTAACATCAGCTAACATTAGCCACCAAAAGTGTTTTGAATTGAGTTGGTTGAGTTTTGTTTTTTTAAAGAAGATGAACATTTCATTTATAATCTCATGGAAGTAACTGTAAAAGACTAATGGTTGTGGTTATACAGCCCGTTCACACGAAAAGGCGTATAAATGCCTTGATAATAAAGACTAGACCGTTGTTGATCAGTGTTTTGTTTTGTAAGCGACGATTGTCACATGACAATTTTTTATTGACATTTGTGATATGTTTTCCATAATTGTTACGTTGTTACCCTACATGCTTCACTTAGTTAGGGTTAGGGAAAACATCATGGTTGGGCTTTAAATAAATAAGTCAACTAAGTGTTTTTCTTGCCTGAACCTAAGTTAGTTGTTTTCTTGCGGAACGTCAATGTAATATCGTGGTATTTACAGTATACGCCTTCCAGTGAGACCAGGTTGGGTTATTATTGTATCGCAAAGACCTTCGTTGGAGCATGTTTATTAAGTTCAACATTATGAATTTTATCATTTCTTCAAATGGTGTTTTTACTGACCCATGCCTGTTTCTCCATATTCCATTCAAAGCATTTCGTAGAAAAGAAATTATAGCAATTAGATTGAATCTTGTGTCTTGCGTAAAAACTAATAGCAATGCACTAAGAGACATGAGAATGACAGAACAACGCCACCATCCAATCATCTACCCACTTAGCCTTCAACTTCAAGATCTGCGTCACCATGGCAAACCGCAAGCGATCCGAGTCTACTCGTACAATAGCTCACACGGCTGCATGCTCAAAGGACTCGCAGGGAATATGTGAGGTTGACCTACCACATAATAGGTTCTTCATGCTATATGCTACACTAGACATCAACCTCAATTGTTCATGTTTCACAAGAGGAGAAGCTCTCGAAAGGCCTGATTCGTATGCTGCGGTTCCAACTATTGTTCCAGCGCTGCACTTCTCAATCTCATCCACTCGTGCCATGGCACATTAGGTGACAGGTCTGGGTGGACTCTAACGGAGATCAAATGTGGAGGAGGTCAGAGGGTTGCAATGTGATCTGAGTTCAGATTTGTTTTTGATAGAATAAGGCCACAACATGAATACAAGCGATGTAAAACGGCAGAGCATAATGCAGACTTGGATTTCAGCATCATGACACAGGCTTGTATCACAAATCCGAGTGATTGGGATGAGTTTAGTGTCGAAGCCAAAATAAATGTTTCACTTGGCGTTCGCCACCGGTTGCACTGTGCCGCTACTTAGTGATATCTTGTTGCCATACCAACCGTGGTCTCTCATTGTGTACAAGGCTCTCAACATAGTTTCAAAGATAGTTCATGGTCTTCTTGAGAATTAATCTGGCTAATTGAACTTCTCATTTGTGGAGGTGTGATGAATAAGAATCATATTATTAGTGTCAATATTTTCTCTTCAAATAGCTCTCAAATATGGACATTTGATAGTATTTCCAATAATGTAATATTAAATTAAATATGAAGGTTAGTTTCTCTTTGTTCTGTCTCATGTGAGGACATGGCGTTTGAAATAAATACGGGTATTTCGCAAAAAGTCAAGGCTGCGCCCCATTTTGGGGGATACAAAACCATAGATCCCATAGACTTCAATGCAATATGACTCGGTTAACCCGCTACACAACAGTTTTTCATCATTTTCCTGTGACAGCAAGTTTTTTCCCCCAAACAGGAGCGCTGCCTTAGCGATGACGCAATGCTGGTCTTATCTATAGCTTGGAGCCATAAAGCCCCTCTATTAGATCTTTTTTAGGACACGGCAGGGGAACAAATCAGAGATCAGCGTTTTTGGATTTATTGTTGGTGCAACCAACTACACAGCAACTCTTTGGCATAGCATTATTACCGGTTTGTTTAAAGTAGAAGATTGGAGACATGTTTCAACTTCTTCTGTTTACGCTGTTACCATCTATGAGGGACACAGGGTTGTTTTCCCCCAAAAGAGGGCGTGGTCATTCAAACCTACTCTGGATGAATTATTGCCGGTCTCATGTATCGATCAAATGACTACATGTAGGCCTATGTGACAGGGGTCGCTTCTAGCAACAAATACATTTTCCTGTTCCCCCCAGCTTTACTGAGCGTTTTAGTGTCTTTCAGCTTGTTATCTTGTAATGCAGATTAAGGATGTACCTGAATCCGTTATTCGGGAAAGCACAAACAACACGATGGAAACAGAACCCGAAGTGTCTCATTATATACTGTATATTATTAGGGGGTAAAAAAAATGTCAAGATTGACATGTCTGTGCGTCAGTTATGTATCTTCAAATCGATTCATATCATTGTGGATGGCCTCAAGATAACAATGGCCATTCTGTTTGCAACATAGGACTCTGATTTTACTAACTAGTCGTGTCTTTTGCTACTACTATTGTTGAAAAGTGATCGCTTTATTCTGTCGTTGCCCCCAGCCCCCCTCCTATTCAGCCCACGGCGGGCATTTTTTTTTTCAAACCACTGCAACCTACGTCGAAAACGAAGCTTATAGAACCTGTAGTTTTTAGCTGGATGTGTTCATTTCCTCCATTAAAAAAAACAAACAGTCGAAAGTTGTTTCATTTGCTAGACTTTACTGAAATAGAGCGTTCTGTTCTGTAGTCGCCGCCCCCACCGAGTCGGCGCACAGCAGGCGTCGGGCTGACAGCTCACCGTTCCTGGCTATCACTCAGGGAAACTCTCGCACAGAGGAGGAGGAGGCGAGACAAAAGCCTGGTGTGGCAGCTGGATTTCTTTCAAACCCCCTCAACCTATACATCAAAATGAAGCTTAAAACCTTTTTCTTTCCAGTTATGCGTTAATTTCCTCCATTTAAAAAACTATGTTCTACCTTGTATTTCAGTCAATATCCATCTGTTTAACATGGAACATGCTGTATTTAACATCCATAGGTTTCATGTAAAAAGAGTTTCTGATTGTTCAATGATTATTAATTGCGAATTAATCGCACATTTTTTATCTGTTCAAAATGTACTTTAAGGGAGATTTGTCAAGTATTTAATACTCTTATCAACATGGGAGTGGGCAAATATGCTACTTTATGCAAATGTATGTATATATGTATTATTGGAAATCAATTAACAACACTTAACAATGACAAATATTGTCCAGAAACCCTCACAGGTACTACATTTAGCAGATGAAATATGCTCAAATCATAACATGGCAACCCATTTTCATTCACATTTCTTGAGCTCAAGCTAGTATGACATGGTTGGGACCAATGGATTCCTTAGGTTTTCTAGTTGTATTTGCATACACAGTATATCAACTATAATATAGGCTAACAAAAATATGCTCAAATCATAACATAAACTGCAGCCCAACAGGCAACAACAGCTGTCAGTGTGTCAGTGTGCTGACTTGACAATGACTTGCCCCAAACTGCATGTGATTATCATAAAGTGGGCATGTCTGTAAAGGGGAGACTCGTGGGTACTCATAGAACCCATTTTCATTCACATATCTTGAGGTCAGAGGTCAAGGGACCCCTTTGAAAATGGCCACACCAATTTTTCCTTTGTAGCATTATTTAGCGGTCTTTCTGACAAGCTAGTATGACATGGTTGGTACCAATTGATACCTTAGGTTTTGTAGTTTCATATGACACCAGTATCATTCCAGCTTTAAAAATGAACCCGCTAAAACCTAAAAATCGCAAGTTGCGTTACTGTGTTAAAGAAATTAGTGGCGTTAAAACAAATTTGTGATAACACGTTATTGCATTAACTTTTACAGCCCTAATATATTTCAATGTGCTTCTGTTTCATTTAGTGTTCAAAACAGCCAATGACAAACTGCTAGAAAAGCCACCAACTGGTTTTCCCATATTTATCATTAGTTTGTAGTGTAGGTTACTTTTTACTAATTCAATTGTATTTTTTGTGTATTTTATATTTCTTGTGGGGCTATTTGCTAAAGTGGGGTGAGTAATAGAGCGGCCACTTTGAATGCTTGCTTTATTGTGTGGTTTGAGTCACCCTAGCTTGCTGTGTGTGTCTGTAAGTGTGGAGTGGTTGGAAAAACTGGATGATGTGTAGCGACTTCCCTGAGGGTTCAGTGTTTACTTTTGTTATCGTTTCATTTATTTATTTATTTTATCCATTTAATACATCCACATTCCTTTGGTCTGTATTTCAACCTTTTTTATTGAGCCGTCTCAGTGCTGTTTAATCAAAGGAGAAAAGTCTCTTACATTTAATGCATTGTAAATAACAAATTTATGTTTGTTGGAGCTGTATCAGGGTCTTGTATATCTGGATATTGCTTAGTCACATTTAAATATCAACATTTAGTGCACTATTATAAAGGACTGACCTTTTGGTTAGTTTGGGCGATGAGAGCGCAGACGTCAATATTATCAATGTCCCCACTAAGTCCTTTGGTCAGACCATCAGTTAAGAATACATTAAGAAAGGTGATATTATCAAAAGAAACATGTACATTGTGAGAAAAACTTAAAAATGTATACTAAAATACTGGCAGCAAACATCCATATTTGTTAATTTTTCAGTAATTTACCTGAAACACATTTGCCAGTATAATACTGTGAATTTTACAGTAAATTACCCAACTGTGTGAATTTGCTGTATATGGAGAAAATAAGTAAAATACTGTATTTCCAGTAGCCTAGGTTATACTTGGCTGATTTAACCATTACTTACCAGCCCAGTTGCACAGCAGTTTGAGAAATGGTCACGAAATGTAATGTATTGATTTGTGTACATAGACACAAATTTCACATTTTGTCGTGATTGTCCTCATGGAATCCATTCTTATGTAATTCACGTAATTGTGAACTGGGAAGTATAAAAAGCAGCAAACGCCACTTAGGGAGGACGTCAGGATGGATGGGTGTGTCAAAAAACACAGGACTTTCACCCAGGAGACTGGTGTTCGTGTCCCGTGTGAAACCAAAAGTCAAAGTTGATTTGTTACAGCACTTCTGGAGTTATTTAAACCCAATTGGCGATCTTTTCCTAAACCTAACAAGTAGTTTTGTTGCCTAAGCTTAACCAAGTCTATCTATTCCTAAGCCTAACTAAGTAGTTTGTTGCCTAAGCCTAAACAAGTCGATCTTTTCCTAAGCCTAACTAAGTAGTTTGAAGCCTAAATACGTTGATCTTTTCCTAAACCTAACTAAGTAGTTTGTTGCCTAAGCCTAACCAAATCAATTTTTTCCTAAACCTAACTAAGTAGTTTTGTTGCCTATACCTAACCAAGTCGATCTTTTCCTAGACCTAACTAAGTAGTTTGTTGCCTAAGCCTAATCAAGTCGATTTATTCCTAAACCTAACTAAGTAGTTTTGTTGCTTAAGCCTAAACAAGTCAATATTTTCCTAACCTAACCTAAAACTAAGTAGGTTTATTTTGAAAAGACTGGAGCGGAAATTGACACGTGTGTCACGTGTTGCTGGACATTTGTAGGAAAACGCACAAAAAATACGTTATTGAAAGTCACGCTGAGCTTCACGAAAAAAAGGCTTGTGTTTATGTACACAAATCAAATAGATTACATTTTGTGACTATTTCAGGAACTACAGTGAGACTGTGTTGCACTAACTGGCAGCTTTATTTTTAAACAAACTGCTTACTGACTGCATAAGATTTGCCAATAAATTAAGCTTTTATTTAATTTGACATATATTAACTAATAATTTACAATACCTTCACCACAGAGAATTAAAGTTTATTGTAACTGACTGAGTGAGTTGAATCAATTAATCCTTAATATTAGGATTTATTGCACACTGCTGATGTAGATCGCATTACATTGTACAAGGGTTTCTCTTTTTTGTCATTTGTGGTTTAGCTCTTGAAGAAATCGATGAGGACACTACAACACTCCTGCATGGCTTGGTCGAGCATTTTGTGTACACTGATAAGGTAAGCTCCTCAATATGTGTACAAAGTTGCTTTCGATGCACAAAGAGATGCCAAAGAGGTAAGGCCTTATGCTTTTGAGGTTTCTAAAGGGGATTGGTTTTGTGCCACCGATATGTTTTCGTTGCAAATAGTGAGCTTTTTTAATTAACGTGCAAACATCACCCCTTTCAGCTGCACAATAGCGCTGGTTAAGATCCTCTAAAGTGTGTCTTTTTTCTCCTCAAGTACATCGTTACTCTCTTCAAGCGTTTCAGGCTGCCATTGTGTACGTCTGTATGAGGCTGTGGGTCCTCTGTGTTGTGTGCTCTCAGGTGTGTCTGTTGCTCCACCGGTCCGTCACCTGCATGATCGTGTTGTTTCTATTAATTGTTGAAATCAGGAAATGTATTATTATTTGGGCACTGTTTGACAATTTTGAGAGCGACAGTGAGGACACTGTGTTTTGCTTTGATTCTTTTCATTTTTCTTCATGTCAAGTGATGCAAATCATATTGCAGCGATCAGGAGGAACGCATTCGGTCCCAGGGATCCTGAAATGTCTCTGGCCAAGTAATTGTTGTAGGTGAAGAAAGGCTTGGTGGGATCATGGTGTCCACGGTGACAGCGGAGGAAGAGAATTTGTGGAGCGATATCACCGGCGCGATTCTGTTCTCCAGCCAAGAGAGAGGAAATAAGTAATAGAACTGGTTTGCCTTATGTAATGCTGCTTGTTAACATTGACACCTGTGGCCGTTAAGTCAACGGCAGTCAGCGTCCTGTTGCCCGTGCTCGCACTACGTAGACGTGAACGAGCATCGGTCAAAACAGTGAGGCGACACACGGATTGACTGAACGTGATTGACAGCTAAAACCACAATATAACTATATATACGGTATGCGTGGCAGTAATGTTAGCTTGCCAAACGATGGTCCCTCCATGAATCGAAGGCCCGGACGATGTTGATACTCGTGTTAACTTTTCCTGCTTCAGCATCCTGACCGTGGTCAAAAGACTCAGGGGATACATCGTAGTTTTGATCTCCTGGACCAGAGACGATAGCGTTACTCGCAACGGAGCACCGTCACTTCACTTGATGTCACTATAGATTTCGCCAGACGTCGGTCACATTCCTGTTTTGCAAGACAGGCTTCGCTAGATGTAACTTAGTTTTTTTTGTGCTTCTGTGGAGTTTGTGTTGGAGTCTGAGTTGTGGTGGGGGCAGGTTGCTTTTTTTGGTGTTAGCGGACTCCATTTCTAACCAAACGTTAGCTATGGTTGCACACTGGAGCTGAAAGTAAGCAGCTTGCATGACGTCACTATTGTCGGATTTTCCTGGAAAACGGGCCCAGGTTCTTCACATTAAAAGCAATCTACAGGCTGATAGACGAAACCCAGAAAGTCACGGAAGGTCTAATTTTTTAGGTTAGGTTACAACCTGTTCACACATTGTCGGGAAAAAAAACAGATTAAACACGTTTATACGTGTCAAAAGTTACAATAATAAAACAACAACACACAAAAACATTTAATGAAATCATAATCTTCATAGATTTACAGAAAGTCATTAACATCCTGTTAAAGCCGTCTACCATTTTGGGAATCTGATTGGGCGTGGAGCAAAGGCCTTTGCACACCGAGTTTGCGTTTTTCGTCCAAAATTGCGATGCGTTTAAAAATAAATCAGACCTCAAGTTCTGTCAATCATATTTAATCACTGACTCCGACAATTTGGTCCACCATTACATTTTTCGAAACAAGTTTGATTTTCTGCATTTTTTCACATCCGTCAAAAGCAAAAAGAGGGTTGTTTTGACTTTTCAGAGCCACCGTCCGTGCAAACGTCATCACCGTCCAAAATGGCATCCAATCAACTGATTCAGTTTGTATAATTGTCTCCCAGCAGAAAGCACTTCACGATAAAGAAGAAAAAAGAATACAGAGATGCTGAATTTAAACATATATTGTGGCAGGCGATTGCAGAACAGCTTGGAATCAGGGATGGTCGCAAAACAAAGATTAGATAGTAGTGATTGTGCTCTAGGCAGCTGAAAGAAAGCTTCTTGCTAATGTTACTCATTCATTAGCCCCGGTTTAAGGGCGTAAGATCATCTGTACTGTCAACCCCCCAGCTTAGAAATCTCTGTAGCAACTGGTCCAACTTTACCCCAAAGAGGACCAGGCAGTGCTTTCGAAATTACCTCCCGTGCTTCTTCCTCCAAAGTCGTTGACACCATTGTATCGAGGGAAAAGAGTGGTGAACAGCAAGTACTGACAGCCACACAACCTGTAGGGACAGTAGTCCAATAGAACACAACCTTTTATTTGCAGGTGCCCAATTACTACCCCCACTACTTTGCAGGTGCCCCAGTCCTCTTCTGTTATGAAGTGGACAGAACCTCCTTGAATGGGCATGACATTGATTTTTGCTAAATTTGATTCGCTCATCGCTTTGGTCATGTATTTAGTCCCTTTTCACTCATGTGAAATTAGAGTGTCTGACTAACAGTTAAGGTGGGCGACAGCTTCTCTGATATCTTCATTGTAATCTACCGGGGGACACATCAGTCTGGGAACAGACTGCCAGCACTTAAGCGAGCTTGAAGTAGCTGGCGCCTTTCAGAGTAGAGCACACAATCTCGTTCAGCTTCCTTGAAAACTATTTGTTTGCTATCAAACCTGAATGTCCGCAGACAAATGAGTGGCCCAAACTGGACTGTTTGCTCTGGGTAATTTAGTGATGTAATGGCGCTTTGGCCTCTGAGGATGATCAGGAAAAAGTGTCTTTTGAAAATGCAAGTAGTTCTCTATCATTACCTTTAAGTAGGCGATCTGTCCAGATCTCCCCAAAAGAATTGGCAGGTGCACAAATGAACTCCACCATCTGTTGAAGCTGCGAGACAAGTTGCCGCACATCGCTATCAGCTGGCTTCCTAATCTTGTCTCCAATTAACACTGGCAGCAATTTCAAGAAACACCAGTTCTGTACAGTGTGTAACTCCCAGGGGAATCCTCACATGGCAATGATGCATATGATAAGCCAAGGTACTTGAATCAATATATCCATGCAGTTCTACCTGTGTGAATTGTTTCTCACCGTGACCAGATGTTTGATGTATGAAGCCAAATCATAGCACACAATACCTTCAAAGAGATCGTGATCAACACATGGAGGCAAGCCAGGCTGACAGACATGGCAGTGGGACAGCTCATTGAATCAAAAATTCAAATTTGATCCCTTTGCTCTGGTGCACCTCATCTTCCTGGACATTACCTTTGCATGACTGCTCGGTTCTGTTGGGTCCTTTTGAATGCAGATCAGCTGCAAATGTGGGTCCGTCAATTTCACAGAATCTGCAAAAGAAAACACCGTTGCCCATACCCAAAATGGCATGAGAGCCTAGATTATCTCCTGCAATGATGCATACAATCCCTTTCCGAATCTGACCATCAGGCGATCGGATGCAATTTGACAACGGCGATTGTCGATGTATTTGCGCAGGTGTGTGTGCGTCCCCTCCCCCATTGCCGTAGTTTCGGAACAAAAACACAGACGCATCACCGACAGTATGATAATAATGCATTTCCCATGCCTATAGTCAGATAGTCTGTAGATATATAGCCTCTCTCTCTGCCCGCTAAGCAGTGGCTGAGCGGCTTTCGTTCTTCAGAGGCGGACCATCTAATCAGCAAAATAAAAAGACAACATCACCCAAAAAAATCGCCTCCAAAAAAATAACCGGGGATGTACCCAGCCAATCACCGATAGCCAAAATATTCGTCCAATCGCCCAACCCTAGATGCCGCTGACCTCGAGGTCTTTGAGATCCTTGACCAGTTGTCCCATTACCAAGTCTTGAACTAGGCTTGCCGCGGTAGTCGGTGTTACCGGTGTTACACCATGGTCGGGCATACACAATTATATTACGTACCCGCCGTCCCCACCGTCTCCACAGTCCCCACCGTCCCCACCGTCCCCGACGTCCTTTCGCTTTTTTTTACATAAATAAAACCCTTTTAGTTCATTTTCGCGTATCAGCGCCGTGTTATCAATACATATTCGGAAGACGGACGCTACAATCTGACAGTGAATGTGTCTTCTCAATACGGAGTCTCAGCACAGAAGAGCAGGTGTCATATTTTACACACATGGGCCACTGGGACATTGTATTTTAGCCTTTTTGTGTGTCATTTTTACGGTACGCAACAAAACTACGGTAACAGCCGCAGTTTTTTTTGGCAGTAAAACCACTTAGTTAGGTTAAGGAAAAATATCATGGTTGGGTTTAAAATAAGTACGTAAACTAAATAAAATACACGTCACAAACATCACTGACATAGCTTCCAAATAAAACAACTACACTTTAGGACACAAACACCGGTCTCCTGGTTGAATGTCCTGCGTTTGCGTTTAACCTAAAACTAAGTGGTTTTGTTGCCTGATCTTAAGCGTTTTTGATTAATTCACACATTGCGCATGTGTTTACTGCGACCGAAAAGTGATGCCGTGTTGAAATGACACGCCAAAAGCAAGAACGGCATTCTTATTGGGTAGGAAATGACTTGCCCGGTCACCATTTAGTGTGAATGGGCTGCTTGAACAAAGTACAAAAAATGTTGCTCTCTGCAAAGAAGAACAAGTCGCATTTGGTCAGCTGTTGATCGGTCGATCGAGGTAAAATGTCTCCTAAAGTGAAGTAGACTGCCAGCACTTTGTTTTTACTCTTTCCCAAACCCAATGGATTGACTACTTCAAATGAGTCCCGGCAGAGAATCAAGCCCAATGACAATGACAAGGGATCTGACTTCAACAAAGTATTTTCTGCTTTACTTTGTCATCCCAAATATCCCTAATTATGTCTGTCATGGACTTCCAAATGGGTGTGTTTGTAGTGCTCCTTCATAGACACTGGAATGGATGAATTGCGCAAAACACTCCTTCCCTGCTCCAAACCCCTAAACAGATGGGTCCTTGCTCAATGCAATTGAAGCTTTGTTTAAACAGTTTTCCTTCTCTGATTTTTTTTTTTTTCAATATAGGAGTGTTGCATATCCCAAAAAATGTCCATCCATTTTAACCTCATATAACACTGTTTTTATGTCTGCCTCAGGAACTCCAAGCAAGAACATTTTTCATTTAGTTTACTGAGCAAATTTGACTGGCTGGTGTCATGTAATTCATGGAATCCTTCAATGACAGCTTGAACAACAGATGAAGGAAGCAACAACCTTGCCTGTAACTTGAGCTAAAACAGGGACAGATTTTTGGGGAACGTGTCATCTGTATTTTCAGGGAACATGTCTCTGTCTGTATACTCATTTCACTTGAGGCTGCAGCCTCACACCAGAATGAAGGGCCATAACCTGCCGGACTCTCACTTGTTCCCTGAACAGTTAGACTGCACTCAGTCTTTTCATTATGGCATCTTGATAAATAAGATGTGAATGATGACAACGTACTATCTTCTTACACTGTTTGAAGGGACAAGGTGTTGCTGTCCCCACTTTCAAATGATATTTTTAGATGTGAAAAGAAACCAATCAAATCCTCACAATTCACTGTGCAAAATGCAATATGACAAGTCAAATCAGCAATGCAGTTGTAGCAAAATGTTTCACCCTGGACCCTATTTTCCCATGATTGTGTGTCTATCTAACTAATAGGGACAACAGTTTCTGAAATTGGTCCAGTATTGAGGGAGAGCTCTGTAGACGGCAGCTGCTCGCGGGCTGCATATGTGCGTATTTGGGGCAAGCTGGCACCGTCATTTACGTCCACTAAAAGTGTTTGTTTTTGCCATGACAGGTTCTGATTGTTACTATAAGTGTCTGACATTATGGAAAAAGTTTCGCTCAAGGAGAAGTCTTGTTCTGAAATCTTGTGAAGTGACATGTTGCTGGAAGACAATGGTGGAATAGTGGAATACATCCACGGTGGAAAGCAGTGGCAGACGAACAGAGTTTGTTGTGTCGTAGTACAGAAAGCAAAGCTTAAGGCCCTGACACACCAAGCCCACAATTTGGGGCTGTACGGGAGTGTCCGTCGGCCTAGTTTTTTTGGTGTGTCGTGCACCGTCGGCTCTAATCTGCCCTTGTCTGGGCTTTTTTCGGCATATTCAGCATGTTGAATCAGTGGTTGCGCCCGTCATTGAAAGAAATCACTCTGATTGGCTGTTCAGCTAAAACAAATCAGTGCACGAGAGGAGAAACGGAACGTGAGGAAAGCAAACCAACGAGTCAAGATCAGCTCGGTTTGGCCTAGGCAACAAAACTACATAGTTAGGTTTAGGAAAAGATGGTGGTTTGGGTTGGAAAAACACCGGAAGTGCCGTAACTTAAGTCCGGTAGTTACGTGACAAAAATTACTTAGTGAACTTTAGGAAAAGATCGCAGTTTTGCTTAAAATAACACCAGAAGTGCCGTAACTTAAGTGCGTAATTTACGTGACAAATAAGTCAACATTGACTCGTGGTTTCACACGGGACACGAACTCCGTTCTCCTGGATGAAAGTCTGATGTTTTTTGAGCCGTCCACCCCGACCTCCTCCCTACGTGAAGTTTGCTACTCTCTATACTTCTACTTCTACTACTTATGGGGATTACATACCAATTGATTCCGTGCTGACGATCACGAAAACAATTTGACATTTATGTCTATGTACACAAATAAATACATAAAAAAATTTTATGGCTAGAAATGTTGTCCAGGTTGAAAAATAGCAAAGTTTCCCTTTAGAATAGCACATGGCAGATTCCTGTTTAGTTTCATATGCCTTATATATTGTACATTGCCAAAACAGCATAATTGTCCCCAGATTGAATTGCTGCTTCTATTTTTGAGAAGCAGCCAGCTCACTGTAAAACCATGATGTCTTTTTTACAGCGACTAATTGTGGTGTATCCCATTAATTAACAGCTTTAACATCAAAACATTTAGTTTTTTGTGCATTTATCCAGTTTGCAGTGAGCTGTACACAGCCTCAGCCAAAGCCCATCACGTTCATTTGTTATGGAAACAGAGAAAGTATAGTCCCTGTGGTCCTGTCATTTTTTATTTTTGTCTGACAGTTATTACCAATCTTTAATCTCGGCAATCTCCGCATATTTAGTTCAGCAAGAGGTGACAGGAAAAGATAATGAGACGGTTAACTATGAATTTATATCTGCTACACATCTACAGTCGTCTAGATCTGCTCTTTCACTCCGACTCTCACTTTTCTGTCTGTCTTGGTAACAACACGCGCCAAGCTTTGGCTCACCTTGCCGGTTGCTGGGAGGTAATGAATTTTTCATATCCAGCTGTATGGTGCTTCAGAGGAGTGGCGGAATCCTGACAGTGGGGCTCTCATGGGTGGGCATGTCAGTCCGTGGAGAGGGAGGCATCGATTAATAGAAGAAGGAAGTGCAAACAATTACAGCTTGGGTAGCGCAGACAAGGCAGTAGTGAACCCTGAACCCTGAACGCCTCTGTACGGGGAAGAGTGAAGAATCGGGAATTCATCCTGCAATCCCAGGTATCAGCCTCGGGAAATCACTGCTGGTTGGGCTGTGGATTGTTAGCCCGCTCCGCTTAATGAGGAGAATATATCTCAGCTACGATACCCCAGCTTACATTTAAATGAAAGACACGCATAAGGCATGTAATGCATATGCAGCAGCTATAGGTCTACAAGCAGACTTTTACTCTTGTGTGCATAGAGCTGTGTAGATGGATTAATGGCGTGTTCAGTCAGAAAATGGTAAATGGACTTGCTTTTATATAGCGCTTTTCTAGTCTTCCAACCACTCAAAGCGCTCTACACTACATGTCAGTATTCACCCATTCACACACATATTCACACACTGATGGCAGAGGCTACTAAGGTGCCAATTTTGCCCATCAGGATCTAATCTAAATACTCATTCTCTTCTCATACTCATGGCTATGCCTTCAGGAGCAATAGCAATTTGGGGTTAAGTGTCTTGCTCAAGGACACATCGACATGTGACCCGGAGCACCCGGGGATCGAACCACCGACCATCCGATTGGTGAACAACCTACTCCACCCTCTGAGCCACAGCCGCCTGGAATGTTCTTTTAAAGTCACTTTGTTTTTTCTAGTGCCCACATCAGTATGCCGACTCAGAAGATACAACTACATTTGTGGAAGCCTTGGCAGTGAGATTGCTGTCTCTGTACTCTACCCTTACCTCTTGACAAGCAGATAGAGATGAAACGGGGGTCAAAGTGTCTTTGGGATAGAAAACCTTGAGAGGCACCTTTCAAATGCTCCTATACCTCTTTCCTACCCTGCTTATTGTGGAGAGGTAAGGAAGAAGAGATGAGTATAAGATTATAACATTGAAATTAGTACGCTATTATGAATGGGTTGAAAATTGTTTAGAATTAATTTAATATACTCTATGTACAGCCCAGTCTCACGGCAACGTGTGTAATAGACCCGTCATTTGTTTTCCGTTGCGTTAGTTTACGTACTTATTTTAAGCTCAATCATGATGTTTTCCCTTAACCAACTAAGTTGTTTTCTTGCCTAACCCTAAGTCAGTGACCATGACGATTTCCCTTAACCTACCTGAGTGGTTTTCTTGCCTGATACTAAGTGAATGGCTTTATGCCCCCTGCTGGTACTGCACGTTAATACAGATGTGTAATATTCATGTCTCTGCGAGGCAAAACATGACACGCTATCCTCTGGTGGACAGGCGGGTCTATTACACGCTCTGGCCTGATACTGGGTCATTCTATAACGGTCCAACCGACGTCTCGGGCTGCATCTGTCGATTGAAAGATAATGAAATTCAATATAAGATATGTAGGCTACACACCCATATGATTACTAGTAATACAGGACATATTCAATCATCTTTACAGACACACATTGCGTCACTGCTGAAATGCAACAATATTATATTTAAACTAAAAAAAGGGCTACAGCTGCTTTTAGATTTTCTAGCAGGACACTAAAATGACTGTCTATCTCAGCCCCTGTAATTACATCTGATGTACTCCACCATCCTGGAGTTACTGCAACGACTCAACGGAAATTGGAGC
The DNA here is from genome assembly GCF_043250625.1 of Sebastes fasciatus. Taxonomy (NCBI): domain Eukaryota; kingdom Metazoa; phylum Chordata; class Actinopteri; order Perciformes; family Sebastidae; genus Sebastes; species Sebastes fasciatus. The sequence continues at coordinate 26,169,668 of NC_133809.1, read as the reverse complement.
AAGCAGCCGCTGACTTTCTTCGTTTTAACTCCGTCGGGAAAACAGAGGCTCTGAAATTACTCAACTGAATCACAGACTACATACTAACATAAAAACAAACTCACCCAACAGTAGCCTATTATTTCTTCCCCCATTTCAAACGCTAAGCTGATGTAACTCAGTGCAGGCGCAGCTCTCCTCTCCCAGCAGTGTATTCTCGTGAGGCCCCGACGATGCTCCGCTCATGTCAAACATCAATGGGACAAAATAATGGAGTCCAGTTATGTGACTCAATATTCAATCCTTTTGTGTCGCTCATTAACCCAGATAAAGCTCACATCATTGTAAAACCATTACAAACCCAAATGCTTTTAACTTTCCTCACAACTGACCAAATGATCTGAATAAAACTGTTAATAAATATGATAGTGTATGCCTTGATGTTTATTCTACTTGGAGAGGACGTCAATTTAGCATGTCTGCTCACAACCGATTAAAGACAAAATTTTAGGGCTGTCAAAGTTAACGTGATAATACGTTTAGTTTTAATGCCACTAATTTCTTGAACGCCTTAACGAAACTTGTGATTTTTAAGTTGTAGCGGGCTTAGTTTTAAAGCTAGAGTGAAGATACTGGTATCATATGAAACTAGAAAACCTAAGTAATCCATTGGTACCAATTTGCTTGTCGCAAAGGACACTAAATAACACTCCAAAAAACTGGCATGGTCATTTTCAAAGGGGTCCCTTGACCTCTGACCTCAAGATATGTGAATGAAAATGGGTTCTATGGGTACCCACGAGTCTCCCCTTTACAGACATGCCCACTTTATGATAATCACATGCAGTTTGGGGCAAGTCATAGTCAAGTCAGCACACTGACACACTGACAGCTGTTGTTGCCTGTTGGGCTGCAGTTTGCCATGTTGTGATTTGAGCATATTTGTTATGCTAAATGCAGTACCTGTGAGGGTTTCTGGACAATATTTGTCATTGTTTTGTGTTTGTTAATTGATTTCCAGTAATGAATATATACATACATTTGCATAAAGCAAGCATATTTGCCCACTCCCATGTTGATAAGAGAATTAAATACTTGACAAATCTCCCTTTATGGTGCATTTTGAAAAGATAAAAAAATGTGTGATTCATTTGTGATTAATCATGATTAACTATGGACAATCATGCGATTAATTGTGATTAAATATTTTAATTGACAGCCCTAGTTATTAAGCATTTTTATACAGACTTATAAGGCATAAAACCAATAAGGTAATCGTCAAGGTACAAACAGAGAGTCAAGTCACTACAACCCAAAAAAAAAACATCTATAGCGATTAAAAAATATCTAAATAAAAAGCCAACCACACATTCTCTACCATACGTCAGCCGGTGAACTCCAGCAGCTGTGGCACTACAAAAGGTAGAGGAACAGATCAGAGTTAAATAGCTATCATCTAGCCGTTCTCGCAATAAACAGCCGACGTAAATACTAATCAGTGCTCTGTCTGTCAAACAACGCAGAGCAGCTGCTGTTTTACAGAGCTTGCCATGATGCTGCATAGTCTCACACCTCGTCCCAGACACTTAATACTTGTCTCTGAGACACTTGCGGGGATAATCGGCTGTACACAGGCAGGTTCATTACAGCTTAAAAGACTAAATATACAAATGAGTGTCAGTTTAGTGCTGTAAGACGCGTAAACATGAATTATTTGGACTGACAGTCACCAAAACTGTCCAATAAGTTACCTGTCATCCTGCATCATCGGTGCTAAATGAAATCTCCCATAGGTGTTCAGTTGGGTTGAGATCTGGTGACTGTAAAGGCCACAGCATATGAATCACTTTGTTTTCATACACATCTAACCACTCAGCGACCCTTTCTCTCGCCATCGTGCTGGAAAATCGAGGTCAGCCTCTTTTTTTATATGTGTCACAGAGCATGACAGGATGTTAATTGTTAAATTGTATCATGCGTTTCACCTGAAAGCCGATGGAAGCATCAGCACTGGTTAGGTTTCTGCAATCATTTATTCAATTATTCACCCTTTCACATGTAATAGAATAAATTGTGAGTCCACGTCCAGTAGAGCCAGGTGCATCGGTGTAAACCAGAAGCAGTCAAAGAGGTCAGAAATAAACTTAACCAGTAGCATTTAAAGTATTGCATGTTTAAGACCAATTTACCCTCCTCAAGCTTCAAAGATTTCAAATAATGTCAGACTGAAAAACAAGGACATTATGTAAGAATGACAGGGGTAGACTAACGGGAATTTATATTTTTGGATAGTTAAGAATATTGTGCTGGAACAAAGATGCTATTTCCAAACCTCATTAACACTAACTAATAACTTCACATTTCCAGGAAGCAGTGTTTAAATTATTTTTGATGCTAAAATGGCAGTTTACATTTCAGCTGCGTAGCAATATATTTTTAGATTACTATAAATAAACTAAGTGGGTTGCAAACACTTTAATGAAAAACTTTGCAGACAGTTGTGGCTTAATCGGATATGCAGAACTCCAACTCAACGGATGAAGCATCGAGAGCAGAAGTTCGCCCTGATGTTACAACTAAAATCTGAAGTCATTCATGGCAAAATAAGTCCCAGGAATTGTGAGAAAAGGGTGATATACACTCACAAAGTCCTAATTTCAAAATCACAGCAAAACCGTGCATTTTTAATTCTGTTATTTGAACAGCAGGATAGACAGGGATGGACAAACACTTCAAAGTAAAATGCAATCCAATGCAACAACACTTACAAACTCCAATTGATTGCAGGACTATTGGATTATTCATATTTTCCCGTCCACTCCATATGCATCTGTCTGAATGAATGAATGCTTCAGCTGCATCAGAAGTGTATAAAGAATTTCTCAGAAAAGAAGATCGGGTTGACATCATCTTATAAAGTGTTGCTTTGTTTATGAAATATCACAAATGACGTGCAGCACACAAGTGTGTCAGCTTCAATGCAAGCATGCTTCAACATTTTATTCTATTTTTAATTCCTTGTTCCTAAAACAAGTGAAAAATATCCGCAAAGACACGGAAATTACTTGATCTGTTTTCAGTATAAGTTAGTTTCATCACTTTTGTAGAATAATTTACTGGTGCAGTGGTCTACCTTATTCTATCTCAACCCAGTCGCCAGGAAGAAATGTGGTTATTGGATGTTTCAGCATTCGGTCAGAACAAGTGACATTGTTTAAATAGCGAATAGAGACACACCTGGGCGAGAGGGAGGGAGAGGAGGTGAGGTGGATGGGTCCAACAAACACAAGGCTTTCGTCCAGGAGAACGCTTTTAGTGTCTCGTGCATCACGTTACAATCAGCTGTTCGTTCGAGTCCACAACGTTCACAACGTTCAGTGTCATTTTCACTGTACAAACGTAGTAGTTTTAAGCCCAACCATGTATTTCTTTCCTAAACCTAACTACAGTGGTTTTCTTGTGTTGTTTACATTGTTATGTTACGTTGTTTTGATCTTACATTATTATTTGAACACAAACCATGATCTTCTTTCTAACCTTAACAAGCAGTTTTGTTGCCTAAACCTAACCAATCGTTTCACAACGTTAACCACGTGGCATTGCGTTTCTGCAAGCATGATACGAAGGCTGATATGAAACGTATTCATGAAACGTATTTTTGGTTCAGAAACGTCGCCATTCAATGTATCCGTGGTTTGCAGAAACATCCAATGGCGTAATTTTTTTCCTGCCAATTTCTTGTTTTCAAGCTTTTGACAGCCATTTCTGAAACAACCCAAAAACAAGAGAAACTGCACCACCAGCCCATTCGCATGAAAAGGTGTATACTGTAAATGCCACGCTAATTCGCAGGCCGCATAGTTTATTAATACGCCTTTCTTGATTTCCGCATGTCATTTGTACGCCATGTATCCTGTACTGACTGCAATTGTAAAATGTAAAGCGAGAAAGACCCCTTGGGCGGGTGTGGAGATGGATGGATCCAACAAACACCAGACTTTTAACCAGGAGACCTGTGTTTGAAACTGTTTTGTAAGCTACGTTAGTGACGTTTGGCATGTTTTTTATTGACAATTGTGACGTGTTTTCAGTAGTTGGGTTACGTTGTTTCAGTAAGTACTTGACTTAGTTTACTTACTTATTTTAAGCCCAACCATGACGTATTCCCTAAACCTAATTAAGCATCTAACTAACCGCGGATGTTTGTGTGGTGTACAAATGACACACGAAAAGGCTAAAATGCATACTCATGACACACGGAATGTCCGTGTAATATCGTGGTATTTATATGACTTCTCATGAGACCAGGTTGCTTATTCTATCTTGTTTCAAACTTTTGACAGCCATATCTAAAAAAAAAAATCCAGCAACAAGTAGAATTATCTCATTGTGTTTTGACAAAATAGGTCTCGGAGGCTGAATATGCAAATGCAACTAAATGACCAACCGTGCACGTCTTCATAGGCTTCTAAATGGCTCCAAAGCGTTTGCCGCAGTTTTTTATATACTGATGATTTGTTGATATTAGCACATTTGAAACCTCCGAGACTTATTTATTGATAAAAATAAGTCTCGGGGGCTGAATATGCAACTAAATGACCAACCGTGCATGTCTGCACAGGCTTCCAAATGGCTGCAAAGTGTTTGTCGCGGTTTTTAATATGGTAATGATTTGTTGATATTAGCACATTTGAAACGGTGACAGCAATATGTCAAAGTAAATAAGAAAAAAAATAACCCAGTGCTGTGATTGAATAGAATAGAGTAAAAGAAAACGGACTGAAAATGTGCCAAATAAGCTCTCTGGACTTCTTGAGGAAGCTTTTAGGGTGTCTCGTACTTTATGAAATATAAGATTTAGAGCAAGTAATGGGAGAGAAAGTTGATGTAGTTCGGGTAGAGTGGTCTGCATGTTGGTGGTGAAAGGAGTTTTTAAGAGCGAGAGAGAGACTGAGATGACATAGATCATGTCAAAAATACTCCCAAAAGTACAAGTCCTCCATCATCGTCTGGAAAGCTGAAATTCTTGAGAGTTAGAATGTAAACTTTGGGTAAGAAGAACCTGTTTTTGAGGCGGATTTGAAGGAATTCTGGTGTGGCCACTGACTTTTTTATTTGATTTTTTTTTCACATTTTTCTATGCACATTCTGTGGGAATAGGACGACTTGACACTTTCAACACTTCTGCAAAGAGACTGTCTTCAAAATGGGGATGTTAAATAAATTGGATCAAACGAGTCTTCTGTTTTCCGTTGCATCTTCAAACCGCAAGAGGCATGCCTTCGTTGCCTTCGTGTAGATTCCATGCGTGTCAACCTCGTGCATGAGTAAAAAAAAAAAAATTATCATCTAGTGCACAAAAGGCTGCTTCTGAAGGGATGCTGGTGGTGGTGTACTTCCCGGGTCTCTGCTGTTTCCCTTCTCCCCCAGCGGAGAACGCCGTCTGTCAGGCGGTTGTCTTCCTCTCTGCCAGGAAGCTCTTGTTGGGTGGAGTGACGCCGAAGGCTTGTTTACAGTCGCCCCGTGGGGTGGGAACGTGATGTGAAATGAGAGGCGGGCTGAGCTGTTAGAGGGGCAAAGGAGGGGGAGATCACGCTCAAATGTGACTGCGCTATAGTTTAACACCCTTAAATCCCGCGGGGAGAAGTGCAGAGTCAGCGCTGCAGCCTTGTAAAGTCTGCAGGTCTTGCCCTCGCAATGCAAAGTGTGCTTGTAGGAACACGGGCGGCGTAATGCAGCCCTGGTAAAAGCTTAAGTGGAGGCTCCTGAGGGGACAACAAAAGGTTTACAGCCAAGTGAGTTACTGTAGCCAGTGAAAACGGCTCGCCCGCGACCTGACTTCATTGTGCATTAATGACATTGTTGCTGTCGACCTCCATCGGCGTCAGTTAACATGAAAAGATCTCCTTTCTGCCCAGCCATAAAACCTCTTTAGCCCTGGAAGGCAGCCACTGAGAGGAAGTCGGGGGACAGCAGGAAGGAGAAGGGGTCAAATTAAGTCTAGACACTCATTCATCCTTTCCTTATGAGATGGATCACCCGAGGTACACATACAAACTAAGGACGTGTCTTTTCATGACGGCCACAAGTGTCTTTGAAGCTGTCCTGCACATGAATAACACAATTGCATTGTAATGTGAAGCACATGCAGAGAGCCAGAATGTTTTGATTCCATTTTTTGTTTTTCATAATAAAAGCTGTATGATGTTGTACAGCCCAGTGGCATAGCAGTTAATGAAATAGTCACAAAATTGAATGTATTGATTATTGTATATAGACACGAATTTCAAATTTTTTTTGCATAGAGAGTGGTGTTCGCCCAGGAGACCGCTGTTTGTGTCCCGTGTGAAACCATAAGTCAGGGTTGATTTATTTGTCCCGTAACTTCCGTATTTAAATTACGCCACTTCCGGTGTTATTTCAGCTCGAACCACGATCTTTTCCTAAACCTAACTAAGCAGTTTTGTTGCCTAAGCCTAACCAAGTCGATCTTTTCCTAAACTTAAGTTTTTATTTTGAAAAGACTGGAGCGGAAATTGACACGTGCGTCTCGTGTCGCTGGACAATCGTAGGAAAGACCACGAAAAATCCGTTGTCGGAAGTCGTGCTGAGCCTCTAGAAAAAAAGGGAAATTTGTGTCTATGTACACAGATAAAATAGTTTACATTTCTTGACTATTTCATGAACTACCGTGAGACTGTGTTGTGTACTATATCAGCCCATTCACACGAAAACACGTATAAATGCCACGATAATGCGCAAGGCGTATGGCGTGCAATAAGTACGCCATTCTTGATTTCCACGTGTCATTTGTACGTCATGTATCCTGTACTGACTGCAGTTTACACGCATGCGCGTATAAATGCTACGGTAAGAGTTAGTGCCGCAGTGTAAAAAGCGAGAAAGACCACTTATGGTGGGCAGGTGGTGAGGTGGATGGGTTCAATAAACACCGGACTTTTAACCAGGAGACCCATATCAGAGACCTTTGTTGACCGGTGTTTTGTTTTGTAAGTTACAGTACGTTGGTGACGATTGTGACGTGTTTTTTATTGACGTTTGTGACATGTTTTCCGCAGTTGGGTTACGTATTTTACTTAGTTTACTTACTTATTTTAAGCCCAACTATGATGTTTTCCCTAACCCTAACTAAATGTTTTTCTTGCCTGAACCTAAGTTAGTGGTTTTCTTACCTAAACCTAACTGCAGATGTTTGCGTGGTTTAAAAATGACACGCAAACAGGCTAAATTGCATACTCATGACACGCGGAATGTCCATTTAATGTTGTGGTATTTATACGCCTTCCCTTGAGACTGGGTTGAATATTCTGCAAAGATTTCAAAGCATTTTTGACGAGGTTTAAAAAAAAAAAACGTGGCCCTGCATTATTTAAATAAATATAATCGGCTAGAGGAAACAAGTATGACGGTGACATGTAGAATTATTATGCTTACAATGTCTGAAGGAAAATGTCCTTGTGAGGAGGTCACCATGACCTCACAATATCATACAAAAGCTTTTATACCTCCTCAATTAAATTGCTGTGTTGTAGGTTTGGTAACCTTAGTAACCCTGGCTTTTAGATGGAAAATAGTTTATATTTATTAGTTTTTCTATACGATGCAAAGGACAGCTTAATGTTCTGAATGTAGGACGCCCACTTTCAACAAGGGAAAATATATATGACATGAATTCCCGTGCTGTGTGCAGAAAGGCACTCAGGATGTGCAGCTCTATTGGCGTGGGAGCTTCTGCTTTGGCTCTACTTCAGCAATTAATCATACCGACAAATGGCATTCTGTAATGGGCGGTTGTTAAAAACATTGCTCCCCTAAATATTAAACCCATTTACATTAGCTGGGCTTCTGGTTAATTGCTCCAGAAATTGCATAAATGTAGCCATATTTTTTCTGCATTCTCAGTACACAAGAGAACACAGGCAGATAATTGTGGATAGAATCATTACTTATGACAGGAAAGCTGGCAGATGCATCTAGACAATAAATGAAAGCTTCCCATATTTAGTACTGCAATATTCAAGTACTGTATTTAAGTACAGGGTGAAGTATTTGTGCTTTCCATTTTCTCTGGAACAGATTCATTCAGTCCAGCTGTCTACACGGCAGCTAGGCAGCAACTTCTGGGTCTGAAAAGTGAAGCTAATGTAGAAGTGCCTTAAACCTGCATTCTTTCTAATAGCCAGCAGGGGGCGACTCCTCTGGTTGCAAAAAGTCTGATTGTATAGAAGTCTATGAGAAAATGAGCCTACTTCTCACTGATTTATTACCACTGTAATAATTGTAAACATGAGTTTATGGTCTCAGTCGCTAGTTTCAAGTCTTCTTCAATACAGCATGACGTTCATTTAGTAAATTATGGTCCGATTTAGAGTCAAATAGACCTTAAAGCAGGGGATGCTTTAGGGCGTGGCTACCTTGTGATTGACAGGTCGCTACCACGGCGTTGTCCGGTCTGGGAGTTGTCTGTGTTTTCCATTCAGATCTTTAACCCTTTCACAGTGTGTTTCCAGTTCATGAAAGTTAATTGCAAAATATTTGGTCGCCTAAAAATGTCTTATTCAGCGTTCGGTTGTACTTAGCTCCACCCTCTGGTGTCTCTTCTGGTTCCAAAAAACCAAGATGGCAACGGCCAAAACCAAGATGGCAACAGCCAGAAACCAAGATGGCAACTGCCAAAAACCAAGATGGCAACAGCCAGATGGCAACAGCCAGTAACCAAGATGGGAGGTGGATGGGCCCAACAAACACCGGACAGGAGACCCATGTTCAAGTCTGTTGTTGACCGGTGTTTTGTTTTGTAAGTTACATGTTTTTTGTTGACATTTGTGACGGGTTTTCCGTCGTTGTTTCCGTACGTATTTTACTTGGTTTACCAACTTATTTTAAGCCCAACCATGATGTTTTCCTTTACCCTAACTACAGTAAGTGGTTTTCCTGCCTGAACCTAAGTTAGTGGTTTTCTTGCCTAAACCTAACTGCTGACGTTTGCATGTCATACAAATGTTACGTGAAAACCGGCGTACAACTTACATGCTAAAATGCGTACTCATGACACGCGGAATGTCCATGTAATGATGTGGTATTTATACGCCTTCCTGTGAGACTGGGTTGTTTTCTCAAATTTGACCTCCGGAGCCACAGAAGACATTTTATTGGCTGAGTAGTTCTCCTCGAGACGAGTAAAGTCATGTGTAAAATCTGCAGAGTGCCACTTCAGTTCTAAATTCCAAATGCTTCTCCCACCACTGTAAATTACAAACAGTGTCAGAGTCTCGATTATCCATTAAGCACAGTCTACTTGACCTGTGTGAACTCCTAACTACTGCCGGATTAACCCCCTTTGGCTCACTCTTTACCCCCACCCCACCACCCATCTGCTCTCACTCACTCATGCCTAATATACAAGACAGTTGTTATTAAGGAAGAGGTGGACATATTTATTAGCGAGCCATTAATAATTCACTGGAATTTAATGTGCATCCAAGGACATGCTCTAAGTCACCACTGGAGATTTAAAGTCCCAATAAATCTCCCACATACGGCGAGAGGCACGCAGCAGCCACCGCCCAGTCTGCTCCGCTTCTATGTGTATGATTCATTCCATTTGTAAAGCGAACATTGGGCAGCGCTGTACGGCTGAGCGCAACTTTTCCACGTTTGCTATTTATCATGACCGACACAGGCGAGGCGTCTGCCAGATGCTCTGCCTTCGCTTTGCAAAGTAGCATGTAAATATACTGTAATTAAATGATGACATAACCAAATTATGTAAGAGCCTCTAATGGAGTCCGTAACCCCTTTCAGTTCTCCACATGGACTTTGTTGTGCGAGACAGCTTTTGGAAGACCACAACTGCACAGCAGAATTAATGGGGAGGGGAGCAGGAATAAATGCAATATTATAAGGGGCTCTGACCCAACCTGACTTGGTTTAAGGGAGTATTAAAGGAAATAAAACCTGACTGTATGAATGAGCTGATTCTCCACGCTGGGCTAGACAAAGTGAGTGTGACAGTGGTGGGACAGGCGCACAGAGAGAGGCAGACAGAGAGTAACGCGGAACAAATAAAACCATGAGTCACATTAGTGGGAGAAAGATGGGGTGCTGAGAGGGGAACACAAGTAAACAAGATTATGAAACAAACCCTCAGGCAAATGAATATCTTTGAGAGGTATATCACTGCCAACAAAGATGAATCAACTCCCTCTGGGTGAAAAACTTGTCACACAACCAAGAAAAACAAGGAAGAAAATGTTACTTACTTTTTTATGTCTGGAAAAAAAAATGGCCATCATATTCTCTGCAGTTTTTCTTTTGCTTCGAAAGTAGAAACCAAACCGTTCTCACTCCCAACTCTTCAAACACTGCCGATGGGGCAGCGCCCTTCGGCATCGGAAACTGACGCACGGAGGCAGCCTTTAGCAACAGTTTGTGACGAACCAGGCTTTTAACTAACTCCAATGTGAACCCACTCGCACCGGTATTCGACAGTCAGAGCAAGTGGCATAGTATTAACAGTAGGGGGATACATGAGTATCGCGATATTATGTTTTGCGATACTGTATCGATTTTTAATTAACCTCTTAAAAATCCAACAGCCCGGCCGCTATTTTGTCGTTCGGAGATTGTAGCGGGGTCAGTTTTAAAGCTAGAGGGAAAATACTGGTATCATCTGAAACTAGAAAAGGAATCCATTGGTACCAAGCATGTCGCAAACACTCCAAAGTTATGCTAAATTTGGTTAGGAAAAACTGTCATGGCCATTTTCAAAGGGGTCCCTTGACTTCTGACCTCAATAGATATGAATGAAAACGGGTTCAATATGGGTACAACCCACGAGTCTCCCATTTACAGACAAGCCCACTTCATGCTAATTCCATGCACTTTTGGGCAAAAACCATGCAGTATTTTGCTTGCAATAAAATGTGTTTTTTTTAGCCTATTTTAAAATGGTGTATATGAATATTTCTGCATTCTGGGGTCCCTAAACAGTCATAGCATTGCATAAATTGGGTATCAATGTAAAGCTGAGACTCTTGTGGATCAAATGATTCATATTGTATTCATGTGTGATGATGTCAGTCCTCGTAGTAGCCATTTCACATTTTTATACCCCCACGACAACGTAGTTGGGGGTATATAGCGCTCCGCGTGTCCGTCCATCCGTCAGTCCGTCCGTCCTTTCGTCCTTCTGTCCGTCCTTTTGTCCGTTCGCGTGTCACACTTTCGTTTCCGGAGCAGTACTCGAAAACTATTTAACGTAGGAACTTCAAATTTGGTATGATGGTTGACAGTGTGGTTTAGTTTTGCCTTTCGGGGGTTAGAAGTCCCGAGTGCCCATCATTTTTTTTATTTTTTCAAAAGGGCAAAACCTACTTTAGTAGGGGTCAAGCAGTGAGTGGGGGTATGTTTACTATTATAGTTTTCCTAAAATTAGATTAGAAAAAAATCACAATGTATCACCTTGCTTACAGTATCGCAATATATCGCTTGTCAATACCAGCCTTAATTAATAGCGTGAAAGTTTGCTAAGGGCGAGAGGGAGGAGTGAGTCATTAGTCAGTGTAGTTAACGTCAACTGCGACCATTTGCTAACCCTAAAGCTTGGGACACACTGCGCGCATGAGCAGCGGGGGACGGCTTCCTCGCTGAACTATTGCGTCTCTCACGCATGTGGCGTCCACACCGGCAGCGTTTCTGCTGCAGCGCTACTGTTGCCAGCCCTTTATTTCTACATAGAGTTTGCCTTTCATAATGTTCATTTCATTTAATCATACATGTCATTTATATTCATTTTAGACAGAAAAAGGTTAAGAACCGTTTGGTCATTTGTAAATAATAGTAATAATCCATAATTAAAACACCGTACTTTATTCATTCATGGAGCCCTGCAGGTCACTGAATCTTCTACAACACTGACCTGTAAATATTTCAGAATAAAAGCATCCTGTTGACAAATTAAGGAATTGTGGCCACACTTGAGGGCTTTTATTTTGAAACGGAAGCAGGAAGTGTTGATTTAAAAATAAATCTTTACTTATTTCATGTCTGTGACATATTCTACAAATACAGACATTAAAGCTGTAGTAATGTTGCTGATATGATGTCAATATACTGTCAAAAGAACATTTTCACAGTGTGGTGTTTCTGTGAACCGTGAGCTCAGTTCCTACAACCGCCACGCGCTGCTGACGTTCCCTGTGTGGCCCGGCCATAACTAAGTGGTTGTGTTGCCTAAACCTAACTTCCTGTGAAAATGGAAGTTTATTTTTAAAGGACACTATGCATGTAATGAGCATATATTGACACGCCGTGACACTGATGCGTCAAACAGTGCGTCGGTCTCCGATGCCGAGGGGAGCTGACAAAGCGGTGGTATTTGACGAGTTGGGAGATAGAATGTGTTGTAGAAACTCCTCAGATTTATAATGAAATACTCCTTCAATGTATACTTTACCGAATGCTCCCATGGGTGTTTTATCTAAACTGAAACCCAGCATGGTGCAACACAGTGCAGAGAGCCCTCCAGGAGCTTTAATCATTGCTCTACCATTCTTAATAGAGTGATTATTAGCACAGGGATTAATCGGCTCATTTAAATCTCACGCCGGCCCCCTCGTGATTTACTTCTGTCGGCGACTTCCAAGTGCACAAAGAAGAGCAGACAGCAGGGGAGGGTTAAGGAGGGTATCGTTTCCCCCCATTTACTCCCCTCCCGATGTGTGAGTGTCTGCTTCGCAGGAACTAACAAGGAGCGCTGGGCACTTTAACCAATTTATCTCCCGACTGGATAGCTTCATTAGGTTGGCGAGGTGAGTTGAGGACAAGGGGAAAAAAAGGATCGGAAGGGCAGGCGAGGAGAAGAGAGCAATTAGTAAACCCAGTTAGGATGCTTCTTCTTTAGTAAAGCACACAAACAAAGCCGAGCCGAAGCTACATGTTGCTGCGTTGTACACATAGAAATCCCTGCATTGTGCTTCAGTTTTGCTGTGGTAGGCCTACGTGTTGCAGCAGTTTTATGAGGCAATTTTTTTTTTTCTCTGGATGTGTGAGCGCGTTGGTGTGATGGGAGCGTTGTGTGTCCAGGCTAGATATATACGCCGTGTAAGCACAGTGCCCTTGAATCTGGCCTTGGACCTCTGTTGCATTGCATCCCTCTCGCTTCGCTATCAAGGGATCAAATAACAGCCAAACTAATTCCAAAAGTGGAGTGGCGAATAGGCCACACACTTTTGTTCTTCTCTCCGATGGGAGGGAAGATGCAGTGCTGTCGGAGTCTTCTGTTATTCTGGCATGCTGCACATACTGCAGAGATACTGACGTGAATTGTATTTCATTGTCTTTAACACAACATCTGGTGTACTTAATATTTTGTGCATATATAATTTTTTGCATAATATATGTAGATTACAAACTTTATTAATTAATTCTTTCATTTAGTTCTGTATCTGTTCAGTGCTTGAAGAAATTATTATTTTTTTTACTTAAAGGGAACATCATGAAAAACTCACTTTTTCAGTGCTTGTTACACATACATTTGGGTATCTGGAGTGCCTACCAGTGCCTGAAATGGGCCAGTATGCACCAGTACTGAGTACCTGATTTCTGTTCACATGTGACCCTTACTTCTTGTCACATCTTGGTTAGTCTACGGAGCCGATTTGACTGTTGTCAGGCTACTAAATAGGCTTTAACAGTCGGAGAACCTGGAGAAAACCCACGTAACACGGCCATAGTAACATATCATGTTGAAAAAGTAACTAGCAACTAAACCTATCAAATAAATGTCGTAGAGCAACAAGTAAAATATGTCCCTCTGAAATGTAGAAATACAAAGTAGCATAAAATTACTCAAGTAGTACCTCAAAAAAGCTCTTAAATTTAGTACTTGTGCATAGTTAAATTTATGTGGTTACCTTCCACCACTACAGCTGTTGTATTTGCAGACATAATACCCAGCAATAGTGAGCAATATCACACTATCACATGAACCAGCAAAAGAACACCCTTAGATGAATACAGGCTTCCTGGTTGGCTGCTGTAGAATAGTTGTCTTTCTATAAGTGATGACCTTGTGAAAGGTTGGCGACCACATGGTGACAGCCTCCAATATAGCTGCACAGGATACTATTGGAAAATGGATGGATGGATGGATGGATGGGTTAATATGACTAAGGTTTTCTATAGAAAGGCCTTGGCCTATCACGGTTGTTATTACCAAAGATGCAAACAACAAATGATGATGCATTACAAGCTGCGCCAATGGTCTAAAATAGTATACACTTCCTGTATCCTAATGCCGTGTTCACACTGCGAGAAACACAGCTACAGGCTAAAAGTAATTTTCAATGGGAGCTGGTGACATGAAGCTACAAACCGCACTCCAATTACGCAATGAAGATTCAACCAATCATATGCTTTTGATTCACCCTGTTCTGCTCCGTCTGAAAAAAATAGCCAGTTCCTAGTGCTATTTGGTGAAATAACTACACCAATGAGCGCTTGAGCAACACTGCAATGGCGACTCTGCGACAACGTAGCTGGTTACGCATGGCTGTTTTATTGCTTTTGTCCCTCATAGTGTGAACATAGCGTAAGTGGGTGGGGTCTAATATATTTAGATTTTCTTTTACTAACAATAGATATTTACACAGCTAACAGCCATATTTAGCATTACGAAAATGAGTTAGCTTGGGCATTCACGAACGTTAGTTGACATCAGTTTCAAATTTCAACACAGTTTGGCTAACATTAACGCTAGGCTAATGCCAGACTTTGCGAGAGTGTGTTGCTGAGACGGAGAAAGGTCTCAACAAAGTTCATTTCTCCTCATTTGTCTGTCCGAAAAATGCCATTTTAGTGTCAGAATGTTCTGATATGTGGCTTGTGAAAAATGGGTCCAATATGCACTTTGGTGACTATGGGGCGAAAGAATCGGCCATAATCTGTGCTCACGTTCACTTCTCTGTGTTATTTGTGTCAATAGAATCAGGACAGTGGCGTAAGTATCGACGGTGCAACTGGTGCATTTGGGCCCAGAAGCCATCAGGGTCACAAGAATTACCTTCCTAGACCGTGTCCACACTAAATCTGTTATATGAACTTCTGTTACATCATATAAACAAACCATGTAGGCTACCTATCAGACGTTTCACTCCAGATCAGACTGGAAACATTACCACTTATCTGCCTACATTTGTTCTTTTTAAACAGAAAATACATACATTTAATATTGTGATATTTATTGGAAATTACATACAATATAGCCAACAGCAGCAGGGAACTTTCATCTCTCTGGCAATCTCCCTCCAGCCAGCTGACACCTTATCTGTTTTTTTGTAGTGAAATGAGGAGTTATCGTATAGATAACTCCTCATTTCAACTTCACCAATCAGCCGCTCCTAGTCCATTGAGGCGATTTCAAGGCGAGCGACAGGAATAAATAGAAACAGCTGGGCGTCTGACAAAAGTTCAGCTCAAAACGGTGTGCCACGTCGCGCTGCTTCGCTCATGGCCAGGACATTCCAATAAAAAAGGACATGGTTCTTATGCAGTGTTGGTAATGAATTTGCGAAGCACAAGACCTGTAGGATAAACTTCTAATGGGGGAGTACTGGTTTCTTTTTGTTATTATGGAGTGGGATCAGGGATTTATAGCACTGTAATTGTTACGTCTCATATGTTGGAAAATGTGCACCTACTGAAATCTGTGTCTTTGAAAACATTCGGCTGCTGAGTCCAGGGCAGGCTGTTAAAGTAGCGTTGATAAATTTGGGTTTCGGCTGCTGTCCGCGGTGCTGATCTAAGGCTGGTTTGCAGGATGGGAGTTGCATGGTGAGCCTCTCCATGGTGGCATAGCAATTGTCTGCTCTGCAATTGTCTGGAGTGGTTGTGTGTGTATGTGCATATGAGCGCACGAACGTGGCCCAAGAAAAAAAATTTGCACCGGGGCCAATCACAATTATGTTACATTGCTGACTCAGGACCTGCCGCTATAGTCTCCTAAAGGGACGGTGCAGTGGTGAAACCCACACGACACAGACACAGGAAATCAGAACGCCATTTCCTTTCTGAACCGTCTGATGGTGTGACTGCTGCTGCTGCATGGCTTTTCTATTCTGACCACATGTCCTCCAACCTAAACAACAGCATACATTGTTTGCTTAATTTCTCATGGTTCCAATGAAGACTTTATCTTACAGGCCTGACAGCAGCAAAAAAACTGCTTGCTGTTTGCTGGAAGAGACAGACACTGGGTACTTTTGTATTTATTCAGACCAAATGACAGCCAGACAACATTGGGCGCAGGCACAAACTGTTGAAATTGTGTCTAAAGAGGTGGGAAAAGAATTGCTTTAGTGACAAGTTATGGATATTTATGTATGTATATACAGTACATACATATTTATATGTGTATGCATTTGTATATGCATAGGCACCTTAGTGCTGCCTTTATCTTGTAACGGAATGGAAAAGGGATCTTATCTACATTTATGTTTTTCTTAGCTGTTATGTCTTGTGTTGCTCGGTTATAAATATAAGTTGTCTGTCATTGTCTTCTTAACATGATAACAGCAAAATTAAAGAGCAACAAAGTCCATGTAGGGCCGAGGTCGGGGTTAATTTACGTACGTCATTTAAGTTGCGTAATAAACATACTTATTTTAACCCGAAATTTGAACTTTTCCTAAACCTAACCAAGTAGTTTTGTTGCCTAGATTTGTTTGAATTCACAACGTTAATCACGTGTTGAAGTTTAGACTACCCTGCACGTTGAAAAATTACGCTAAAGGGGTACGTAGTGTGTTAAAAAAGCGACGCCAAGGGGTCCTGACCAAACATCCATATGTGAGGAGTTGGGAGTGAGAACGTGCTGGACAACCGAAACCCATTGCTCTTGTGAGTACATCCCCATATGAAACACACAGGCATCGTAGCTTCAGCGAGAGAGACGTGACTTTTGGGCTTGTAGTCTTTCTAATTACGTATTTTGTCTGTCTCTTGTCTCATACTTCAAGAACTTTACAACAAACTTTGACTTTCTTGACCTGCAAAATTACCTTTTGAATTGACAAACATTTGTGATACAAACTGGATAAAAAAAATATTTGTCTCTCGCCATTGACTGCTGTACATATTTTTTCCCGAAATAAGGTCCCATGGTGATCCACCAGAAGAGGTGGGACTTCACCTCCCTATACAACACAAAGTAAGCTAGTTGAGCTTGTTATAAACTAGTTAACGCCAAACGTAACTTGGCGCTCAAGACCGTCTTTTCAATTTGGCATACATCAGAGCGGCAATACATCTTCCAGAGAAGTCTCACAGGACCACGCCCCCTTTGGGGGGAAAACAATCCTGTGTCCCTCATAGATGGTAACAGCGTAAACAGAAGAAGTTGAAACGTCTCCAAACTTCTACTTTAAACAAACCAGTAGTAGTAACGCTATGCCGAAGAATTGCTGTGTAGTTGGTTGCACCATCAATAAATCCAAAAGAGCTGATCTCCGATTTTGTCACCTGCCATGTCCTAAAAAAGCTACAGTGTTTACTGTATAGTAGAGGGGCATTATGGTTCCAAGCAATAGACCAGACCAGCATCGCGTCATTGCCGGGCTGCGTTCCCTTTTGGGGGAAAGAAACTCAGCAGACACAGGAGAGAAAATGATGAAAAAGCTGGTGTGTAGCGGGTTAACCGAGGCTTTCACACTGAGATTTGAGGCACATTAGATACGTTAATATGCACTGTCAATGCATTTTAATAGCTAGCTAACGTTAAGTTGAGTGGGAGTCTGCTGCAGTAATACAGTCATACATTGATGTTATAGCAGCATCAGACTATCGTTTCCAACTAAATCTCAGCCTATAGATCAAACGGTTGGCTATTAACATGTTGTGTATTTACAGACAATACTTAGCCTAACGGGATTCAATCAAATACACAGATGCCTGGATAAGCAATATCCGGCCACTGTGTTTGACAGGGGAAGACTGAAGGGGGATGGCGGTAATCAACCTTAATTTATTAAGGAATCGCAAACCCTCACTTTCAGGCAAGGTCGCAAATGTATAACAAGAGATGAATGTATAATAATTTGTCAAAATTACAATCCAAACATGCGTCAAATTGCATTGAAGTCTATGGGATCGTTGGTTGTCTATCCCCCAAAAGGCGGCGCAGCCTTGACTTTTTGCGAAGTACCTGTTTGTGCCGGTATGATGTATAGCAGGCCATGTGAACCGAGCAATACCGCAACGTATTACTTGTACTAGCAACAGGAAGCTAAGAGACTAAACAAATGCCATAAAGGGTTGGCGTGCATAAGGTCAATGAATCTCTCTCTGTAGAGCTGGAAGGAAACGCAGAGTGGAGTGGTAATTCTTGGCGGATTCATCGCTACGAGCGACCTACAAGTAGTCCTGTGAGCCATTGTTAATTTTTAAATATTAGCCTCTTTAAAGTGCTCTTTAAAGTGTCACAGTCACACTGACCCTTCCGTCCACCCAGACCTGCTTTTTTTTTTTTACAGCGTAATAATAACATCAGACGACTTTCCACCTTTGCTCTTGACAGATAACAGTTATTATTCACATGGCATACGAGATGGCTTGTGCCTTTTAAAATGCACTGCATCAGAGCAAAAATAGGATATATAGGATTTGCGGTGCATTACCAGTGAAAATGCACGGGAGACATTTTTGCAAGGGTGCGCACGCACACACACACACACACACACACATATGCACACACGAAGTGAAAGGACTGACAAGTAATGCTAAATGCCAGCCAGGTGGTCAGCTTCAGGCAAAGTGGAGGAAAAGGTTTTCCCTGTCAGAACAATCCTTCGTCCAGACACCAGGCAGAAGCACATTTAAATGGCTTTCAATTAGGATTCCTGCAGCTGTGCCGTGACTGCGACTGTTTATCCTCAGATGAGAATCTATGGAGAGCTGTTTGGCAACACTCGTTTTTGAGCACTGCTACTCTTTATACTGAGCAGGATATTTAACATCGAATAGATGTTAATATAGCAGACTAATCTCGTGTGGAAAATGTGAAATCCTAGCATGAAAATGAGATGGCTACATTTTTTCTGCAATCAGGACATTAAAGCAGCAGTAGGCAAGATTTTAGGAAATATAATTAAAAAAAAGTTATTCTTATATAACATACAATATATCCTGACAATAGTGCATGAGACAGGTAATCTGAAAAAAAAATCATGTGCCTCTGTGTCCGCCGGTGCTCCTAAAGGCATCTGCAGGATTTCACAGACCAGAGGTAAACAACCAATCAGAGCCGAGCTGGGGCCTTGCCGTCTCTGAGCAGCTGACAATCACTCGCAAACCCCGGACCAATTGGTCAAACTAGGCAGCGCTGATCAATTATGAATCAATATTCTGTTACTGTAATGCCTATTTCTTGCAAAAAATGTTTTCAGAAACATGTTTTAGTGATCTTGTTTAGCTGTAAAATGAGAAAGTTTGTGACCCGGCAGCCATGTTAAGATCAGTTGAGGAAATACCAAGCACCGCCCACCAGCCGGAACACCTTTTTTTACAGCTAAACAGTACACTACAAGATGTTTCTGAAAACATTTTACGCGAGAAATAGGCATTAGAGTAACAGAATATTGATTCATATTTGATCAGCGCTGCCTAGTTTGACCGTTTGATCGGAGTTCACAAGTGATTGACAGCTGCCTCCGTTGAATGAACAGCCACTCAGAACGCTCTCTCTCTCTGAAATGACCTGTGATTGGCCAAAGTCTCCCTTCACAGGCTAGATTGAAAACAGTGCTAAGAGGAGGTGCAGAAGTCTAGTTTTCTCTCAGAACACTTGAATTACAATATGCTGAAAGGTTATTATGGAATTTTTGCCCAATGATGGCAAAAATGTTCTGCCCACTGCTGCTTTAATATCATTTCATATTTACTCAAAAAGCTTCCAAATATATGAGAGAAAAAAAATAACATTGTCAACATTTTGTGCTCATCTGGGCACAGCTCCTGCATGTAGGTCAGAGTTTGAACAGTAAGCCGAAGACATACTGTACAGAGCAGGCTGAGGGCACGCACACGCCGCTATAGTGAGGAAACAAGCAGGGAGGCACAGATATATATATATATATATATATATATATATGTATATATAGGAGCCGCGATGGCAATAAACAAACCTTTAAGAGAATGAAACATTGGCACACGAGGTCCAGTTGATTTGGGGGCCGCATCTGCTTTTACTTGTAGCAATTTGGAGAAAACAAGATAGTGAAATGAGGGTGATTTCTTTTCTGCGAGCTCTCTATGGTCAACGCGTGCTGTAACTCCCCATGCCTCGTCTCTTTTTCTGCATGAGATTAACTGTAACTGCATTTGGAATATACGCCGCTTATTGGCGATATATTTCGTGCAGCTGCGCTTCTGCAGTAGTTGTTGTTTGTTTTTTTTGGGGGGGGGGGGAGTAATGAAAACTCTCAGATATGAATACTAAACAAACGCTGTGATTTATATTCCCACGGACGAGCGGGGAGCATCACACACACACACAGGCGTCTGTTACCAGGAAACAGCGGCGAGACGGAAAAGAGAGGGGAAATAAACTGATGCGTCTCCCAAGAAGAGACTGTGCATTGAAGATACTCAGTCGAGTAGCGTTGCTGCAGTCTATTTTTGGCTCTCGCTTCCCCCCACGCTGCACCCCAAATGCCACACTGTTCTGAGATTTTCTTTTTTTGTTTTTTTACAACCTGAGTCATTGATATGAGGTTTGCTTTTTTTTTTCCAAAGGCACAAATGTGCAGATTTACTCCTTACTGTAACCATGCACACTGACCCTCCCATCACTCCCCGTGACACCATATAATTCACTATTAATTCACCTCTAACCTCTCCCCAGTGATGTATGTCACAGACTCGAATGCCGGGCGTGCCCTGTATCATGCTCCGCTCAGGCAATATATCATTTTCAAGCACTGACGTCCTGCAGCCCAACGCCGGATCATATTGACAAGGGGCCGGTGAAAAATCGCCCCCGCTGCCCCGACGGCGCCCTCTTCCTCTCCCATCCTTTTCCTTGAGAAGCTTGATCCGTGAAGGAGATTGAATTGGTGCCCGTCGCCAAAGCGGCCGCCCCAATAGCCACCGTCTCAGATACCGAAGTGGGAATTCATCAGATGTGGCGCTGAAGCCGACCACCAATGGCCCATTAGGCCCCCGGCAGGTCGATGGTTAACTAATTGAGTAGAGCTCTAACGGTGACTTCTTTGGCCATCCATCCAATCCATAACTGGGATTGAATGATCAGTCAAAATCCAAACTTGATTGGCCCGGATGACTGATTCCATCTGATGCTGATATCATGATTCATCACGTCTTTTTCCTGCATATTCATTTGTGCAGGATGAGGGTGAGTAAAAGGAAGCACATGTCTTGTGATAGCTCAGAGGATCTCAGGTGAGCTCCAGGCGTGCAACCGCCTCACATCAGCATTGTGCTTCCAGACGGGTGATGAATGTTCCTTGAGCTAAACGCATTCCAGCGTGCACAAAAGGCAGGACTGTACTTATTGATATAGGAGTATAAGAAACGCCAGCAAGCCTTTGAAAAATGTGTTTTTATAGATGGAGGGATAAGCCTCAAAATGAAGAAAGCTGCATTTGGGGGCTTTAAGCATATAAAACCGTAGAGATCTAATCCCACGCCTGATGATAAGCACCCGAGGTATTGTTTGTGTGTGTGTGTGTGTGTGTATGTGTGTGTTTTCACTTTTGTAAGAACCCCTGAGTGCCCGGACTGCTTTCCCATTTTAACCTACATCCTTTTCATTATTTTGAAGGCCCATGGTTGTAGAAATTCATTTTCGGGGAAAGATGAATTTCTATGGAAAGTGGTCAGCTTGTCAATTTTTAAAACATTTTCGATAAAGCCCGAAAGTAGTGGAACGAACGGAGGCAATGAATTCATTATGAGGTGCCCAGCCGACAGGATATAGTGATAAGGAAAACACAAACGTATTCCAGCTCCTTACCCTCCCTCCGAGCCTTAAGGGAGAAGATGGTTTGTGTAAAGAAATGGGGGAATGAGGCTGAAATGATGAAAAGCGCAACCGTATCATTCCCAAATCAATTTAGTGAATAATCTCGTAATTTGCAGTGATGGAGATTAATGGAGTTGTGTTGCCGCCGCAGAAGTGTGTGGCAACCTGCACCAAACTTATGATTAAAAATTTCAGATCTTTAAATGAAATTATCCTTTTGGAGAAGCGTAATACATTTGATTAAATGCATTTCTGAGAGCATGGGTCACAAGCTACTTTAAAATGGAACTATCATGCAATTAAAGCTGCAGTCGGTAACTCCGAGCACGTATGATGAAAAAGTTATTTTCGTAAAACTGTCGTTATATCCTGACAGTAGTGCATGAGACAGATACTTGTTCCTCTGCTTTCTCTGGTGCTCTTAATGGCATTTGCAAGACTTAACCGAGCCCGAACAAAATCAACCAATCAGAGCCGAGGAGTCTCTAACACAGCCGTCAATCGATCAAATGGTCAAACTAGGCAGCGCCGATCAAATATGAATCAAGATCTTGTTGCTGTAATGCCTATTTCTCTCCTCAAATGTTTTCAGAAACATAGAGTGCTACAGGAACAAGTCCTAAAACCCAGAAATGAGTTAGCATTTTAGCACTTCCGGTTCCCTCGTCTGGAAGTCAATGGGCTTTTTGAATGGGTTTTTAGTTAGACGCCTGAAATAAGGTCTGTGGTTATTAATACAAGCTTAAGAAATGTTAACGTCTTGTTCTACGATATAAGCTACATCAGTAAATATCCCACACACACACAAGTGGCTAAATGAGACTACTAAACGGCATCACGCCGACTTGTCTGCCTTTACAGACTTGTGCAATTCTTCTGGGTCGGCCTACAAAAATGGGTAAAATGAAAAAGTTTGCAACCCGGCTGCCATGTTTAAAACAGTCGAGACAAAACCAAGCACCGCCGACTGGTCAGGGGAAACTCTCTTATCTTACATCTACAACAGTACACTACAATATGTTTCTGAAAACTATAAAGCTTGGGGACTTGCAAGTGATTTGAAAAAAAAGGGTTAAAATTGATGCAGCAGAGGCTCAGATATCCCAACTTTCTGTCCCTAGTATTGGTCAAGATCCAAGAATAATGAATACTACACCTCCCATAATGCAACTGCATAGTGCTCGTTAATTGTGGAGCCGCTGCTGCTGGGTGCGGAGCTCTCCACCTCCCAACGGAGCTCTGACTGCAGGTCGAAGGCGGCAGCAAAGCCGGATCTGGGTCTGTCCGCGGTGGGCCGGTCACTGCTGGAAGCCCCGCTGGAGTCTGAGTTGAAGGAGTTTCTGGTGAACCTGCATGATTTTGCGTGGAATCCGACCTGGTGGCATCGATGACAAGCATTAAGAATAACCAATAGAAATAGCCAATCTTCTCACTGATGTTTTCGTTTACTAAGTCATATAGAGGCAGCAGTATTAAATTGAGACCGTTTTATAACCAGTTAAAAGTTCCTCACAGGAACTTTAAATATTATACATTAATATTTGTATACATTTTGATAAAAAGGGAGATGAAGCCTAAACCTCATAGCCAATTTCCCAGCATTGTTCAAATGAAACATCTTAAAGAAGGTCATCTAACAGTTTGGAGCTACAAGGACATGGACAAACGGCTTCATTTAGCCATTACAAGAAATATACTATTATTTAGGGCCCTGCCTGAACAACTGAATAATACAGAGATCTAATATGACCATCTATAGATGATTTATTGCATAGGGAGAAAAGTCAAGCCTGTTTTGTATTGTGTTTGTTATTTGGCCTACCCTCATTGATACAAATGGGGTGGACAAAACAATAGGAACACCTGTCACTACGACGAAATACAACTCAACAGCACCACTAACTACATCCTTTAAAATGGTCATACAGTTAAATCGACACCTCTCTATAAAAACTGAATATAACCTTCATGAAGGGACGATTTATTGCAGGACTGTTTTATTAGACTGCATTCGTGTAGCTAGGTGTACCTAATAAACTGGCAACTGAGTGTATAAACATAACAATAAAAAAGTAGTCTCCAATCTAAAAAATTAAATATTTAATTGATGTCACATGACAAAAATCCTCCAGGGACACAACTGTTTACACATGCTCGGTAGTTACTCCCGATGTAGTAAATTGACTTTGACATGTAAAATGCCTATTTCCATTTATGCAATTCAAGTTTGAAACACTGTATTTCCATTTCATGAGCTGTATTTGGAAACAAGCAGGGGACCAGCAGGTATATATTACCATATGGTTAGAGGCAGACACGGGAGCAGTCTGTGTTCTGTGTTGGTTTAGAAGATGGTGTTTGGCAAACGTGAGCGCATTGTACAGAAGCAAGGAGAACAGTCGGTTCAGAGGAGTCTTGGAGCAGAGTTTGTTCGGTCGAAAGAGTCGTGACGAAAGCACAAGTTTGGCCCCACTGCACCACGTGCACTCCTGCAACCTTTTTATGAATCATCCACTTTGCATGTATCTAAAAATTCATAGCACTTTTTCACACCTTGCTGAGGAGAAGCTGCTATACAAACGCAACCTTTATAAAGACTAATATGTGCTATTAGTCCGGCTAACTGAGGCCACTTTTCACAGCTGTCTAAATCAAATTTCCTGTTATGTAGGGAATCGCGGAAGTCATTATCTGACATTTGGCAGGTCAGACTGTTCACACTGTGGGGCGTAAGAGGCACAGGTAGACTCCGGCCATTTGTTCCATTACTCCAATTAACACTGATGTCCTAAAATGTTGTTTTGTTCCGTTTTTTTTATCAACTAATGCCAACCTTACACCAAACAACTTTTCAAGTGATTTCATTGTCGCAGACATATTGCCAATGTTGGAATAAAATCACGAGAGTTTTATCTAGAGTTGTGGCGCGCTGCCGTGAACTAAATCGTTTTGTTCAGTAAGATGATCTCCACAAATGAACACCACTTTTATGTGTGTAAATGCAATCGCCAGAAGTAAAAAACTAACGTTAGGTCATAAACAAACTACACCACGGTCGCATGAGCGCGAGTATACACAACAAGGCTGTAAAGGTGGACGAGTCGGTGTGATGACGTTTAGTAGGCTATAGAGTCATTTAGCCACTTGTTAGCAACCGCCTTTTTTAAGACACAAAGGGTTAAAAATTCACGAGTATGTATTGATGTATTTTATGTCGTTGAACAAAATGTTAAAATCTCTTAAAGTTGTGTTAACCCCAGACCTTATTTCAGGCATCTAACTAAAATCCATTAAAAAAAACATTGACTTCCAGACGATGGAACCGGAAGTGCTGAAACGCTAACTCATTTCCGGGTTTTCTCTTCAGCACCAAACAGGAAGCGGGAATGCAGTAACTGCAAAGGCATAATGATAGAGGAAAAAAGATGAGGCCACTGGGAATATCAACATTTTCAGACATATACTGTATTTATACAACTAAAATTAAAATATATTAACTTATTATGAACCGAAAAATGAACATCCAAGGCCTCCGCCATTTCCGACAACGTCATCAAACACGTCACAACTTGTAACTCGGAGCTTTCAGAAATTTTGCACTTAGGAAGTTGTGAATACCACAAGAGGGGGGCATTCATATGGACTCTTCTCGTGAACACCATAATAGCAAACATTCCAGTAGCTAACATTAACTTGCAAGTAGCCCCATTCTGGACAGTGGTACTAGCTAGCTAGCTATAGCATATTCACTGGGGATTTCGAGGGCTGCAGCAATTTCTGTCCACTTCTTTTTCAATAGATTGTCTTCTTGTAAATTTCCACCAGGAGCAGGATGTGACATAATCTAAAAAAATGACTCTAGTTGTAGTCTTGTAAATAGTGAGCCTGCAAGATCCCCAGTCTTTGACAAATATAATAGTCTGTGACACATTGTCTTTAGATGTGAGAGGGTGTCAGACTTTAGTCTTTTAAAAGTCTTTTAAAATTCTTCTGGTGGATGGTAGGCATAAATCAGACTGAAAGTTATGCTTTTGGGATGCATTACTGTAAATCAGCATTGCTAGTGACATGCTAACTAGCTGGCTAAAGGCAGGCGCAACCCTCTCAGAGCAATGATTAATGTGAGTGCCGGTCATGCAGAAGGCTCAGTGGACCGGAGCTAAAAGGCCGACATTTTTCAAGTCCACTACCCAGGGAATCGCCACTTATCAAAAGTTTACCCCCTGCACCTGTGAGCGTGCACCGTTAAAGAGATGACCGCCCCAAACTCTTATTACAGCTGTCAACAATGAAAACTCTCCAAATCATGAACACTTTCATGTGCAGAAAAGCTTCTTTTTCCCCCCTATTTTCCTCATAAGCCTTATTTCTTTTCTTCAACTCGGCAGGTCTGGGGGGTTAGGGGAAGGTTGATTTATGGAACTGCGAGAAAAAATGTCATGAGGTGGGAATGCTAAAGGAAGCGGGACTGTCGCCTCGGCGTTGTAAAATGCATGGCTTGGGTGCGCGAGACTCGGCGGCTCCTTCCTCAATCATTGCAGACGCGTGTTGTGCATGCACTAAAGCAAAAAAAAAAAAACAGACAAAAGATAAAAATGGCTGTGAAGCTGCGAGAAAGGAGGAAGAGAGGCAGATTGACAACTCCGGCTTTGGGGATTTATTTTTTTTTTTTGTGATAAAACATCCATCTCTTTGCTTCTGCAGCGCCAACGCTGATGAGACATGCAGGTGGATGGGGCGAGGTCGTGAAGCACGATGACGCTGGCTGAAAGGGTCGCTAAGTTGTGGCGACTCAGCTGCTGATTTATGAGGTTTACCACGCGCCATGAAAAGTGGTGCTCGAGGGGGGAAGGGTCTTTGTAAGAACTTATCTGTCTGTAATTTATCACACTACCACTCCCCCCTCCGACCTTTTTTCCCATGCACTGACCTGTGAGCTGGATACTAAACACGGTTCAGATGAAACGGACACCATTAAGCTGGTGAGTGTGCTAGCAGCATTGTGGGTAATAGATACCCAGGCTTTGGTTCATTTTACTGCATAAGGACGGAAAAGTGGAAATGAGTGATCAATCAGAAAGTAATTAAGTTTGCCTTGGCGGTCTGGCAAATGGCTTTCAAAGTGCATGGCTATTACCAAGAATACAGCAATAGCTGTTAACAAAGTGCCGTTCATCTAAGCCCATACATACTCCAGCCACCTCTTTCTCTTTTGAGTGCTGCAAATGAACTAATCTGGGTCACACAATTATGCACATAAATATCTCTTCATCAAAATCAATTTAGTGTGAAAAATGGAACTCGAGCTGTAACCGCTTTACTTTGGGTTTCGCCGGTTAAAAATCTATTTGGCCAACATTACTGATGTGCGGTAATCTATTATTAATAACTCCAGATATTGTCTGTGTTTCAGTGAACGCTTCTACCATTTTCCACACTTCATTTGCCACTGCAGCCAAATAATCAAAGCTGCATTTTAGCCACACGCTCGCTGAAAAGTCTGGGCTCACCTCGACTCAGGCAATTACCTAGTAGAATCTCCTGAATTGATGTAGAATATCATGCATATAGAAAAGGAGCGGCCAGTGTAACATTGTGCCGACGGCTCGGCACTTGTGAGTACAGCATTGTAGATTAGATATTGAATGGAGTTCAGAGTGGATGTGTCACCCTCCCTCTCTCTGCTCCATACCGGCCTTTTTCAGTCCCTCCCACACCATTTTATGATTCCTCACCTTCTCGCGACTATGAATAAAACAACTTGTCCTGAATAATGCGTTCAGATATTGGGTATAGAATGCATGATGAATAAAGAAAAAAAGTTTTTCACTGATGTGCCACTGGGTCTGATTTTCTTGCTCTTTCTGCTGCCGTTCCAACGCAGGTTTAGGGCAGAAGATGCAAACTGACTCAAGATCGTACTCATCTATTGGACTGTTTATCTCATATCTACAGTATAGAAATGTGAATTTGCGTGAAGGACAGACGTGTGCGCATCAGGGGAAATGAAAACGGAGAAAATAAGACAAGGGATTGATGATAATGCAGTTGCAAACCTTGAATTTCAAGCATTACAGCACTGTTGAACACAAATGCACCGGTGTGTACACACAACCCCATCACAAATAAACCAATACCGCCTTGTCGATGGAGTGCAAATTAAGGTAGCGAGCAAAAAGAAGAATGGAGACGAAGAATAGCCTATGCGAAGGACAGTTCCATTATTGGGAAGTAATTATGCAGGCACAAGGCAGTGGTCAATCGATGATAAATATATTAATAATACCCTTACTACCAGTGCATCTCAATTAACCCCTAAAAAACAGAACAGGTTGTTTCTCAACGGGGGAATGAAGAAACATTTGTAACACTAGAAAAAAATGCACTCAGTTTGGTGCAGATCTCCGCCAAGTGTGTCTCCCTCTCATCTCCCAAACAAAGAAGAGGTGAATCTCACTTGAAGATTCCAAAAATGGGGATTTATTCATCTCTTATCGGGGCCTAACTTTAGTGGATCATAACAACTTGGGTATGGAATTAATCTGCAGATGCTCTGGTTCAAAATGAGAACAAACTCTTCTATGGATGTCAGTTTTTGAGCCACGACAAAGACAAAAACGTAGCCTACAATAGACTATAGGTAAGTCTTGTTTTTAGCCTAGCCGATTGCCGGGAATGTGTTTTGCTGCCGAAGCACTTGTTGATCACTATTGGCCAGTTAAGAGTAGTGAGGAGTCAGCAATCGATGGCGGTATAAAACAGTCAATAAAATAGGTTTTTAAACAATTGTGAAATCAACGCAACCACGAGAGGTTCTTGAGCAAACAGTCATAAATGAACACAGAAAATATCAGACTGATGGGTCCAGTAGTATGCGAGATTAGCCATCCAATCATTTAATTTGGCCCACATGTAATGATTGGACTTTTTGAGCTAGTACTGCTAGCTACTTTCATTAGAAAAGAGTTGGCAACACTGGGCTTGGTTTGTCAGTCGGATCATTTTTAAAATCTAGCGTACTCTTGCTAGTTTCTGAAGATGGAGGACCCTGCCTTTAATGGTGCTTGATTAGGTAGAAAGAACAGAGTCGTATTGTGCAGAGCTACATTATTGAGTTCTTCATGTTAATAATTAATCACAATCACCTATATATTTCTTGTGGCTTAAACAAGAAGTAATGATGTGCAATCAGCAGCCCGTGGATGCTGTAAGCAGTAAAAAAAAGCATAGCCATAACAATGAATATGGGATTACATCACATCACACAGTAGAACTGTATATCTACAGTATACTTTAACATTAACAAAAGCAGCATTGGTTGTTTGTTTGGGATAAATGGAGAAAAAGAACTGGTCAGCCTGTGCAGTGATATCCACCATAGCTTCTTTCTTGAAGTATTATTTTTGTAAACATTATTATATTTTTTTATTTTAATTAATTATTTAAATTGTATTTAAATCTTATCTTAAATTCTATTTTCATGGCATTTTTTTCTTTTTTTAAATTTAGTGTAAAGTAGTTGGTTGGTACATTTATATAGAGATTTGTAAATACAGTGTTTTTCTTACCTACCTCGTGTCTGTTTTTTGTGAGTGATGCAGGTTTTTTGTAAACTGCTGTGGTAACACTGCACTTTTCCTTTGGGGATCAATAAGGTCAATCTATTTATCAATCTATCTATCTATTTGATAATCACCCATTCTAACTCTGTCAGAAAGTCTCCAACCAGGGCCTTGCTTCGTGGCTGTATGGTGGCCCTATGGTGGTTATTGATCATTTTAAGACACATGTATACAAAAGTGTAAATTTCACCATAGAAGCATAGAAAGCGAGTCTTTAAACAAAGTTGATGGTGACATAAATGGTTGCAGTGATCCAACTTTTTCTCTGCTGATTTGGATACCCTAACTCGGGGTTTATGCTGACAGTGCTCCTTTTCCAAAATGTAAAATCTGTAACTCTCATTGTGTGAAATTCATTTTTATGTCACATAACATGAGGGCGAGGAGTGCTGTGGCGCTAAAAAGTTGAGTCAGCACGCTGCCATGTAACTCATTACTGTCATGGGGTACGTTTCAAATTGCATACTTTTTACTTTTAGTACACACTGCAGCTGCCCTTACAAAGTACGTACGGTTGCATGCAGTATACATACAATTGGGAAATATGGTGCCTTCAATTGGGGTCGTGTTTACCATGTTCACAAGAAGAGTCCATATGAATGCCCCCCTCTTGTGGTATTCACAACCTGGTAAGTGGAAAGATTCTGAAAGCTCCGAGTTCACGAGTTGTGGCGTGTTTGTTGACAGGCCATGGAAGTTACATTTTCGGTACATAATGAGTGAATAAATTGTAATTTTAGTCGTATATTCTAATTCTTTGTGATTTTATGAGGAAAATGTTGCTATTCCCAACAGCCTCATCTTTTTCCTGTCATTATGCCTTTGCATTTACTGCATTATGTTACCCACTTGCTAGCTTGCTAAATTATTAGTCTCTGTGGCTTATATACACCGATAGTAATGTTAATACTGCCGTTGCTCGGCAGCGGTGTTCTCACGACTTAACCACTTGAACGCCAAGCATATTGTGTACACGACTTCCCATGTTGTAAACACGAGCTCACGAGTTTCATTCGAAGGCACCACTACTACTCTGTCGTAACATTGCACCTTGAACTTTGACCCTCTTGCTCATATATCCGCTGCGCAGGGGATTGTGGGTCAGAATAGCCAGAAAAGCATGCTGGCTTGCTTAAACATACTGGTATTGGAACGCACAGATGGTCCGATAGGGTTTTATTTTGATAGTCACTCTCCTCATGTGTCATGTCTCGTTTGACTTCCTTCCTTTGCGTGTTTTCCCGCCAGTTTTGATTGTCTGCCTCGCCCTGATTGGCTCCACCTGTCCCTCATTAGCCCTGCACTCACCTCACCTCCTGCCCACTTCCCCATTAGTCACTTTTTTATACTATAGCCCAGTTTCTTGTCAGTTTATCTTCGTTGCATCATTGCTGTTACCTGCCTCCTGTTTACCTGCTATCTTTCTTCCTGCCTGCCTTTGGACTCACTGCCTGTAAGCCTTTTTTTCATACTAAATCATTGAAGTGCACCAGTCTTTATCAGTGTTTGGAATCCTTCCCCTGCTCTCCTAACCGCAACAGTTACTGGAGCACAAAAACTCCTGATTACACTGACTAGACAAAGAAACTGTCATTATCGTGGATTGGTCAAGTCATCTGTAACCCCTTTCTTTAAAAAAACAACCAAAAAACATGATTATATAAAGCGATACACCACAGGATCAAGCAGCGGAAGAACCACATTTTTAAAATATAAGTTAAACCTAAAAGTTACATGTGGTAATGAGTTGCCAAAACCCCACATCCCCCCCAGAAAACAGAACATGGTATGGCCTTATCCAACTTTGCTGCCCCAAACAGTAAATCTGCCTTTATTCTATGGATTCTGTGACTCCTCTATACTCTTATAGAATTTTCACATAAGGCCCTTATCCTCCTTTATAGATAAGGCTCTAATGAGACAGTGTAAAAAAAAAAAACAGAGCAATTAGAGCATTAATGGATTTGTCAGTGAAACTGAAGACTGTGAATTACCATGAGTGTGTGCTGACGCCATCTAGTGGGAGTCTGATCTGTCAACTTTTTGGACAGAGTAAGAAAGAGATAGAGAGTGTGTGTTTATAGGTGAAGGAGGGGGGGGTGAAGAAAGGGTGGGAGCATTTTTTTGGCATTTGTCCCCTCCTGCCCCAAACATTGACCTCTTGATTCCCAATTAAGGAGCTATATAGTCTGGTGTGGCAAATGAACTGGCAAGATGTGCAAGAGAGCTGCTTGTTGTGTTTTTTAAGGACATGTTGGCCTCTGCACATAAGACAAGCCAAAATGGGCTCAAGCCCAAATGGCCTCCCTCTCTGAAACTATTTGATTTGCGCACACACACACACACACACACACACACACAACCTGGTGCGACTAATCCAATCCAATTTCCGGACCCACATAGGCGCGGTGATTCATTGAGAAATCACGAGAGACAGACTACTGTGGAGCTGCTCTGCTCTGTGCTGCTGGTGGCTGTTCCTTCTGGTATTTGTAATATTCCAGTAAGGCACCATTTACGGCTGCGCGCTGTGGGCGCATCAGACGCGTCCGGAGCGGAGCGGCGGAGCGCGCTTCCTCTCAAGGGGAAAGAGAAAAAAACGGGGCTTATATATATTGACGTCAAATTGCATGTGTACACTTGCATGTGTGCTGGTATGACACCGGAGCTGCCACCACTTCTTCTTCTTCTTCTTCTTCTTCTTCTGGACCAAACCAAAATGTGCGCCGAAATCCTCAGCAGACAATTAACCCGAGATACCACCACCGCCGCTGGGGCTTTCCAATTAGCCAATAAGGTTATATTTAAAACTTTAATTGACGCTCTGCTTGTAGCAAACTCGGCTGTGAATTCCTGATATAGTAGTGAGGAGAGGAGAGGAAGGGATAGAGAGAGATAGAGAGATAAAGAGAGAGAGGAGAGAGAGAGAGGTTCTGCATCCCGCTGTTGACAGAGAGACCACTTGTGTGCCCGCCGTCACAACTGTGCCAAGAGACGGAGGAGTCTTTTTGAAAGCCACCGGAGCGGACCAGACCGGCATATCAATCAGCGTACCGGAGAAAGACTCCTCCATCGCGAGAAAAAGGATTGTCTTTTAAAAGGTGCGCGTCTGCGTGTGCGTGTGTGTGTGTGAGTGTGGTGGGAAGAGAGAAAGCGAGAGGAGAGATGGCACTTCTTCTTTTCCCGTTTGAAGAAGAAGGGAAGACGGCAACAGTCAGTGGCAAACAAATGTAGGAGGAAAAAAACAAAACACCAGTTCCCCTTCGTGTTGGTGCGCACCGCCGGAGAGACGCGCAGGACCCGCAGGATCATCGATTCGCACTTTGTGATCTTGCGCTGCTGCTGCTGCTGCTGCTGCGTATATATGTGACAAGAAGAGCAGAGAGGAAAACGGGTTGGATTATTAAGGGGTGCTTCTCCCTAAAAAAACGAAAAATAATTCAATCATGGACACCAGGATATTGTTTTTGCTTGTTTGTTCTGCGGCATTTTTCGCCGGGCTGCAGTGCGCCTCGCCAAGGAGCACGGCGGTGGCGGGGATGGAGCTCTCCTCCGCCGGCAGCAATAATAACAACAGCGGTGGTGGTGGTGGTGGTGGTGGAGGTGGTGGTGGTGGTAGCAGCGGGGAAACTGGAGGAGGCAAAAGGGACTTGAATCAAACCATCAACTCCAGGCTCAAGAGGAAAACCCTGGCTGTGGATTTCGCGGTCCCCTCTCTGTTGCGCTATTACCTGGCGGAGTTCATCCAGAGACCTCTGAACGGAGACTGCCCGACTTTTATTGGATGTTACACGGTGCGCGCAAACTTGAAAATGCACTGCATACCTCTGCAGAAAACCATCGCCACTTTTGCGGACTCCAGGTCCGACCTGATGAGGAACGCAACTGATGGACAACAGCAGCAGCCCTTCTTCTACAAGCGGCCGCTGTCCAAAGTTGTGAAACTGGGCTTGACCAAAGCCAGCAGGAAATCCAACCAAGTCGTGGTGGAAATCGGAGAGGATCTAGTGAGGACCGGGTGCGGGGGTTTGTCCGTGTACGAGGAGGCCCCGGTGCTCAGCCTGGAGATGGACCTCACAACTATTCTGGAGTGGTGGCTCGGAGCGGAGGGGGGCCGGCTCCGGGTCCGGCTCATGCCCGAGAAGAGAGCGCAGGTGCCCGGCATGGAGGACCGCTATACCGCGGCTATACGCGCTGCAGACCCGCGCCTCTTCCTTCAGATATCCTCCAGGGGTGAGTTCATCTTTTTTCTTTTTTACTCTCCCTCCCTCATCTCTCACTTCTTCTTCTTCTTCCCATGTTGATCACACACACACACACACACACGCACGCACGCACGCACACACACACACACACACGACTCAGCAAGGCCTGATTCATGTTGCTCTGTCACGGTTGCGATTTCGGGTTGCGCTGTGATTCATTTTGGATGTTGGATCCAGTGTGTCTAAAGATGCTGCGTCTGGCTTTTATGGTGAAATGAGCTGGTAAAGACATGTCAGCCACATGGAGGAAGACCTGCTATATGTGTAATGAGGCTGATGGGAAAAATGATGACAGAGGTGTGTGTGTGTGTGTGTGTGTGTAAGTGTCAAGGGAAAATACCACTAAAGGGAATCCATGCATTTAGGTCTGTTGCTGTGATCCAGGGGACTCTCCAGACTCCTGTTTCATTATTGATGCCCACAGCAGCAGCAACAGAGAGATGCACTGCATGTTGATTTAATTCCCAAACTCGCTTTTGATATATTTTTTCCAGTTGGGATCCATGTATGCAGCATCTTTTTAGAGGCTTCTATCGTTATCACTTCTGAAATGTTAATTATTATTTCATTTGGAGGGAAAAAGAGAGGCCTGATAAATAACATGCCAGTACATTGCATAAATGATATCCAAGTTGGAAAAAAAGGCTCCCAGCAGGGTTTTCGGTTTCTCCTTACCTTCTCGGTTCCCCCGAGCCACCCCGTTGCTGAAGGAGGGGTTGGAGATTTAGAAGAACAGGGCTTTCTTTTTTTTTGATTAGGCACAAATTAAGCCGTTATCTCGAAGAAAGCTTTAGCACTCAATACTCCGGGGTCCTTCCCTCGTTCTTCTGAGCATCGGCACAATCAGTGTAATTGCTTAATCACTTTGATGAGGGAGGCTGGCCCGGAAAAATGCAACCGAACCGATCAGACGAAAGCAAAAAGCACAGGCTGGTTTCGGCTGGAAGCTGATATTGTAGGGAGGAAAATCCTCTTGCAGCTGTGTGTGTGTGCATGTAGAAACTAGGGCTGTCAATCGATTAGAATGCTTAATCGCGATTAATCGCATGATTGTCTATAGTTAATCGCGATTAATCATGTAAATGTACCTTAAAAGGAGATTTGTCAAGTATTTAATACTCTTATCAACATGGGAGATGGCAAATATGCTGCTTTATGCAAACATATGTTTATATTTATTATTGGTAATCAATTAGCAGCACAAAACAATGACAAATATTGTTCAGAAACCCTCACAGGTACTGCATTTAACATAAAAAATATGCTCAAATCATAACATGGCAAACTGCAGCCCAACAGGCAACAACAGCTGTCAGTGTGCTGACTTGACTATGACTTGCCCCAAACTGCATGTGATTATCATATAGTGGGCATGCCTGTAAAGGGGAGACTAGTGGGTACCCATAGAACCCATTTTCATCACATATCTTGAGGTCAAAGGTCAAGGGACCCCTTTGAAAATGGCCATGCCAGTTTTTTTTTTGCCAAGATTTAGCACAAGTTTAGTCTCCCTTGCGACAAGCTCGTATGACATGGTTGGTACCAATGGACTCTTCATGTTTTGTAGTTTCATATGATGTTAGTATCTTCACTCCAGCTGTAAAACGGAGCCCGCTACAACCTAAAAAATCGCAAGTTGCGTTAATGTGTTTAAAGAAATTAGTGGCTTTAAAACAAATTTGAGCGTTAACTTTGACAGCCCTAGTAGAAACACATGCAAACTCAGGGAATGCCTGTAAGTTATTACATCTTTGTGTTTGTTACTATATTATGATTTTGGCTTCATTTGTTAATGATGAATAATAACACTGTTGGCGTTGTAACAATAGGTTTGTATTAAATGCATCAGTGCGTTTCAACAGTGACTGTTATTGCAAAGACGCACACACACACAAACATGGTTTATACACCTGAAAGCATGTTATCTGAGTGGACCACCCCTGCAGCTCCCAGCAGGCGTTCCAACAACACAGCTGGTAGTGTTTGCAGGTGGGCAGCCAGCTGGGGATGATGTCATTATCTTTTACAGTAGCTGCTTCTCATGAAGTGTCCTTTAGCAAAGCACTGAAGCCTAAAACGGTTCCAGTGGAGCTGCTCAGTGGCTAGTGACTGGTAGCGTCCAGCTGTGTAACTGTGGGACTGGGAAAAAAAACAGCATTTGTGCTCACTCAGCAGAACTACCATTCATAAACAAAGGTTTTGGAGTATAAAAAGCTTGGCCTGGGTTACGGCGAGACACCCCAGAGCAAAAACATTGATCGATGTAGAGATTTTGGGCTATTTTGCTTCCATAACATCATGTCTTGTTTCAGACTAGTGGAAAGAAAACATCCAAAATACACATTTAGTTGTTTATTTTACTACTTTGTCTATTTTGTAGATTTGTCTAAAATTCACCAAAAGTTAGTATTACATAATACCTCATTTACATATTTAAACATAGCATTTCAGAAAACTTGTAATACAAAAAATAATTGTCTTAATGTAAGTGATCAACTGGGGAGGTTTCATGGTGATATCTATTAGTTCATATTTTTTTTTTACCGTATTCACCTGTAGTGTCTTGCACAATGTAGGAAGTTTTACATTACATCTTCTCATACTCTGAGTCAGAAATCTCAACTTCGGTAGCACTTAACTTTCCAGTTTCACTCCTATCTACAGTATATTCTGAAGGTTTTCACAGAGGGGTTTATCCATATATCATTCATAGCCTGATTTATAACATTTTATTCCTAAAGACAAAAAGTAATTGTCTTATTGTAAGTAATCAACTGGGGAAGGTTCATGGTCATATTAATAAAATTTTGTACCCTGTTCACCTGTAGTGTCTTATGCAAAATGTATGGAAAATCACAATCCATATCAATAAAAGCTGTTTTCTCAAAATGAGTTCTTTCTCATAGTCTGAACCAGAAATCTCCTCTTCAGCAGTACTTCCATACACCAGACTTTCCAGTTTCATTCCTATCTATATTGTGAAGGTTTTTACCAAGGTGTTTGTTCATATATCATTCATAGCCTGATTTATACATCATAGAATGTTCTCATCCCAACTCGTAATATACTGACTGCTTTGTCAGACCCCTTGGCGTCACTTTTCGGTCGCAGTAAACACATGCTTAATATTGTGGATTAAACAAAAACACTCCTTTAGGTTCAGACAATAAAACCACTATAGCTAAGTTCAGGAAAAAAACAACATAGTTGGGCTTAAAACTTCGACATTTGTACACTGAAAATGACTGAACATTGTGAACACGGGACATGAACGAACAGCTGATTGTAAAGTGACGCAAGGGAAGTTTTGTGGTGATATCTATGAGGTAAAATTTGTACCCTATTCACCTGTAGTGTCTTCCGTTATGCACAGCTCCAAAGACTCGACTACACATATTGTGTTTCTGACTGTACTCCCGAGAAAAATTACATCATCTGTCGTTTTAGCAGAAATCTTTCCCGAAACATAACCAAGTTGTTATGTGCCCAAAACTAACCAAAGAGAGAGAGAAAAAAATACCCTCATCCACACACTGTTGTCTAGTTCTTGTTTTACTCTACAGGGATATATAATATGTCCACTGCAGCTCCCAGCAGGCATTCCAACCTACACAGCTGTCATGGAGATGGTCAGTTATGTATGGTATATGATATATATTTATATATATCACCAAGCAACAGCTCCAGCCCCTTGCAACTGTGTGAGTACATAAAATGGATGCATGGTTTAAATTGAGAAAAGACCAGTGGTGTAATGTATGTAAACCTACATCAGGTCACATGGGAAAATGTTTTTAGCAGTACTTTGACCAATATTTCAATGTCAGATTTGAATACACAAAGAACACCACTGGTAAGCTACAGAATGATATAAAATTAAAAAAAAATAAAATAATGGACCCACCCTTTAAAGGAGACATATCATGAAAAACTCACTTTTTCAGTGCTTGAGCTCATACATTTGGGTATCTGGAGTGCCTACCAACCGACAAACTGTGAAATAAGTTAGTTTACTGTGGGCTGTCTAGATCAGAAAACATGTGATTCAACAAGCCATGCAGATTTGACTCCCTTTCCTATGTCACTGCATGGCTCATTACAATATACCGCTCACAGCTTGAGAACTACCTCAAAGAGTATAGAAGCGAAGAGACGAAACTCTAATGTTTTTCAACCGCTGCTGCCGCCATTTTGGACTTAAAAGGCTTATAATGCTGTATTTATAATATTTTATTGTTCAACACAGGCCATTTTGGTAGAATATGACAATAGAATATACATTTTTTATTTTTATTTTTCTACGGCACTTTCTAGGCGGACGTTTTTACTGGCGTCCGGTAGACGCTTTCAGTCCAAAGTGACGGAAGTGTAGCTTTGCTGCTGGGTGCTGATGTTGCAATGGAACGAAAAATGTACTTAAATTTCTTAACTTATATGTTATTTGACTACCTTTGCTAAGGTGCACCTTATTTTTCTCGCAAGCCAGTCAGAGCAGTCTGGGCTTTTTTAGGAGGGGGCCTTAAAGAGACAGGCGCTAAAACGGAGCGTTTCAGACAGAGAGTGAATACAGGTATATTCAGACAGACCGTATGTGAAAAATAATGTGTTTTTCGAACATTAAAGCATGTAAATATGTTCTAGTAGAAACCCAAAATACAAGTATGAACCTGAAAATGAGCATGATATGTCCCCTTTAAGTTGTCAGTATCAATACATTTGTATTTTCTAGCTAGGGACTTTTTTGAAGATTTTGCCTCCTTTTATTGGATGTTCAGAAAGGAAAAAAATGACCGTTGTTGTGGGTAACAGACAGACAGAAATCTACACACTGCAGGTGGACTCCACTGACTCCATAAGCCTCACACCGTATTCCCACATTAGATTACCCTGCCGCATGTTTGCAGAGTCGCACTTATTACCATAAGCGGTTATTACATTATGAGTTTTCTACAAGGCACAACTGTGTTTACACACTGTTGATACACAAGCCCCCAACACCTCACACACACACACACACACACACACATTTATCTGCCGTCCCTGCACTCTTTCCCCGTCCTATAATACATACTCCCTTCTGCCAGTGTCACACACTCCCTCCTCCGTATAAAATGACTCAACTCAAGGCTCCAGTGTGTATTGTCTCGCTCTATCAGCTTTTTTTTCCACCCATGATTGGCCACTGTTTGGCATTTTTCTGTGTAATATGCGTGCTACACTTGTTTTTCCAGCCTCCGGTAAGATGCCGACTATTAGCATGGAATAAATACCAGCCGTGGCACCCGGAATAATTTGACGATCAAGCAAACGTGCCTACGGGAATCAAGGCATTAAACTCTGCACAGTACATTTATACTTCATGGCCCTATGGGCCCTATGGGGGGAGATCATTAATGAGAAATGCTGCTATGAGTTATAGTGTAGGAGAGGGGGAAAACAGTGCTGGGCAGGTGTGATAAAGACTTGACCTCTACTTTATTAACCTCTGTTATGTTCACCAAGCGCTGCCATAAATAGGTTGCAAGAGAATCATTAAATGATCTCAGCATTAGGAGCTGCAGGAAGTGGGGACCCCTGCTTCATTAACCTGCGCATACCTGCCGCCGAGCTCTTTAAGATGCTCGTGTTCCTCGGCGCGCCATTAGCAAATAGTGTCTCCATAAACGGGACGTGATTGGCGCCCTGAAGTAAAAGGCCGCTAGCATCACGCTCGAGAGGAGCAACTGTGTACGGTTCGGGCTCGTCTCCCCGTGTTTGCCCCTCAGCTCTGCGCCCGAATGCAAACACACAACTCTCGTGGTTTTTCTATTGAGCGTCCCCAGTCTGCCGTCACCTTTGAGAGGCTTATAAAACAGAATCCCACTGCGCGGATACTTTAGCTGTCGGGCAAATATTGCAATTCCTTCAGAATCATAAAGAAAGTCAACAGCAAATTTATAAAGTTAGATTACACGCTTGCTACTTTGTTTACCCTGCGTGGCTTGTGGCCCTTTTTGGAAGAGGTTTCTCCTTGAAAGATGAATACACTTTTAGTTTTTTCTCAAATGCTTTTTCCCTTTTCTCCTGATAAAGCAGCTGGCACATTAGCCTCCAGAGTAGTTATCATTGTGTTAGTGAAAGGGTTTGAAAGGGTGAGGGTTGCCTTGTTTATTTAAACCAAATTATTAGAGAACAGTTTACTTTGCTGCTTATTTGTATTTAGTTATTTAAATGGGACATAATGAAAAACAAACTCTCTCTTAAAACCTTTGCTACTACACTGAATTTCTATCTCGCTCTTATTAGTTGTTGCTGAACATTGTAGGCTAGATATTAAACTCAGAACAGTAGTTTGGAGGAATGTTTCTTTGGACCTTAAAGCTGCATTAATTGATATTTGTGGACACTTGTGGGCAGCAGAACAACCTAAAAATTTGCTAGCAAACATTTGCCTGTTACAAATCCAGCAGGCATGAAGCATTATTCATTTGGAGTTGTGCCTCCCATCATCTGGCGGATGTACTGTAAGTCCAATATTCACTCTCATTTAGCTCTGTTTTGGTCTCCACACACCCCTGAGGGAAATATCTGTATTTTTAGCTGCGAAACGCTCCACCAGCTAGTTGCTAATGTGCGTTTCCTGTTCGGTGTTGGGCAGGTAGCTTACCTGCTACAACTTGAAACAAGGTTAAAGGCGACATATCATGAAAAACTCACTTTTTCAGTGCTTGTGCTCATACATTTGGGTATCTGGAGTGCCTTCCGACCCACAAACAAAGACAACCCAGTCAGTTTTTTGAGGGCCGATAGATCAGAAAATGTGATATAACAAGCCATTCAGATTTGGCTCCCCTTCCTATGTCACATGCAGGCTCATTACCGCCCACGACTTGAGGACTACCTCTGCAAAGGTGCTTCATATTTTTCTCGTAAGCCAATCAGAGCAGACTGGGCTTTTTCAGGAGCGGGCCTTAAAGAGACAGGCACTAAAATGGAGCGTTTCAGACAGAGGTATATTACGACAGACCGTATGAGAACATTAAAGCATGTAAACATGTTCTAGTAGAAAACCAAAATACAAGTAAGAACCTGAAAATGAACATGATATGTCCCCTTTAATGTTCACACTTGAAACTTGAAAACAAGAACACAAAGATGGACAAGTTATTTCATCATTACTTTTTAAATAATTAATATTATTTGAATTACTTAGGTGTATTTTTAACTTTAGCCAATCCTGATGGACTAGTTTTTGCTGTAATACATTTTTGTGTTCATGCCAGTGAAAATCAGGTACCAAATCTGAAATGCACCCAATGGCAGTCAGACCTGATCATAATTACAGTTGAAATGATTAGTCAATTAATCGATTAGTCAAAAAAACGATTTTGATAATCAATAAATTGTTTAAGCCAGTATGCCGAACAATTTCCAGCTTCTAAAATGTGAATATTTGTGGTTCGTCTTTGTTGTATGCGATAGTAAACTGAGTATCTGAGTGTCGGTCAGGCGAAATAGGACATTAGAAAACCCTGCCTTGGGCTTTAGGATATATATCGGCGGCAGTGAATCATTTCTGACATTTTATAGACCCAAAAGATCACTTGATTAACCAAAAATGAATCAGGAGATTAATCAATGATGATAATAATCTTTAGTTGCAGCCCTAGTTAGATGTTGTTGGCTGACTTGGATCACATCCATCGTGGCATCCATCTCCATCGTACTGCTTAAAAACCATCTTCAATCTAATCTTCAGTCCTCCTGCTGTACCACACAACAGCTGTTGACAAGCTATCACACGGTCAGTCCTGAGACGCATGGCAATACAGGACTCAATTACACTGATTTGGAGTGGACCTATGAAAACCTCTAATTAGAATGTCGGGTTGCAACTAATGATTATTTTCGTTCTAGAGTAGTCTGTACATTAATTTATGGAATTATTGATTAATCATTTAGTGTAAAAAACAAATGTTGAAAACATCCATCAAAAGCTCACAGAGCCCAAGGAGACGTCTTTAAATTGCTTCTTTTTTTTTCTGACCAAAAGTCAAAAATTCTAAATTTGAAATGACATAAAGCAGCAAAATAAATCCACACATTGGAGAGCTGAAACCAGCAAAGTTTTGCTACATAAATGACAAACGATGAGGTATCATCGTGTACAGAGCATGTGTGTATGGGTATATGCATATGTATACATCTTTTTGTGTATGCATGTATGTATTAACACATTTATGTATATGTATTTGTTTTTATCACCTTGTTTTACCACTTTACTATTTTATTATTATTGATATATTCTGTTTTAACAGTTACCATAATACTTAATTTCTGCATTTATTGTCTTGTGAGGCACTTTATAATATATTTTTTGAAATGTGCTATATAAATAGATTTATTATTAATATTATTATTATCAAATAATGATTGTTTTAGTGCCATTCGAATGTCAGTCCAGACTATGATTTGATTTCTTTGCATTTTGGCACGCTAAACTTTCCACACTTTTATCTTAGTGTCATTTGTGAATTCAGATTTTCTCACTTCTTGAACCAAGAGGGAATAGTTCAGGCTTTTTTTATTTATTTTTGTGGTAAAGTTGGAGTGGTATCTTCACAGAGTGAGTGTGAGCACTTTGTTTGGAACACAGCTTAAATGTAACTCAGTGACGCGGTGCACCTGTTGACCTTTAATTCAGTCCATCCAGGTGGAAGGCTGCAGAGCCACCGGAAAAGTGACACGACATTGCGAATGAGTGCGCGGACTCGTGGTAATCAATGAGACTCCTGACATTTAAAGCTTGTATCAATCAGCTGCTAATGGGAAAATCAATAGGGAGTCAGAATGACATGCCACTTTATTATTTATGCCTTTCTATGATCAATTCACTCAAGGAGTCGGTGGCGTGTCGCGACACCCCGGCGGACCCTGGACCCCCGGCCTGATCGATACTGCAAGTTGCGGCGAGCATGATCAAGTGCGTGTGTCTCGGCGTTAGCCGCTAACTGGGCGTGACCCCATGACAGAGCGGCTGTAGACGCGACGTCGAGGTGAGAGAGAGCGAGGAACTGGAAATGAAAAGAAGAACCTGCTCTGCCTTTAGGCTTTGTCAGTCTGTGGTAACTAAGTAGTCGTGTAGCAGTGGTGTGTGTCAGGTCTTTCATTGGAAGTCGTCCATTCATTCCTCTTTACAAATGGGAATAATGAGACTTTTACAGCATGTGCAATATAAACACCTTGAAGCATTGCTCAGAAATCAGTGCTGCTTGACTGAGCTAACCGAGCGCAGTGCAATGATATCATCACCGCCCTGCACAGCCACTGTATGCAGTGCTCACATGCACTGTAGGCCCCTCATGAAGCATTGCAACTGTATAGCACTCTCTATTCGGATGGTTCAGAAAAACAGCAGTTCTCAGTGTCGCCACATCGGAAATTTAATGAGCTGCCCCCTGAACCTGCTCAAATTCATTCATGACAGTCACATTCAACGGGGCCGCTGTCAGCGTAACGAGACGGCTGATTCTTCTTGACTTAAAGGGAATGAAGAAATCATTTATTTGGCTGCCTGAGCCAGTGAAAAATTGTACGGGCCTGTGCACCGGCCCTCGCATTAGCTGGCACCATCTCAAGAGCTTGGGGGAAGCGCAACTGTTGCCCAAAAAGACAAGCTGTTAGCATTCTGCAGCCGGTCCATACTCCAAAAAAATAAAATATGAGATGCCTGCCAGATTGGGAGCTCTACAGATAAACACCCCGACAATGTAAACAGCAGCTAAAGCCGTTTGCGATATTAATCACCCTCATTGTAGTTAATGCCCGTGTCACTGTTTTGTAAATTAGCAGGAGTCAAGGTGACTTTGGTTGTGATTTTTCTTCTTTTTTCCCCCACTTCTTATTCAGCACTGTCTTCCTTCCCCCTGATGTTTTAGTTATTTATGCCACTTTTTCGTTCCTTCAAAAAACCCGCAAGCTGCCTGTTTGATTAATGGCGATGCTTATAAGAGGCCGCGGCGGCAGGAGTTTAGCTCAGAGCTAGGTGCGGAGAGGAATGCATACTGTACAGGAACTGAATGTGAAGCTCACACCCTGAGATGCTCCACTTCCATAATGAGAGAGATAAATAATGTGCATAAATGAGTGGTCATACTTTTTTTTCTGGAAGTTGAGCACACTGTACACTGTGTGGATAGCTATTTTTGTATGTGTTTGCCAATTTAAATGCCATGGTGCCACACAGGCCCAATTTAGCTCCTTTGTTTGCCTTTGTAAGCAAGCACCTAGTATAATAAAGGGCCGGTGTGTTGCATTTTTGGGGATCTGTTGGCAGAAATGGAATATAATATTAACAAGTATGTTTTCTTCAGTGTATAAATAACAATTGTGTTTTCGTTATCTTAGAATGAGCCGTTTATATCTACTGAGTGAGCGGGTCCTCTAAACGGAGCCAGCCAGCATGTCTCTACAGTAGCTCGGAACTTACAAACCAAACACCGGCTCTAGAGAGGGCCATTCCCATTTTCATGTTTTCGCATCGGCCACCGAAGTTCTCCTACACGCACATGGGTGAAGTTTCAGTT
Source organism: Sebastes fasciatus (assembly GCF_043250625.1). Classification (NCBI taxonomy): domain Eukaryota; kingdom Metazoa; phylum Chordata; class Actinopteri; order Perciformes; family Sebastidae; genus Sebastes; species Sebastes fasciatus. The sequence continues at coordinate 26,125,177 of NC_133809.1, read as the reverse complement.
GGGTGCAATCTGCAACCTCACCACTAGATGCCGCCAAATCCTACACACTGCACCTTTAACCCTCTGAGACCCACAATAGACCCGTTTTTGTCTTTTTTAGGGGGGGCTCAGAGGGTCTTTAGGGGGAGATAGCAGGTCTAGAGTAGATGTCACAGAAGTGGTGTACATCAACTGAAAGAATACCATTTGTTTCACAGATTTGGTGCTAAATTTAACAATTTTTCACCACTTGAGAATTAATAAAAATGATCAATAATCCCTCCATAATACAACATTAAGACACCAAGACCTTGAGGAACACCATAGAAAACAGCATGCTGTGATTTGGTATCAAAAACTGTTGACATTTGGAGATCTCTACATGAATTGCATTTTTCAGCAATTGGATGGCAATCACTTCTGTTTCTGGAAACTGCTCAGTAACCCCTTATTGTCAATATACCTAGGCAAGCCATCCATCCTCTAAATTCCCTAGGTCTGTAGTTTGTGTCTGTAAAATTTCATGAGGCTGTGATTATCCTAGAGGTCACCACAGGTCATTTTATACAGTGAGGTCAAGTTTCAAAAAATGGTCTCACTACAATGAAATGGCTACTATGGGGAATAACATCATCACACATGAATACAACTGGGCTCATTGGATCCACAGGAGTCTCAGCTTTACAGTGATACCCAATTTATGTAATTCCAAGACTGTTTAGGGACCCCAGTATGCAGAAAAATTCAAATACACCATATTTAGAATAGGTGAAAATAAAATTTTTACTGCATTAAAAAATCTGCATGTTTTTGCCCCAAACTGCATGTGATTATCATAAAGTGGGCATGCCTGTAAAGGGGAGAGTTGTGGGTACCCATAGAACCCATTTTCATTCACATATCTTGAAGTCCTTTCAAAATGGCCATGCCAGTTTTTCCTCGCCAAAATTTAGCTTAACTTAAGAGCGTTATTTAGCCTCCTTCCCTACAAGCTATAGCGTAACCTGGCTGTCACCAATGGATTCCTTAGTTTCATGTGATATCTGTAGCTTCTCTCTGGCTCTAAAACTGAACCTACAGCCTCTGAAAGACAGTAAAGTCAGTCGGAATCGCAGGGTCTCAGGGGGTTAAATAAATGAATATACAAGGCGTAAATTTTAGCCCTGTGAATGCATATAAGGGGACCTGAAGATTTGACACACTTGTAGTAAGATATCCTGCACACCACAAATCACAGCTTAACTCCCTGGCAGAGTCTAAATATAAATAAATCAACCAATTGCAAATGTGAAAGAGCCATTGTATTGGATTGCATTAAACAGAAGTTGCACAGGATATTATGTCCACCCACGTATGTATTTGGTATTATACAACGTTTAGGGTAAATACATAATTTGCAAATGCAATTATTGCACAATGAATTTAAAATCATTTGTTCCCCTTGCACAGCTCAGTTTTTTTTTACTTCTCAGTCACCTTTCGAGCGTAGAAATAACCAAACTCATTACCATGTTTGGTAATTGACATTGATATTCACTGCCTGTATAGCTGTGTATGCTTTATACAAGAAACAGCAATGAAATATACAATATGATATAAGGAAAAGAGGATGTCTGATCCACTGTCACCCCACATATGAGCCATCTTTTGACTTTAACTGATCTTTCGTTTATATTTGTATGTATTCCAAAGACAAATATCTGATGCTCTTCTCTAAATGAGGTCTCTCTGTAGCCATCTGTGTTTCCTGCTGCTTGTGTGCTCTCTCCCCGCACTCGCTTCCTGTCAGCGAGTAACTTGGAGGGAATGAGGAAGAGGAGGGAGGAAAGTGAACGAGAGCCGTAGGTCTCAAATAGACTCATCTTCTAAAGTTGTATCTGAATTTAAATTTGCATAACATAAGGCTCGGCAAATGTACTAACTGAGTAAACAGAGAATATGTGAAGCTATGGGCATATGTAGGCCGTAAATCTCTTTGACATTAAAACCTTTATATGCAAAGAATTTCTATATTGTTCTTAGTGGTTGTTGCTGAACAGTGTAGGTTAGATATTGAACTTAGAACAGTAGTTTGGAGGAATCTTTCTTTGGACCTTAAAGCTGCATTAAATTATATTTTTAGACATTTGCCGGCAGCAGAACAAGCTATTAAAACTTGGTAGCAAACATTTGCCTGTTACAAATCCAGCAGGTATGAAGCATTATTCATTTGGAGTTGTGTCTCCTGTCATACGGCGAATGTAAGTCCAATATTTACTTTCTTTTAGCTCTGTTTTTGGTCTCCACACATCCCTAAGGGGAAATATCTGGGTCCTTAGCTGCTAAATGCTCCACCAGCTGGCTGCTAATATGTGTTTCCTGTTCGTTGCTGGGGAGGTAGCTACCTGCTACAACTTGAAACAAGATTAAAAGGGCCATATCATGAAAAACTCACTTTTTCATATACCACCCCAAAAATTTGAGAACTATCTTTGCAAAGGTGCGCCATGTTTTTCTCGCCAACCAATCAGAGCAGACTGGGCTTTTTCGAAAGGGGGGCTTAAAGAGGCAGGCACTAAAACGGAGCGTTACAGACGGAGATTGAATACAGGTATATTATGAAAGACCATATGAGAAAAATAATGTGTTTTTTGAACATTAAAGCATGTAAACATGTTCTAGTAGAAACCCAAAATTCAAGTATGAACCTGAAAATGAGCATGATACGTCCCTTTTTAAGGTAATAACAAAGTAAAGTCTGTGGGCCAGAAAACCAAAACAGTGATCCAAAACTAAAAGGCTCCATAGAGCTTGATGAGGAACTGCAGAGTTGGATGGTAACTCTTTCTAGGTTCATCACTATAAGTGACCCCTTTCACAATTTAATGGAGTATGATATAAAAATATGGATTAGTGCAGCTTTAATGAGCGTGGTATTAAAACTATACATCAATATAGAATAGAGTGTTGCTTGTCCTCAGAGGTCCTGGAGGAAGACTTTTCAAGCTTCTTATTTAATTTCTCACAATATTCGGACAAGATGGCAGCACAAAGCAAAGGAGGAGGAATAAAGAAGGAAGCATTTTAAGGACAGTGTAACACACCCCTTGTCTTTCCAGTCCAGTGAAGCACCACCACTACGCTTTTTCCCCGTTGTCAGGCTGTTCTTGGTTTTTCACACATCTTAAGCCAAACTCACATATGAGCCAAATCAAACCAGTCCCTGTGACGCTATATAGCCACTGAGCATGAAGCATCAGACGGGAACGCAGAGAGTCATGAAGAACGTTCACCTGGAGTTAAAAAGACATTAATGGATGTGGCGCGGTCGCCATACACACACAAAGCCCGGCTGCCTTAGAGGAGCAGTCTGAGTGCTCTCAGGCCACATCCCCAGCTCCCTTTATGATCTGTAATGGGATTGTTGAGGAGCGCCAGCAGCATCCTCATCACAGGACAAAACTCACTTAATGGGATATGATTCGCCACGAAAGGGCGAGGAAGAGCAGCTTCTCACTGGAACCCACTTATCCCTTGAAACCTCCACACACCCCCACCACCGTCCATTCACCTAGTGGACGCTGGCGTGTCCATTCAGTATCACCCTTAACCATTCCTGTGGCGTGGCTGGATGTCTCTCTGTGTGTGTGTGTTGTGGAGGCGGAGATGAAGAGACAGAGCAGCAGTGCCATGGGAGGCGCTGTTTGTGGCTTATCGGAGCTCGAGCCCCCAGCACGCTCAGTGGCCTCGACAGGCTCAAGGGGGATGGAGGCACAACTTGTTCGGCTGCTGAGATGGCTGGAAGTGAATCCCGAGCGTCGCCGCCGCTGTTTTGAACTCACCAATGCCTCGAGACGGCTTATCTTCTCAGCTGGAGCACAGAGGAAAGCACTGAAGAAAAGTTTGATGAAGTCTTGACTTCGACTCTGTCAGTTTTGTAGCTCGGCTTTGCTTGGGGAGATTCAGTCTGGCTTTGTTAAGCAACAGTCGCTCATACCAGCTGAGGCAAGAATAAAGAAGTTTAAGTTTTTGTTTTTAAAAAAAGGGATGGATAAAGCCCCCTGAAAAACAGTTAATTTTCTTGTCATAAGGAGTATTGCTTGTAAAAATTGTTGTGTTATGTCCTCTGGAGCTCTGGTTGAGCTTTGTCTGAGAAAATAACCCGTATAATGTCAATGGTTGCATGTAGCATTCAGTGTTTTTTGGAGCTTTAGGGGCTAAAAGTCAGGATATGTGAGCATCTGCTGCATCAGTTTTGGACATTCATGTTTTAATCTGTCTCTAACAAGTCCCCTGACTTTATGGAAGTGCAATACTTTATCAATAAACTTTTAATGGTTTTAATTAAAATAACATATTCATCATTTGAGAAACTAGAAAGCGGCGGAGGCTCTGCATGGATACGACCTGCAACCTCACATTTTAAATCCAAAGTGGTAAAAAAAAATACACATACAGTAAAGTATGGAAACACTTTGGATTTCACACATTGTCAGGAAAAGCAGAACTAGTCATCACGGTTAAAGCTGCATGCTAACTCTGTCATGGACAGGAAACGTTATCGTATTGCGATAACGTACAGTCAAGCCGGCCGCCACTCTCATCTCCGAGGTCAAATCGGCCGACGCTACAACTGTAGAGCACCCATATATTGACATTTATGTTAAATGCATTCAAACGGCCTCGATGGAGCTGACCATGGATGGATGAAGAGAACAGAGCTGACGGGAGAGCTAGCAACGGACTTAGAGAAGTTAGAGGAAGTATACACGTGTGCCTACATCTGGTTTTCAAAATAAGGTGTTAACAAAGGGAACTGTATATACAAAATACATATATGGAAATAAGATTGATTGGATTATATTCACCAGAAGTATAAAACATTATACGTCCCTTATAAATTAAAAAGAAAATACCATTAATTTGTGAGAGAAACGTCTAGATATCTCTGACAACATACATGCTGAAGATCAAACATTTTTATTTTATTTAATGCCCAGAAGCAGGCTCTTCTTCTGGACTTCACTTTTCTATTCCTGCTTCGATAAGTAGTAGAACAAGATGTGCTACTTCTGCAAATATATCAGATTTGAATCAATTCATTGTCAGCCACAGTCTGTCTTCAGCCCTGACAATTTAGATCAATCTGATCAATTATGTGACTTTTTATATTGCCTTGTGTTCATTTGATATATTTTTTTTAATGCATCCATATCTTATGTAAAGCTCTTTGAATATCTTGTTGAAAGGTACTATACAAATAAACTCGCCTTGCCTACTTCTCTTGCCTTGGACATTCAAGGACCTTTACAAGGGTTGTTTTAATCTACTGCTCCATTTGCTTCTATATTGCTTGTCAGGGGGCTTTTGTTACTGTATCCAAGGGGACCGTGACCTTCACACAAATCATGGTGTAGCCAGTGTTAACAGATACAGTGTGTCCATTCATCCCCAGCATGTTCTAAGTTCATAACCAGTGCTCAAAGTGGGCCGGTAGTACCGGCACTTATACATTTTTCTCTTTGGAGTACCGTGACTTTTTCTTAATTTATCAATACAATGTTCACATCCTCATTTAATCACACTTTTTTTTATCTGCACAAAATGTATCTTAAAGGGAGATTTGTCAAGTATTTAATACTCTTATCAACATGGGAGTGGATAAATATGCTTGCTTTATGCAAATATATGTATATATTTATTACTGGAAATCAATTAACAACACAAAACAATGACAGATATTGTCCATAAATCCTCACAGGTACTGCATTTAGCATAAAAATATGCTCAAATCATAACATGTCAAACTGCAGCCCAACAGGCAACAACAGCTGTCAGTGTGCTGACTTGACTATGACTTGCCCCAAACTGCATGTGATTATCATAAAGTGGGCATGTCTGTAAAGGGGAGACTCGTGGGTACCCATAGAACCAATTTCATGCACATATCTTGAGGTCAGAGGTCAAGGGACCCCTTTGAATATGGCCATGCCAGTTTTTCCTCACCAAAATTTAGCGCAAGTTTGGAATGTTATTTAGCCTACTTCCTGACAAGGTAGTATGACGGTTTCGACCAATGGATACCTTATGTATTTTCTAGTTTCATATGATACCGGTATCTCCACTATAGCTTCGAAATTGAGCCTGGTACAACCTCCGGGAGATCAATTGCGTTGAAGAAATGAGTGGCGTTAAAACGAATATGCGTTTGAACAAATATAATTAATGAAACATTATTTAAAAGTTTTCTGAATCTGCTCTTTTAGGGCAAACATTTCCAGAAGAATTAAATGTTCAGACGAAGGCTGTGATATGTGTAAATAATAATATAATCATTTAAAAAATCTTCACATTTTCTTGGCGGAGGAGCCCCAAACCCAATATCTTCTTGTACCTTTTATTCACTATCAAACGGTCTATCCTGCTGCATAATATGTAGGAGCATCCTGACTGAGACACTGCTTCTAAAACCTGAATGATACCCTACTAAAGGCTACAAATAACACAGAAAAGCACTTTAACTATTAACACTAAACACACAAGCTTAACCCTATAATGTTTCATTTAGAATATTATTGGAGTATTATAGGCCTACTATAGCAGATGCATAGCCCAAGAATAATAACAGCAAAACAATCACAGCTGATTATGACTGACACAGTATAACATGCTTAAAGAAATAATGAATAAATAGGAATAAGTCGCAAAGAGATTACTGATACCGGCTGATACACACACTAACGTGAATAAGAGAGTACTGGCACTTGTATCTTTCTCCACTTCAGGGGTTGTAAATGGTGGACTTTCACAATTTGAGCTGAGATATTGAACCGACACTGAGCTTTGCAGTGTGTTTTCCCCTTTGTGTGTGAGAGTTGAAAGGTCTGGCACGTATCCCATCTCTCTTGTCTTCAGACATCAGCATTTCAACTGTGTTTGTTTGCTTTTTTTTGTTTGTGCATCTGCACAAGCTGCATACAGCATGTGTGTGTGCGACACGAATGTGAATGTGAGACGGGACCTTGTGCTCATGTGTGTCAAAGTGTGTGTTCATGTCCATGCTTGTGTATGTCTGTGTGTGTTCAATCATGTGCGCATGTCCACTAGGGAGCACTGGGGTGCTTTCAGGCAACACAGAGCCTCCTCCTCCTCCTCCTCTGTGTGATCTTGCTGGAACAGTCAGCTGGAGCCAGCAGCTAGCAGCCACATCAGCAGTGCAACATGGGAAAAAAAATAAATAAAAAAATCAGCACCTCCGATTTTTTTTTTTTGCTCAGTGCCAGCTGGACGACATCGTGTTGACCTTGCCGTGCTTGCAGAGTCCATGAAATCAAGCCACGACACTGGCCTCCGCACCCTTAACTCCCAACACACACTTTCTCTTGCTACACACACACACACCTTTTTGTACTACTACTACTACTACAGCCTTGACCTTGGTGGTTGTTCTTGTGGCGCTAAATAGAAAAAGAGCACGGGGTCAAAACGAAGGCCGGGGCGAGAGGGAACGGTTCACACACTGGGTGGTGGTGCTGCTGTTGATTGCAGTGCAGAGTTTCATGCTTAGCATAAACGTGAAGGCTTTGCCGACCTGCAAACACTTTGGAAGATAAGACCCCTGTCTTCCTTGGAAGGCATTTGCCATGATGCAAGAAATCACTGTGTGTTGGACGCTGCCAAAGCTTTACAGCTGCAGAGGCTTTGCAAGGGAGGCTCATCAGCAGGGTGCCACAGTAAATCATGAGCAAAACTAGCGCTGGTTTGTCAGTCCAATTATGTCCGAAATGCCCCTTCTGTTGTGTGCCTTTTGGTTGTGTGCAGCTCTAAAGTAGACACAGACTAGCTGTGATTAGCCAGATGCTAAGCTTTTTAAGCTGCACACCAGTCAGTTAGGTAACATCTTGTATAACCCCCTCACCATTCCGCCCCCTTTTTTTAGAGGGGGATGATGGGGGTAGAAAAAAAGTCAACAGTATTTTCGTAATAGAAGTGGTGTACATCATCTGAAAGCTGGGAACCTGAAGATTAATTTGTGTGTGTCAAGTTGTTCTAGTCATTAATAAGACAGGAATTAATTAATTAATTAATTAAAATAAATTACAAATGTATAAGGGCTTAGAACATTATAATGGAAGTATATGATGGTCATTCCCATGCTCTATTATGTCTCATAAATTGTTGCAGACATTGTTGGGTTGATACCATTTGTTACACAGATTTGGTGCTTAATATAACCATTTTTCACCACTTGAGAATCGATAGAAATTATCAATATTCCCTCTAAAATACCACATTAAGACACCAATACCTTTTAGGAACATTATAGAAAAAGCCATGCTGTGATTTGGCATCAAAACGTTTGACATTTTGAGATTTCTGCAAGAATTGCATTTTTCGGTGATTGGATGGCGAGGTCTTCTGTTCTGGAAACTGCTCAGAAACCCCCTTATTGTTAATCTAGCTAGGAAAGCCATCCATCCTCTGAATGCTCTAGGTCTTTAGTTTGTGGTTGTAGAGTTTCATTAAGCTGTGATTATCCTAGAGGTCAACACAGGTCATTTTATACAGTGAGGTCAAGTTTAAAAAAAAATGGTCTCACTACAATGAAATGGCTGCTACGTTAAGAAAAATCATCACACATGAATACAATTGGGCTCATTGGATCCACAAGAGTCTCAGCTTTACAGTGATACCCAATTCATGTAATCCAAGACTGTTTAGGGACCCCAGTATTCAGAAATATTCAAACACACCATTTTAGAATAGGCAAAAATAACATATTTATACTGCATTCAGAAAACTGCATGTTTTTTGCCCCAAACTGCATGTGATTATCATAAAGTGGGCATGTCTGTAAAGGGGAGATTCGTGGGTACCAATAAAACCAACTTACATTCACATATTTTGAGGTCAGAGGTCAAGGGACCCCTTTGAAAATGGCCATGCCAGTTTTTCCTTTGCAAAATGTAGCAGAACTTTGTAGTGTTATTTAACTATCTTTTCGAGCTAGTATAACATGGTTGGTACCAATGGATTCTTTAGGTTTTGTAGTTTCATACCAGTATCTTCACTCTAGCTTGAAAACTCAGCAACGACCTCTGAAAGACAGAATAGCAGCCGGGCCCGCCGGGGGGCCGTCGCAGTGTTAAGGGGGTTTATAAGCAAATCAGAAAAAGGGTCAGATGTTTCAAGTTAGCCCCCCTTATTTCTTTTTCACAATCCTTTGAAGGAGGCTGTCGGAACGCTAACGTCAAATGCATCATGAAGCGATATCAGATACCCGTGGTGAGTGGGTGTCAGGGATAGTGAACGGGCCAATGTGTAATCTGACTGTGGTGACACAAGCACTTTGAGAAACATACGATTCAATCTTTTCATTCTCGCCTGGCGTTCCAAAGAAAAATCCTGACTCGACTGTCATGTACTCTTGGATCCGCGCTTCAAGTTTCCACGGGGGCAAAGCCGCTGACTGACAAGCATGAGAGGGGGCTTTATCTGTCACCTTACAGGCAGTTCATTATAAAAAAATGCTTGGCTACCGCTGCACTATCACGGGAAAAGATGGTGAATGCAGCTGCCTTTAGGTAAAAAAAAAAAATGAGACAGGGCTTGAGGGGAGATTATGTAAAGGTTACAAAGAACTTGGACACAGTTTCAGTTTTGTTTCTCCTCTATCGTTGTGAATTGCGGATCTTGTAAAACGTGATGGATCGAGCTCTGACATATATCTCAGAGGAATGAAATGGGACTCCAGAGATTTTGGCTTTGTACGAAGGCGTCTGTATCGTTCTCACAACCCCTTCTTCTCTGTGCCGGAATACCACGGGGGCGTCGTTAAATGACACGAACGACCGGGTCCGTCTTCACACGGCAATGACAAGTCACGTAATGGACTAGCTCCGGTGACTCAGCCTTGGAACTGATGGCGTGGCTCTATGTAGTGTGACGGCTTTGACATGGTCCCAGAGCAGCGCTCATGTGGTCAGGGCGGGGGGGTGGCGAGGGGGAACCAGCTAGAGCTAATGACCTATGGGGAGAGAGAGGGAGAGTTTTTTTCCTTTTTCCTCAGCAAGTAGAGGTTGACAGGTTCTTGACTTGACGGATCTTGGAGCACGCTCTAACTCCTTTCCCTTTTCACCCCTGACACTTAATACACAGAAGAGCAGCCATCCTCATTTAGCAGAGCAATATTTACTGCAGAGGGCTCATTAATGACTCTGGAGGAGCAAACATATTTTGCAACTAAAAAAGAGTTGAAATGATGATGAAAAATAGTTCACATTCACACTCCGTAGCACCATGAAATGTGCGTGTGTGTGTTCTGATCTTTGGGTGAGGGCTCAGAGATGGTAGACACATTGAAAGTGGAGGGTCCGGAGGTCTCGTCTTTGAACAAGTTTGATTAATTTTAATGGAAATGTGTGCAGTTTTACATATTGCAGTATGACTCATGCCACCTCAAGTATCTTTTAGAGAAATGTTGCAATTAACACCGCTGCCAACCTCTGATGGCACACCATAATTTACTAGTCAGATACCTTCGAAAACAATTCAGGGGAATATGAAAATTTACCAAGACCGGGGAATCTTATTACAGGAATGGTTCAACATTTTGGAAAATATTTTTATTTGCTTTCTTTCTGAGAATTAGTTGAGGAGACGTAGAACATAAGCAAATGCATTTAAAGGGGACATATCATGCTCATTTTCAGATTCATACTTGTATTTTGGGTTTCTACTGGAACATGTTTACAGGCTTTAATGTTCAAAAAACATTTTATTTTTCTCGTACTGTCTGTCTGAATATACCTGTATTCACCCTCTGTCTGAAACGTTACATTTTAGTGCCTGTCTCTTTAAGACCCCCTTCCTGAAAAAAAACATAGACATAGGAAGGGGAGCCAAATGTGAATGGCTTGAGTTGTTTTATTTCACAGTTTGTGGGTTGTTTGGCACTCTAGATACCCAAATGAATGTGAACAAGCATTGAAAAAGTGATACTGGAGGCGGAAGGACATTAGCCTAGCTTAGCATATAGCCTGATTAAAAGGAAAATGCTAGTCTGGATCCCTCAAAAGTCCAAAAAAATTAAAAATCCACCTGGAACTGCGCCCATCCATTGTTTGCCAAAAAGCAAATACAGCAAATTTCCAACACAGTACGGCTGGGTGATTAATACAATTTTATTTTCAATTACGGTTTTGGCTTACAACACTTATGAAAAGAAGATAATGAAGATAAAGCAGTTATTGTGCTAAAGTCCAATTCGCAATGATGCTGTCGTTTTGTCTTGTGTTATAAATCCAGTGCACCGTGACCGCCTCTAGGTTGGCGGGGAGGGACGGGGCTCCGAGCGGGACTGTCCTCAGTGCGCAGTCTGCGGCGATGCCGACCACTCACTCAAACCCGTCTTGAAACACGGACGAAATGTGTCTAACTTTTAGCTTTGTTTAAAGGACCAATATGTAATATACTTACTGTAATAAATCATAAAAATACCATGATATGTCATTAGGAAACATGCTAAGTTAAAAAATACTGGCTTCTCTGACAACAATGCTACAGCCAGTATGTTCTCCTTTGAAATTTCCATTACATTCTTGTCCAGAACGTCTGTTTTTGTTTTGGCAAGTGTTTTGGCCAGTTGCCACATATCAAACAAATTGTCTGGCAATTTAAATTGTGCTGTTTTTATAGCCTGGATTATGACTGTAACTTTTTCATATTTGTGTAATATTATCTTACAATCCATGCGCTGAGCTCTGATTGGTCAGTAGGTGGTGCTTTTTCATGAGTTCATCTCTCATCAGGAACTTAACCTGCTCCGGAGCAGGCTAGGTGTTCAGCATAAGTTACCATGGTGGTGTACCCCTCTCCTCTCTCAGTTTGTATCTGTTATTACTCAACTGTCAATGCATTCATCTTTCATGACTGATGCCTGTCAGCACTGTAACAACAAACCTGAGGTACATTTCTCATAGGCCGCACCATATTGTGTACGGCCATTGCCGAATTCAAGAATGTAGCTTCGATAATTTCTGTCGTTTTACCTAATCTTCGCTGGCCCGCTCACACAAGATTGATCTCCCTCCTTCTGGATCTGTGATAGCAGTACAAGCATTTTTTACAATGATTTATGTTACATCTGCTGTTGTATCTGCTAGTAAACAAGTGAATTTTGGATCGCTCCTTGGCATCACTTGTGTTTAGAACTGTGCCAAACATGACAATGACAAATTTTGGTACACTTGTGAAATTAATGGACGTCTTGTTTGGGGGGTAGAAAAGCCAACCAATGCCCAGTTTTTGACTCTTTGACATCATTGTGATGTGGTTTGCTGATAGTTGTCTGGCTTCTGCATTGAAAAACCTCCACAGCGAGTGTGTCGTGACGGCTGTGACTGCCAAGATGGATGGAGATAAAGACAAATGGGGCCCATGCATGCCAACTAAACGTAAAAAAATATATGACAGTTAATTAAAAGATTAAAAAGTAGGAGGAGGAGCATCATCCTTTTTGATGAAGCAGTTGGGACTGAGATAGCAAACCTCGTGTTTGGGTCAGTAGTGAGCGGTGGCATTGACCAGTTGTGGCTGAGTCATTTATGTCCAACCCAGTTGCTGCTCTCGTATTGAACAGGACTCAATCAGGCCGGCGGTGAATGCCAGCTGGCTTTTAGGGCAGTAAAAGGAGAAGAAAAAAAAACAAACAAATGAAAAAGACGGGGCCAAATTAATGAATGCCAGCAGAAGCGACGAGACCCAGCTCTTACTCTGATTAAACATCAGGGCCATCAAAGGGGAGGAAGCCATTAGAGAGAGATTGTATTGGCTTTGTGGCGTTCTGCGCTTCTATTTTAAAAGAAAGACATGTCAGCACAGAGAGGTTTTGGTCTCTTGCCCCACACCGAGGATGTGTTCAGTCCAGAGAATAGCTTTCAAATATATATTGAGTTTCCATTCATTCTGTACAAAAGAAGTGAGTCAAGCTGCACACAAACAGCTCAAGGCAGAAGAAAAAACATGGCATGGTACAATTGCTTCTGGAAATCTATTATTGGTGACACAGGCGCAGTTTGCGTTGGTTCAGGGGGCTCACTGAACCCCCTAGTGGCCGTAGCCAAAAATGCATGATATCTGTATTTTTTTTATAATAACACAGAACTAGTAATTTATTGGAATGATGAGTAATATCGGCCTGTTGTGTCTTCTTATTGACAGAATAAGAAGTCAACAAGATAAGAAGATAGATTTGGTCTTGTATTTATAATGCGATCTCCGTCCACTCACTGTTAAATATGCACTTCTGTAACGTCATGTAAACAAATTCGATGTACGCACAAGATCAGACTGGAGACGTAGCCATTTAATAGATGGGTGATACTTGTTATCTTCCTACGTTTGTATTTATTAAACTGAAAACACACATTTACTGTGAATGACATGAAATGCAGCCGATTAGACTGTTGTCAGGCTATTAAATAGGTGTTATCAGTCACTATAAGCCACATAGATGTGGGTCAATAGGGGCCTACTACACCCACTAGTAGGTTTTATCATCTATTCACATGGTAGACCACCGAAAGAAGGTATAAAAGAACACGACAGTGACCTCTAGCGATCGTAGTAATTATGACAGGAGCAGAAGCAGAAGTCAGGCGTTGTAGTATAGACAAGTGTGAAAGTTGGTGGTTGGGGATGATGGATGGGACACAAAACAAAGAGTTGTCATCCAGGAGACCCGAGATTGCATCCCGTGTGAAACCGTGTGTTGCCCAAACCTAAAGAATTGAAGTTGTAGTTTTATTGCCTGAACCTAACTATTTTTTTTGCCTCAACCTAAAGAAGTTGTAGTTTTATTGCCTAAACTTTTTTTTTTGCCTAAACCTAAAGAAGTTGTAGTTATATTGCCTAAACCTAACTATTTTTTGCCTAAACCTGAAGAAGTTGTAGTTGTATTGTCTTAACCTGAAGAAGTTGTAGTTTTTTTGCCGAAACCTAACTATTTTTTTTTTGCCTATGGCCTAAACCTAAAGAAGTTGTAGTTTTGTTGCCTAAACCTAACCGTTTTTTATTTTTTAGACCTGGTTGCTTGTTTCTCTCACTGGAACACTGGCATTCATTTAGGGCATGGTGTGATATGTAGGCAACACACAGCATCCCAAAACACTAGACCTCTCTGTTGTGAAACCCCAATCTTAAAGTTCAAACTGTGCCTATGATTGGTGACCATGTTTGCCATGACAACACTGTGAATGAGTTGCAGAAAAATCTAAAATCTAAAACTAAAATGCCCTGAGAATCCACCGAATATCATCATCATTCGTGTGACTGCAGACATTGCCAACCGGTGACACCCGACATCATTTATTCAGCATTAATGTGAGGCAGTTGGTGAGTTGTGACACTTTGAAAGATTTTGCCGCTCATTGTAAAGCGCATGCCGTGTCTGTTCGGTTTCAAAGCACGCTGCCCTAGGTACCCACCATCTGGTTCATCCCCGTGGATGCCAGAGACTTGTAAGCCAAAGGCGGGGCGCTGAGGTTCCTGCCACCAACCAGAGTGTAATGATCGATTTTCACCGTGCATCCCACAGCCTTGGCTGGCCGGAAAAGAGGAAAGACACCGGGCGTCTGAGCACGGAGTAATCTCTCCCCACGACGCGGTGTTTGACACGTGTGCAGCTGGGGAGAGATTGTTGAGATTTGTGCATTGATCCGCACACCGGCCCTCTCCACAGCCTGTCATTTGAATAAAAAGAGGGGGGGGGGGGGTATTTTTGTAGACCATCAAAAGAGTCAATAGGTGAAGAATGGACTGAGGGTCGCGATCCACAGGGGACGTTTCTAGGAGAATGAGGGGCCGATGTGAATAACTAATGAGGGAGAAGGCGATGTGCGGGGAAGATGATTGGAAGGAAGGAAATGGGAAGTAATCAAGAGCTAACTGGGGAGAAAGAGAAGTCATTTTTTGCCTTGAATGACATGCTAATAGTCTCATTCTATAAAAGGGGAAAGACAAATTGAGAGGTAAAGGACATGAGACATACAGCATTACAATTCTGTATCATTAAGATGAGTTATTTAAAGCAATTCGTTGGACTCTTGTACAAGTCCTCTTAAAACTTGACCCCAGTTGGAACTATTAACCAGTGTGAGCATGGTCGTAGCTTAATTTTAGATCATCAAGTGTGAATAATTTTAGCATCGAGCACTCAGTAATCTCATAGGCTTAATTATCATTTAAGGTGGACTGATCATAGTTCGAATAAGCCAAATGAGACCTGTATTAATTAACATACAAATCTCTCTCCAGTGAATACGGCGTCTTTATTGCATAGATGTAGTGGATAAAAAAAAAAAAAAAAAAAAACAGAAGCCAGGTAACATTAGAAAGCACTTTTTCTTTCCACTCGTAAAATTCGCCGGGCACAAAGACAAGCCTCTTATCACTAAAAGGTCATAAACTCGCTCGAGGGGGCCGTTAAGCGCGTCCTCTGGCGCTCTCTCTCTCACTCCGATCTCATTGGCGTGCCAGCACAGGAGAGGAGTTCGAATCATAGGGACCCAACTCGTTCCATCAGCGATGCGGGAACGGAGCCACGTCGGAGGGGAAACGGGCTCAGGTCCGATTCCTGCTAATGAGGACAAAGACTTGAATCACAAAGCACTCAGTCAAAGCACATCTGAGGCGAAATGATGAGAAATCAATGTGTGGGGAGATTCAAACACTTCACAGCCTCGTTTAAATGAGTTACAGCCTCACGTCCACCGTCTTACTCGACCCTTTTTTAACACTGAGTAGTAAAACTGCAAATCCAGTCCTTTTTTTCCCTTCTTTTGACCCAGCGGGAACACAGTGATTAATTACATCTTCCTGCATTGTCTTCCATCTGCCAGGGTTACTTATCTCCCCAGGATGAATGACTACTTAAACTGCTACCGTTTCATCTGCAGTTGGGTCTTTTCTGCCACTGAAAGTGGTAATAATTTAAGTACAAATGAACCATTTTCTCCAGTAATTTAAATGATTTTCTTATTAACATGTACATTAGCAGTACGTTTCATGACAAGAATGGATGTTACCGCTGTTGGACCTCAGGGCATTCCTGAATCTGAGTTAAGACAAACAGTTTAAGGGCGCATATGGTTAAAGGTTTATAGGCCAACCGTAAAACATTGATGAAATAACACAGTGTTATTCTTAAAAATGAAGTTGAATTCATAAGCAAAAAACGCACACCTAAGGTCTTTGCACACCAAGTCCATATTTTTTTCTTTTTTTAATCCGTCATCTGATAAAAAACGTTACGCACAGAAACCTTGCACTCTGAGTCCGATCCGTTTTTTTATTCTATTTGTTGCGAAAATTTGCAATACGAAACAATACTGAATTACTAACGTGGGTGCAATAGATAGCAGCACTCCAAAACGGTGCTAATGAATGGTAGACATTAGCAAGAAGCTATCGTTTAGCTGCCTAGAGCACAATCACTGCCGTCTAATCTTTCCTACATCCTTTGCGACCATCTCCGATTTCAAGCTTTCCTGCAATCACCACCACAATCTATCTTTAAATTCCACATCTCTGTATTCTTTTATTTCTTTATTGTAAAGTGCTTTGCGCTGGGAGACGAAGTGAATGTTTATCAGATGCCATTTTGGATGACAACGTTTGCACGGACGGTGGCTCTGAGTGGTCAAACAACCCTCTTTTTGCCTTTTGACGAATGCAAAAAAATGCAGAAATTGTACCCGTTCCGAAAACTTTAATGATGGCCGAAGTTTCGGGGCCGGTGTGTAAACGTTATTGACACAACGTGAGGTCGTATCTATCTTTAAACGTGCAACAATTTTGGACGAAAAATAGCCTACAGACTAGGTTTGCAAAGACCTTTACACGTACAGTACGGTCAGCCTGGTTTGAATCTGGTAGTAGCTTGGTGGAGAGAGAGAGGCAGAGAGAAGGTAAGAGGAGGTGGACTATTGCACACAATGTTTCTGTAAGTTATTAATAACTTACTCTGAATGCTGCTTTGTCACTTTTTACCTGCGCACCCAAACCCACGATATTTTCTCGTAAGCTCACACAAACCCGCCCAACGGGTTTGTGGGCCGTCCAGCACATCACTAGCGCACATCACTAGCATGCACCCTGCAGCGACAGCCTGTGAAAAACTTTCCTGAACGTTGCAGCTGAAGTCCAGTATAGAAGAGTAATATTAAACAGAGAGCAGACGAGGAAAACGAAAATGCACTGAATTCAGGTGAAGAAGAACCTTATTTTTATTAATATGATTAATAATAATTAATATTATTTACTTAAGTCTTATTCTAATGCAAGGATTTGTACATTAACAGGAATGTAGCACAATGTGAAAGTGAAAGCAGTGCTCTGTTTATTTAAATGTGAAAGTGCAATAAACATATTTTTCCCATAAAATCAATAAATAATTGTGATAAATAATCATGATCTCAATATTGATAAAAATAATTGCGATTACCATTTCGGCCACAATCACGCAGCCGTACTTTGTGATAAAACAATTGAAATATTTTATCTTTGACATGCTAAAATGTGGTTTCATGGTAACACAAGTGCAGCGTCATAAAGTGACTCAGTAATGACTATAGCAGCAAAACAAGCAATGGTGTGTTTCGTTCCTTATAAATTCAGTTTTTCACTTGTAAGAGGAAGAATATGTTATTTCTTCTTTCAAATATGACATAGTCTGGCTTTAAGGCTGACTCTGGAATTATCAAATACTCCTGATACACTGTTTGACCTCCGTGTATCCCATGAGACAAATTGTTTGTCATTTCACTTAACCGCACGTCAGATGAAAGCATGTCCCGCTTGCCCCTATGTGCATTGCCGCTCGATTGAATCCAATCCGTGTCCGTCTCGCCTGGGTTTGATGCCACTTCAAAGTACACACTATATACCTATGTATACACAGTCACATGCCCCCTTTCTCAGCTCCTGCTGCGGTCTCGTATGATGAAGACTGCCTCTGTGCGAGCAGGGAGCCATAGACACATAGTCAAATAAACAGGTGCTGAAGAAGAAGAGAGAGATGAAAGGCAAGACGGGCTTGAGATTGGAGGGTGAGAGAAGAAGAGAGAGGAGAAAGAGATATGTGATCCTTAGTGGGATGAACGCTGTTGAGTTATTCATGCGGTCTCAAAGTGAAACTTCAAAAAACAGTGGAAAATATTGTAGGCTACATCTCTCATCTTTCTTTTCCTTTGTGTTTTCTGAGGAAAAAGCACAGCATTGTAATCTCAGGCCCACACGCTGGTGAGGTACTACTGTAGTTGTTAAAAGAATACACAAGTTCCCAGGTTCATTAATTGTCTGACATTTGCTTCTTCTAGTTGGAAAGGAAATTCTTTTCCTACATATCTTTTTTGTCTTTTGAGATATTCTTTGAGTTTGTGAGAGGAAAAAAAAACATTGCAGCAAGAAAGGAGCAGGAGTGATTTGTCCACCAGGCTGGGAGAACAGATTTCAAAAATGTGTTGAATTTCTTTTGAATTTTGATGGCTTGGTTAAAAAATAACGAGCGCTCACTTAGAATGAAAAAGTACTGCAAGAGTGCATACCTCAGCCAAGACTGCACTATCCTCTAAATTTATTATTTCAATAAGAGAAAACTTTTTTAAATACCTGTGTGTAATCTGATCCACTCTTATCATGTCTTTACAATAAGTATGAAGTTACTGTCAGCACTTGATAAGCTTAGCTCAGCATAAAGACTGTAAACAGGGGGAAACAGCTTGCCTGTGTACAAAAGGAACAAAATCTCCCTATACCAGCATCACTAATTAACACATTGTGCCTTTTTTTGTTTAATCTGTACAAAAACAAAAGTGTAAGAATGGCAGTAACTGAAACCCGAAGTCTCCGCTGATTGCCTGGCAACCTCACAGTAGGGATGTCACAAGAACAGATACTTCGGTACCAAGCCGATGCCAAAATTCTAAAATTGTGATGGTACTCGTTTTTCTACTTCACCGCAGGTACCGTACAGGCGTACCGTATTTAAATCGTCCGAAGGAGAGCTGGTAACGTTAACAGTTAGTAGCCGGTGGGCAGCACAGTCCTGCTTAGCTAAATAACAGAACTACCAGCTAATGTACAGAGGTTGCATTGAGTTACATTATAAAAACTATGAGTATTGGGTTTAGTAAATTATAACGTTATCATGATGTGTTCAATTGCAATTGGACCATCAGGGATTAATAATAAATTCGCAAAAAACAGTATGCAAACAGTAATAAAGGAGGGTATGTTGAAGTACATGGGATTAATTGCTTTACTTTTGTTTTTTTTCCACGCTATCGATTTGGTATCGAGAATCGTGGAATTTCACTGGTATTGGTATCGACTACTAAATTGCTAGCATGGTGACATCCATATCTCACAGTGACGATAACACTCCAAGAAGTTACTGTGCCCGGCCAAAAAGAAAACACGTCATTGCTTATGCTGAGCTAAGGTAAGTGTCTGCTTTCAAGTTAATTTTATTAGGTTAACATGGATATGAAAAATGTAGACAGTAAACTTCAGGATTGTGGCAAATGGCATAGAGGGGGAGTGAGCCGTGGAGCATGGAGGTTTAGTTTTAGCCACAGCGGAGCCAGATAAAAGTCTACTTGTCAAGATTTCCTGTAGGCTACAGACTGTGTGGCTTAAGTCATTTTGTCAGAAACGAGAATATTTTAATAGACGTTTTGTACAGTACATTGAAACACATTGAATGACAGTCTTACCATTCCAGTACTGTAACTGCAAAGGTTTATAAGAAAATGGAGTGTCCAGGGATAATTCATGGGTCCACAACTTTGACTTGACCCATGGTCTAACATTCTACCATTACAACTATTTATTGAAATGTACTGCATTTATACTACTGTTTCAAGAAATACTCTTATTTAATTATTATTTGTACCATTCTGGCATTTATATTTAACACACTTAATAGAACCCACTTCTCAGTATTTGCTTATTTGCACTGTGGTTATATGTTATTTAATACATGTAATATAAAATATTTGTACATATTTCATATTTCTTTTATTCTCATTTCTTATTTTTAATGTTATTACTTATATTTCTTTACATATATTGTGTTTATTCTGTAGCATTATGTACATAATTTACATCTTACTTACTCCTTTATTTCTATTTTCTTACATTTCCTTATGTTCATATAAAAGCAACTGTAACGCACCAATCTCCTCCCAGGTATCAGTAAAGTATTTACGATTCTGATTCCACCAAATTCCCCAAAATTGAAATTTGTCAAGTTTTATTATCCTGCTAATTCCAAACAAATGGGACCTAAAACAATATCACAGCAGACATGATAGAAGCCTTGAAAAAAAGCTAAATTTAATAAAGCCAGAACTTTAGAAAAAAACCATGCCGGAGCCACAGTGTCTGGGGAGGCAAGGCAAGAAAGTGTCCAGGCTTTGATATAGCTCGTTGCCCGCCTCAATGTGTCTGTGAATATTGAATCAATGAGGCCCCGTAGCACAGAAAAACCAATATGTAATTTCCCCCCAGACGCTCCCTGGGCCTTCGTCTGTTTGCACCCAGGAGAGAGCGGCGTTCATGTAATAGCCGCCATTCAACCGAAAACCACAAATGTGGAGACCACACTGCTTTCTTAGAGAGACGCTATACACACTGAAGATTCAAAGTGTCTGTTTCTGTGGCAGAGACTCTTGGTAACTGTAAATGTGGTAATGCTGAACATAAACTATAACAAAGAAAATAATGTACATAAAAAGGGTTTTTACGGTGGGTCAGATTAGGTTGAAAACCAATTTGCCACATTTGTCTATAAAAAAGGTTTGATATGAACATTTTCATACATGAGAGAACTGAACAGAGCATCAAAGAGGCCAGATCACCTGTGCCCACAATTGCAGGTGCAACAGTGGAAAATAAAACATGTCAAGTGGAACAGTCTGGAACATCGTGAAAAAAAATACTGTATGATTAACAGACAAAGAGGAATAGCAGTCACAATTTTAAATACAAAGAGACATGTAGCACAAAGGGGGTGACTAATGCTTATAACTGGCATATACTGTACTGTATATCTAACTCATCCTTGTTGCTGTGGTGAGTAATTTACTTCAAAGAGCTTTTTTTTCATTACAAGTGTTAAATATGTTTGTCCATTTATTGTCAGTGTTCCATATAATGGAAAAAGCTCTTTTGGACAAACCCTTCAGAATAAAAGTCCCTGAGGCAATTGACTTGTGTAATTGAAAATAATTCTGATAATTTATATTTTGACCTTCAGATGCTATGTTTGTTGTTTGACAAACCAACACATTCTCCCTTCCAATTCATTGAATACCGATGTTTGGTCAGTGGCCCTACGCTTCAAACTATGATGCTTTAGGTCAGTAGATCCCAACCTGAGTGTGTTCGTAAATAGTCACTCCGAGCGCCGGAGCGCACAAACTGGACCGTTAGTAAATTCAGTGTGCTGTTGGAATATACCGTTTGGTTATTCAAAGTACCACACTCTCGAAGCAATAAAATAATGAAACGTTCAGCGAAGCTAATTAGGTTACATTTTCACTAACTCCTAACGTTAGCTCTAGCCTATGTTTTCTAACTTATTGTCCTTGGCATATTTTTACAGTCTATAGGCTATCTTATCATAATCATCACTGACAAGCAAGAGGCGCTACATTTTATATTATACATATCAATAAGAATGTTTTTCTTTCATCCATTTAAACTTACCCGTTCGTTAATTCATATAGAAATAGAACGCTCTGTTTCTTCGAACAACAGCGCTCTTATATAAGTGTAGAGCTTTAAATTGGATAAACAAAAGCACCCTTGGTTAGGTTTAGGCAACAAGATAGTGGTTTGGATTAAAATAAGTTAATTTTGTTGCATAACTTGCGTATGTGCCGTTAGTTAAGTGCGTAAGTTACATAACAAAAGTAAGGTCAAATAAGTCAACGTTGACATTCGGTTTCACACGGGACATGGACAGCGGTCTCCTGGGTGAAAGTCGTGTGTATGTTTGACCCATCCTCACCCAACCTCCCCGACCTCCTCCCTAAGCGGATTTTCTAGTTTACATCACTTACTCTGAGCGTCTAATACTGACGTGAATGGGTTTACATTGGAGTTAGTAGAAAGCATGGTGTGTCTCATACAGTCGCAAAAGATCATTGTACTGGGTATCAGACGCTGAGAGTTATTGACCAAGCATCAGTATTTGACGAGTTGGTAGTGAGACCGGGATGGACAAACAGTATATGCCAACTCTTAGTATTTCTTTGCCATTCCTTGTGCTTCATTACTTTAAATCACTAAATTACTAAATTAATCATAAAAAGTCACTCTAATTGAGCTTACATAAATGCTCCAATTTTCCACTCTGGTGATGGCAGCAAAATGTATTAAAGTGTGGATCTTTAGAACTACAGATTTCATCAGAAACATGAAGATACCAGCAGATTTCCATTACTCCCGAAAACGTATTTACACTGTGTGTCAAATGTTTAATTTACTTTGACATTATTGGATTATTGTGTGTGTTTCACTGCCAAAGTTACAGATAGTATTTGGCTTCTCTCTATATGTGAAGATCAAACATGTACAGAGCATACAGTACAAGATCGTTATGCAGTTCCTAATTAAGGAATCTTTGAAACTGTATCTATATTTGGTTAAGACACTTGTGATTAACACATTGTACATGTAGTGACGCACTTCAAACCACGGAATGCATTTTTTTTCTGTTGTTCTTGTCTTTTTCATTACAAATTCTCCAGCTAATTTCAGCCAATATGATACGGAATTAAAAGTATAACATCGTGTAATGATGGAAAATAGAGATAATATAAAGATAATTTAACTTTCTGGCCATGTGGCAAACCTTTCAGCTTCCAAAAAGAAAAATACTTGAACCTCACACGATTCCTGGCATGTGAGCAAATACTGATATGGCATGTGTTAACTCTCTATTCTAACCTCACAGTATTCGGATTTTCTTGCCAGCTAATGATTTAAAAAAAAAAAAACGAACACGAGTATGAGGGAAGAATCACCCACAGCTTGCATATAAAAAGCAACATCTCCAAGCCTGTCTTTTCTCACATGGCCTGATCATTTCATGTATGGCATTGCTATGCACCGTCATTAGCTGCACCCGCAAGTTGGATTTCACATTTTCAGTCTCTGCACACTGACTTTCTGCACACATTTTGTGTCCACTTAACTGCGATCCCATCCCTCCGCCTGAGCAGGAGAAGCAGATGATGAAAGATGACCTAGATTGCTTTGGTGGAGTCGGGCTGTGTGCAGTCACTGTGTGAGTGTGTGTGACAGAAAACAGGGTGGCGTATAAGCTAAACTAGCCTTATTCCCTCTGGCCCTCATAAACAAAAGGCACAAACACTGCAATTCTCCACAGACTGGTGGAATTAAAACTTCCCGACCACTTATGCGTCCCTTGTCTTCATGTGTATAGGCTTTGCTCAAAGAGGCTTGCCAGGCGTTCTTGGCAGCGTCTCAGCCTACCTTGTATCCAGCCACGATAATAAAGCGAGTGTTATTTCGCTAATTTTGCCTTTCTCTGTGGAGATCCTCCGTCCAAATAGGGCAGCTGTGAATCTGTAAACACCTCCTCAAAAAAGGGAAAGCACGTATCCAACCACAACATCCTTGCGGCATCAATTCACACATATTACTTAACACTTAAAGATGAAATGAAAAATGTCTTTTTAACCCTTTTAGATCACACACCCACAAACATATTGTGCACATATTTAACAATATATGCAAAAAAAACAGAGAAAATTCTATTTTTATATCAAAATCCAATCATCATTCCTGTAAAACAAAACATGATGTGTGCTTACGTAAGCCAGTACCAACCCATTACAAACAATAATATCATGATATCCAACCATGTGCAACTTTTAGCAATAAGGGAGGTACATGGGGAGCAAGTGTCCTCTGTAAATTAGTATTGTGCTACATTGTAAGCCCGCCCACTTTTTAGAGATCTAATGAAATGCAAAGGATGTGATTTAAATCCCTCTTGTAACTGTACACCGCTCAAATATTCCGTTTCACCCAGGCTGCAAAATCTGGGTAATGAAAAGTGAAGCCAATGCAGAAGTCCATTAAACTTGCATTCTTTCTAACGGCCAGCAGGGGGCGACTCCTCTGGTTGCAAAAAAAGTCTGATTGAATAGAAGTCTATGAGAAAATGAGCCTACTTCTCATTTGATTTCTTACCTCAGTAAACATTGTAAACATGAGTTTATGGTCTCAATCGCTGGTTTCAAGTGTTCTTCAATACAGCCTGATGTTCATTTAGTAAATTATGGTCCCATTTAGAGTCAAATAGACCATAAAGCAGGGGATGCTTTAGGGCGGGGCTACCTTGTGATTGACAGGTTGCTACTGCGGCGTTGTCCGGTCTGGGAGTTGTCCGTGTTTTCGTCTTACAACTTAAACCCTTTCACAGTGTGTTTTCAGTTCATGAAAGTGAAGTTTCAATTCTGGTTGCAAATAAAACAAGATGGCGACGGCCAAAATGCCAAACTCGAGGCTTCAAAACCGTAGTCCACAAACCAATGGGTGACATCACGACTACTGTATGTCCACTTCTTATATACAGTCTATGGTTTCATTGGGAAATACTCACAGTACAGAAGCTAAAGATGCTCTAACTTCCATTTCACTGGGACTTTAATGACTATAATGGCCTGACAAATACTTTAGTTTCACAGAATTTCCGCCCTTTTTTAAATTTTTAAACAACGTTTTGAATTGAATTTTTCCTTTTCATTGTGAGACACCATTGGGATGATTAGTATGGAGTGCCGTGCAACCACTCGTTATTCGCAAATAGATGGTTTGATACATGGCAGCTGCAAAGCACCCAACTTTGCTGTGAAATTCCCAATCTTTGGTATTTACACATGTAAAATGGGGACACTGTGCTAATGAGTATAGTTAATGAGGACTATTACACTAATCAGAGCACACAGTCAATGCTAATGTTTAATCACTATGATGCGAGCTGTTTCTCATCTTGATTTACGTCCGTCAGAATGCTCAGAGTGACGTGATCTTTAACCCGTCCTGCGTTGACGTGATGTCCCCGTTGATGACTGCAAACATCTCCGGATCACGACCGCAGTTCCAGCCTCTCCCTCTCGCCCCGGCGCTGCAGAGGCTAATGGCTGTATCATGGGCTGAGAGAGTCTCCTTAAATACAGTACGTGCCTCCCAGGCTTTCTCAGCCAGCTGACAGCCTCTGCGCCACTCCGCCGACATCTGCAGGCATAATTAAAATTCCCCCTGCTGGCCAGCGCACAGGTCTAATTGATCTCAGGCAGAGGCGGGACATGCTTAGCGACACTCGCGCTAATGCATGCACACCCTCTCTTGTGGCTGGGCAGACAGGTGGAAACAGTAGAGAGGGAAAGTAATGGTGTGCTGTATTTGAGAGTGCCTTTATGCACAAGCAGACATTTCCATGTACAGATGCATAATTTAAAGTGGGTTTGGGGTCAGACACTGCATGTGTGGAGCCTCCTTTTTATTCCTAATTAATCAATCGATTAAAACCGAAGCTTGACAGAACAAAAAAAACAATACATTAGCATATTTAGTGGTTTTCAACTCTGAACTACTTTCATGGAACACTTTTACCAATTATGTTGATTACATAGTGTGGTCTTTGAAATCATCCCACACGCTTGTGTACGCTCTAAAGCTGAAGGCATTTGTTAAAGTAAAAAACAACTGTAGAAAAGCCAGAGAAAAATCCATTCCGCTGGTGGAATCTAAGGGATGTTACTCATCATTTTAGGGATTCCTTTTAAACCTGAGAAATGTCATATTTACAAGTGCTTACACTTTAGAGGGAGAGTGAGACTTATCAGTGGCAATAAGCCCGATAGAGGTGGGTCAATAGGGGCGTACTACACCCACTAGTGGGTTTTATCATCTATTCACATGGTACATCATCAAAAGAAGCGCTTTCAACCAGGAGACCACAATTCCCATCCCATGTAAAACCAACGATGTGTGTCTTTGTGTTCATAGTTATGTTAAACCAAAACACAATATTTTTCCCTAAACTTAAAGAAGTTGTAGTTTTGTTGGCCCAAACCTAAAGAAGTGAAGTTGTAGTTTTGTTGCCTAAACCGAAAGAAGTTGTAGTTTTGTTGTTTAAACCTAAAGAAGTTGTAGTTTTGTTGTTTAAACCTAAAGCAGTTGTAGTTTTGTTCCTTAAACCTAAAGAAGTTGTAGTTTTGTTGCCTAAACCTAAAGAAGTTGTAGTTGTAGTTTTGTTGCCTAAACCTAAAGATGTGAAGTTGTAGTTTTGTTGCCTGAACCGAAAGAACTTGCAGGTTGGTTGCCTAAACCTAAAGACGTGAAGTTGTAGTTTTGTTGCATAAAACTAAAGATGTGCAGTTGTAGTTTTGTTGCCTGAACCTAAATAAGTTAAGTTGTAGTTTTGTTGCCTAAACCTAAAGAAGTGAAGTTGTAGTTTTGTTGCCTAAAACTAAAGACGTGAAGTTGTAGTTTTGTTGCCCAAACCTGTTGGCATCCAGCTCGTTTCAGAATCAGGAGGAACTCAAAAGAAACAATTTTTGAGATACATTTTAGGAAATGAAAAGCCATCCAGAGGGTAAATACGTGTTTGCCAAGGATCATTAAGATGATGGGAGTATCAGAGCATTATAATCTCATTTGCTGTATTTTTAAGGAAATTATTGGTTAAAATGTGGTTGCAGTGTTAAGGATACAATCACTCTCCTGGCCAGTTCAATTTGGCCACTCAGAGGGGTTCAAAGCCATCCCATGGAGGATTTGCTGCAAATGCGTCGCTCATTATGAACTAAGTTGTCACACCATCCATCAGTTCTTTCTCCAGCCTCTGTGAGCCGGTTTCTGTTAGCACATTATGTTAGCCTCTCAGCGGCTTTCGATGCATAACTGGGCTGTTAACCATTTAATGTACGGGATGTTTCATGGACAGTGATGCTTGAGCTTTCTCAAATTGGACAAGCATATCAGTAGGCCATCATTTGCAATATGTTTTTAATTGCACAGCAAATGCTACACATGACCTCTTTTTGTATGAATATTTGGTAAATGTTACCAAATAATAACCATCATTTATGAGTGAGAAATTGATAGTTAAATAAACTTGGTTAATAGTTATTTCCCTGTTAGAAAACAATGAAATGACAATTAATCATGTTTGTTCATTATTAGTAATGCTATAATTTATGTTATCTTAACAGTTTATTGCTGCTCACATTATATATATTCATATATATATATATATATATATATATATGATTGCTATGTGTCCAACAAAAAACACGTAATAGTTTACTAACGTAATCAGGATGTAATTTGTATCTCTTATCAGCTATGATACAATATAGAATTTATAAACTCATTATTTCATATTACACAAACTAACAGAAATCATTTCCCTTATTAGAAATTAGTAAACATAATTTATTATCATTGAATTGTTTGTTAACAGTAAAATAACTATTAGCTAAGTTTAATTAACTACCAATTTACCATTTATAAATTATGGTTATTATAAAGTGTTACCAAAAATGTTATTGAATCCTGTACAACATAAACAAGCAACTAATCTGAGAGCACATAAAAGCTGAGCGTGAGGTTATATTACGGTTGACACGATATATACTGCTCTATAGATTCAATTCAAGGTGGCAAAAGTGGCTTTATTGACATGAAATTTTCAAAAAACAATTATGCCAAAGCATAAAAAATTCCCTTCCTTATACTGTCTGTAATCTGCTTTTGGTTATATAGACACCTTCCTTTACTCTCACCCAATAATTGACTGCTTTCGGTACATAAAAGTAAAGTCTCCATGCTTTTATGACATGGGAGTGGGGAGGCGCACCTCTTTACGACACAGAGCATATTGGAGGAAAGATTTAAGAAGCGGGGAATAACGCGTGGCAGTCTTTTGAAAATATGATCGTAAAGATGATGTCCCTATACACAGTCAAATTGTCTTCAGGTTACAGCTGCCATTACTGCACAAGCAAACTTCCCAAAGCCATTATGTTCCAAAAAGACTTGATAGGCAGAGTGAGGGGAGTGCCTTTAAAAAACACCTGGGGGTGTCTTGTTTGTGCTTCAAGCACGGCTTTAAAACTCAACAATAACTAGAAAGCACTCAGGGAGCACACACCCCCTCCAAGGCTGTACAATCCTTTAAACAGTCAGTTGTAACGACAGAAAATGTTTCCTCGTCGATCGTTCCACATGATCTTCATCAGAAGATGGAATTTGCCAATTGTCATGAAATTATAGGTGTTCAGATTTCTATTTCTTCTCATCCATAAAGGTGAAATACTCATACACATTATGTAATATACCAAATTTGGAACATTGGAAGAAAGTGTAGGAATAATTTTTTTGGCAATAGCCGTGTTTGTATTCACATATTTCTATTTGCATTTTTAAGTATTGTATGAGAAAACTTTGATAAAACTTCCTCAATCTCGCTTGAGGTGTTTTGTTAATATAAAAATGTAAATCCAATTTTATTTTCATACATTGTACATTAAGAGCAGCCACTATACAGCGTCCGGGGAGCAGTTTTAGGGGGTCGGTGCCTTGCTCAAGTTACCTCGGCAGTGCCCAGGACTCTGTGGGGACTTGAACCGCCGATCCCTCCAGTTCCCAAGCCAAGTCCCAACAGACTGAACTACTGACTACTCTGTTGAAAGAGAGTTGATGAGCTAAATGGATTATGGAAACGCCTTTGCCAAATTAATTCTGAACATTTAACTCACATGACTGATCAGTTGTTTCGCTGTGGCGTCTTCTCGGATATTTACAAAACGTGCAAATGCTTGTCTTCATGCTTGACATGAAATAACAATTAAAACTTGTCCAAGTGAAACAAATTCCTGAAGACCTCCCTCCATTTTTCTCTCATTGATGGTTAGATGGCCAAGCCAACTTGTTTTTGTTTCCTGTTCCCAACCTCTACTTCTTCTCCTCCTTAGTAGATAGCCTGGTGCGTCCAATACAGACACTAGAGGGTGCCTCAGTGCGTCGGTATCCGATTGCGAGGGGTACTGACCAAGCGTATGTATTTGGCGAGTTGAGAGTGCGAACAGGTTGGTCGATTTGGACTGTGGATCTCTCATCCGTAAAGGCTGGTCCACACTAAGAGATTTTTCAAATCATAACAGATTTTGAAAATGTGAGAGACCCCACACATAACGACATGTTATATTACATTTAACAGTTTTGTTCCTATAGTGTGTGCTGAGCAACGATCTTGACAAAAAAATCACGTCACACACTAACAGATTCCATTCATGAGCAACAAGAGTCCCGACTAAAAAAAGAAAAATAATAATATCTCGCGATTGAATGTGACTTTAGTGTTAACAAACATGGCAGACGACGGGCAGGAAGAACTGGCGATGTTAGTTTTTGCTCTACTTTGTACTGACAGTTCACGAAGGATGGATGGATGATGTCATGGAGAAATGATAAAAATAAACACTTGCATTATTGCCACAAATCAACAAGTTGGTCCTCCATTTCTGAGGTCCATCTTACGACTACTTTATGCTTTGCGTTGCAGTAGCTCATGCATTAGCTGCGGCCGCCATGACGGTGGTGGTTGTCCTTCCTTCTTCAGTCAGCTTGGTTCTCAATTGGCTGTCGTTTTTTCCCACGTGACTGCGTCATCGGCTGTCCTCGGGGTTCCCCACACACAACAGGATATCAGATCTTAAATATTGAACATGTTTAATATTTACGATTTGAAACCGATGCAGCCAGGATGGACTTCCAAGCCGATCAGGGGATGTAAACAACACTCTTAACATACCACACATAGGAATATCCATCGTCTGGAGGGAGGAATCAGGCCCAAAATTGGCTTGATTCTTGTGTAGTTTGTGCCCAGCATAAGCTGCTATTTGTGCGCAATCCATTCACCAGAAGTATTGCCTCCCTTCTTCCTCCTCCTCTAATTGCACCATATGAGGGTAACCTGATCCCTTTGACCATCAGCGCAACTAATTTCCTGACAGATTTTGAGTTTGGAGATAGTGGCTCTGAGCTGAGCTCCATCCCCCTTTTCTGCCTTGTGAACTTGCCTTTGCTTCCACATCATTTCTGAAATGTTTTTATACTTCATTTAACAACAGCTCAACAGCTTGTCATATATACTTTTCAAGTGACCCAGGAGACCTTCGTCAGTCACCATGGACCCAATGAAGCATATTTCTGTCTTTACTGGGGCAACAGCTTCATGAGCTCTATGTGTCTGCTACTTTAGTTCATCCACAGTAGCCCAACATGGGACAAAACCACTGAAATTTCAAGAAGCTGTGCTTGTCCTTTCTCATTTAATCTATGGCTGAAATTGCAATTACTGCAGTGGTGATCCACATATGATGCACATTGGCCCCACTGACATATTCCCACTGGGCCTCATTAACGTTGAAACCCCAACATCGCAACATGAGGGGAGTAATAGATATTTCATGACTGCCATCATTACAAATGTCTGTCAGAATTATTCAAATTTTACCTGGGGGTTACCTTGAGATTTGAATTTTGCATGACTATTACCAACTATGTAAAATGTTACACACATCTGGTCCTCCTGGTTCTTGATCTATTCCCGCCGAAATCAAGTGATGCCGCTGCTTGTCTAGGTAGCATGAAATATTACCGAGGTCTGGCGCCGTAATTTCGTAGCATCCGCCAGATGGCTTTTAAGAAGAAACGGTTGTATTTTGCCCTGAGTTTCCAGATGACCCTGACGAAATACACTTAAACTGCTTCTTCAAAGGATGAGGGGTGTGCTAGGATTCCGCAGTGGGATTTCATGCCCCGGTGGGAATGGATCCTTAAGCTCACAGTGATGCATATGGAAGGCACACAGCGTGATCACTTTGTGTTTTCTGCAATGACTCAGCACATAAACAGAAGGGGTTCATCTGGAGGAGTTTCTAGAGAAGATCAGCAGAGTGCAGAGCGGGTCAGCTCAGTGGCCTTGCCTTTGGCGAATAGAGTCATGTAGATTTTACGGTGTTATGGCCAAAGCATGTGGTTGCGTGCCAGCTTCATCGTGTGCATATTGAGTTTTGCCAATTATAATGCATTTGGGGTTTGGAAGCGTAGGTTGTATTAATTGGGACTGAATTCATTCACTGGATAGTTTTAACTACCGCCCGATCTGACTGTTATCAGGCTATTGAATAGGCGTCATCAACACACTTCTTTCCCAAGTGTGTAGGCTAGTAGGGGCCCACTAAACTAATTGTAGGTTCACAAGGCTGTTATAACCCATTTATTTCAGTGAGCGAATGTTCACCATAGGTGTGGGTCATTAGGCCTCTACTATGTTGTGAAAATGAAAGCGAAACTTAACAGCAACACGTTATAACATGTAAAACTGAATGAAACGTTCAACACAAACAAAACAACTTCTACTTTAGGTTTCGGCAACAAAACTACAACCTATTTAGGTTCAGGCAACAAAACTACAACTACTTTAGGTTTAGGCAATAACACAACTTCTACTTCAGGTTTAGGCAACAAAAAACTTCTACTTTAGGTTTAGGCAACAAAACTACAACTACTTTAGGTGTAGGCAACAAAAAGTGTTGGTTAAGTTTCGGGAAAAACATCATGTTTTTGGCTTAAAATAACATTGTGTGCACATGGGATGTGAACCCTGGTTTCTTGGGTGAAAGTCCTATTTCTACCAACCCACCCAGTGTGCATTGCCTGACTTCTGCTTCTGCTCCTGTCATACCTACTACGGTCGCTAGAGGACGCTGTGGTCTTCTTTTGTACCTTCTTTTGCTGATCGGCCATGTGAATAGATGATGCTAGTGGGTGTAGTAGGGCCCTACTGATCCACATCTGTGGGGCTTATAGCCACTGATAACGGCTATTTAATAACCTGACAACAGTCTAATTGGCTGTCACTACAGGATCATGGATACACATTGATACAATTGATTTATTTTAATGTGAAATGTAAAAACACCCACAAGGTTGCTCTGCTGGTATCATGAGGTATTTATTTTAGTCATTTTTAAACAGACTTTACATGTTTTTTACCTAGGCTTTACCTGTTGCAGGGAAAAATAGATTATCCGTGATAAGAAGCGCGATGCCCGTGCGAGTGCACGCAGCTTTCGTGGTCATTGGTGTATCTTCAGTTGAGTATAACGGATGCACTCTGCTGTGGGCATGCTGCAGCAGACATGTATTTCGGACGGTAGTTAGCAAATGGTGCATGTAAAATCGTATCCGTAACATATTGACTACATGTTTTTAAGAAATGCATCATTCAATTTGCTCACGTCTGGAATTATAGGCCTAAATGAACACTCCTCCCAGTGCGTTTCACTGCTATCAACAAATAGTGACCCAGATACCAGAGAACTTACATCATTATGCATGACAAATGATGCTACCGCACTTACTGCAACAGTTGGCTTTTCTTTTTCTTTTTTTACCCTTCACTGTTTATCACCAGCTTCCAGCTTGAGGTGTCACACATTTACTCCCCCGTCACTGGCTCTAAGTAAGACAGAGCATCCAGGAGAGCGGCCAACAGGAGCCATATCATGGCATCTGAATTTATAATCAGACCAAGTAGGGTTTATTGATATGTATTGTTTCCTTGGCTTCTAGAGTGCGGCACTGACAACTAATTCCCAGCTCTGAATAGAGCCCCTAGAAACCTCTGAATGCATATGCTTTCCTAATTAGGAGACTGATAAGCGAATGGCTGCTGATGTTAGGGGTATTCTGTGAGCACCTGTCTATCTGGAGATCTCCAGACGGCACCGGTACAATGGCTGGTTTAACAGCCATTTAACGCTGCAATCACCACACACCCCCAGACGCCAATAAAAGACACTGTGCTTTTAGTCTGAAATCGACTGAAATCATCTGCTTTTGAAGACGGGCGATGCAAAGGACGAAGAAAACCAGGGGAAATAACATTAAGGAGAATGGGCAGTCAACTCCTCCTCTGTCATTTTATTGCCTTTTGAGAGAGATACAGTCATGAAAGACAAAGAAGGGGCTCAAAGGGTGACTGTGACCGGGGTAAACAATCCAAATCTCTTTTAAAGCAAACGGTGTATTTTCAGAAAAGACTTTAGCATAATGGATTTTTCTTGAATGTATTGATGAACAACGTGATCTCATCCCTACTGGTCATATTTCAGAACTTGGGCAGAAATAGTGTTTTGCGTAGTATCTCGATGCTGAAGTTTCACGCGTGGTTATCATTGTAACACTTGCAATTGTACTTGGGCACCTTGGCAGAGGTCTGCGCTCTCCGAGTGCCATTCTACTTGATGTTACAAAGAAGTCCATCAACGTGCGTTATTAACGTTGTCATCACTACCGCATTGCATTGTGGGATATTTATGCCACCATAGTGTCCAGCATGGCATACTGTAATATTTCACCAGAAATAGAATGCAATTTGCGTACTATTGGTTTCATACTAAGGTACTAAACTATCACACATACTGTTTTAGCATACTAAATAGCATGTAATTTCAGACGCAACTGCAGTGTGAAAGGGTCTATAGATGTGCTCTGTATTTTAAATTTAGCACCTTTAACAGCATAAATGAATGCTTTTCCAAAAATATTTTTGTTTTTTTCATGTTGCACAATAGTTAATCTGTTTTATTACAACTACACAACTGAGCAGTAAAGTTCATTCTTAACTTTGGTAAAAAAAAAAGAAATTACTCAAGATCCACTTGCTCATCTTTCATTTCACCAAGTTAGCAAATAACCAAAGTTCCATACTGCGTTCATGACAACACAGCCATCTGCCTGACAACTGAGCAAACAGCACGTTACTGATGAAGACTAAGAGAACTGTTAGTGATTACATGTTGGTAGATATATTCTTTAATTGGGAAAGTCAGGTCACTCTTCTAGGATCACTCTGGGGTAAAAACAGTATATATGGAGGAAAACGTATGATTTGTGAGTTACGGTTAATGCGTCTGAGCTGTTAGATTCAGGGTCAGAATGGGGAGAGGGGGATAAATGTTGCATGAGGCGCTCATTTGTTGGAGCCATTTGTCTGTGGGAACAGGAGACAACTGTGACGTTCTGGCAGAGCGAGACTATTTACAGCTATTGGCAGGCCGCTGCGAACACCGTATCTCTCCCCCAGGGTGTCTGTCTGGTAATCCTTCCAATGCATCTCCTTACCTGTGACACAAGGAGACTGACTGTTCCAAGCTGCAGAGCGGTGTGCGCCTGCCAAAAGCCAATTTACATATATTTCTTAATTAACTGAACGTTTGGGAATCAATAATCAGATGTGCATGACGCTTCCTTAAATACTAATTCATGATACACACACACCCCCTTCGCTTTAGCACCAGAAACATAATTAAACTGTATTTGCCTTGTGCTATTGACTCGTTTCTCAGCCTCTGGAGATAAAATGTCAAGTAAGTCTGGGTATTCTGTACATGACCAGGTATCTATAATGCTTCATAGGTCACCTAGATATTTTAGCGCCTTACATTTATGAATGCTAATCAAGTAGAGGCCACTAAACATCAGAGGAAGTCAATTATTCATGCTCCTCCCACAGCTGGTCTCGCACAGAAATGGAGAAATTGTGTGGCAGTCATTTACAATTTAGCTGAGAGACAAAACTCAAACATACGCTCATTACAGCGGTATAAAATTCACTGCAGTTTATACTCCTCTTTTAGAGATGAGCTGCGGCAATTTACATGTGCGAATGCAGTGCTGGCCGCCG
The DNA here is from genome assembly GCF_043250625.1 of Sebastes fasciatus. Classification (NCBI taxonomy): domain Eukaryota; kingdom Metazoa; phylum Chordata; class Actinopteri; order Perciformes; family Sebastidae; genus Sebastes; species Sebastes fasciatus. The sequence continues at coordinate 26,090,352 of NC_133809.1, read as the reverse complement.
ATGAAAGACACCGCTTGCACCTGCTGAGTTGACTTTATAGGCTATACTTTGTGCGCCCAGGCAGTATGTGCTGAGTTGTGGAACCATCGACGGCAGAAGCCTCCCATCTTGTCTGTCCATCAGTTTGGTCCTCTCCCAACTGTTGTGAGCAATTACAGTCCGTCTAGATCTCTTCCCATTTAGTTAGAGTAATTGTTGTTTTTAATTAGTGTGCTTTGTTTATCATGGTGGCAGGCTTTGCCGTTTTCATGCTGTATACATCTGAGGTGTGATACTGTAATTATAAAGGCTTTAAAGAGGACCTATTATGCTTTTCCCCTTTATTTTAGTGTGTTATATAGTTTTTTTGCATGTAAAAGGTCTGCAAAGTTACAAAGTCCACACCAAAGGGAGTTCCACACCCCCCCAGAAAGATTGCTCCTGAACTGCCTGAAATGCCTCGCTTGAAGCCCCACTTTTTGTTCCGTAACGTGGTGATGTCACCAAGTAACACATTTGCATACTACCTTCATAGCGGCTAGTATGGCACGCCCTGAAACAAAGATAGTTAGAGCGGAGCTGGAGCGGAGACCAAAGAGTTTGTTTCGATTAACCCCCTGAGCTCCGCAGGATTGAGTTTTAGAGCTAGAGTGAACCACGTCATGCGAGGGAAGGAGGCTAAATAACGCTTCAAAGTTAGGCAAAATTTTGGCAAGGAAAAACTGGCATGGCGAGTTTTAAAGGGGTCCCTTGACCTCTGACCTCAAGATACGTCAATGAAAATGGGTTCTATGGGTACCCACGAGTCTCCCCTTTACTGACATGCCTACTTTATTCTTGGAATGCAGCATAAATGTGTTATTTCCGCCTACTCTAAATATTATGTGTTTGAGTATTTCTTCATACTGGGGTTCCTAAACAGTCTTGTAATTGCATACATTTTGTATCACTGTAAAGCTGAGACTCTTGTGGATCCAATAGGTCCAATTGTATTAATGTGTGATGATGTTAGTTGGCAAAGTAGCCATTTCATTGTAGTGAGATCATTTTTTGAAATTTGACGTCACTGTATAAAATGACCTGTGGTGACCTCTAGGATAATCACAGCCTCATGAAACTTTATATCCACAAACTAGAGACCTAGTGCATTCAGATGATGGATGGCTTTCCTAGGTATACTGACAATAAGGGGGTTTCTGAGCAGTTTCCAGAACAGAAGTACTTGCCAACCAATCGCCGAAAAATGCAATTCTTGCAGAAATCTACAAATGTCCACATTTTTTTAAACCAAATCACAGCGTGGCTTTTCATATCATGTTCCTCAAGGTCTTGGTGTCTTAATGTGGTATTTTGGAGGGATTATTAATCATTTTTATCAATTCTCGAGTGGTAAAAAATTGTTAAATTTAGCACCAAATCTGTGTAACAAATGGTTTCAACCCAAAAGTTGCTGCAACAACTTATGAGACATAATAGAGCATGGCCATCAGCTCAAACAGAGCGTTTCAGACAGAGGGTGAAAAGAGGCGCTGCAGCACAGCTGGTATGAGAAAAATAAAGAGTTTTTTGAACGTTAAAGCACATAAACATGTTCTAGCAGAAACGAATGGTACGAGTATGCACCTGAAAATTAGCATAATAGGTCCTCTTTAAACTGCTGAAATCTGCATCAACTTCTGAATCCAAGCTCAAAAAGTGTATATAACACATACAGTATAAGCCCATGATGTTCTGGCTCTCTCTCCTGTGATGTGCAGAAGAGCCATAACTCTGATGTCAAATGTCCATGTCCTGAGCCTCAGGAGGTAGAGCAGTTTTTTCCACTAATCACAGGGTTGGCGGTTCGATCCCAAGCTACTCCTCTCCACATGTCAGAGTGTCCTTGGGCCACATATACTGCCCCCTAATTGCTCCCAATGGTTAGGCAAGCACCTTGCATGGTACCCAGCTGCCATCGGTGAGTGAGTGTGTGTGTGTGTGTGAAAGGGTGAAAGAGAGGGAAAGTGAAAAGTGTCTTAGATAAAAGTGCTATAGGCTATAAATGCGGTCATTTGTCATTGAATGTCTGATTTTGGGGCTTTGAATTGACCCTATTCGCCACCAGCTGTGATTGTCCAATGATAGCAACCATAAGTAGTGCGGCTGGTCTGTCAAAGCTTTGGATACCTCTACATGCCAAAGTGGTGTGCATGTGGCCTTAGTAAGAGTGGCATTTTTTATCGCCTTTCCAAAACCCCAAAAATACAAGAGCAAAAATGTAAGGAGTGGATTCAACTGTTTTTCAGCTTTAACTTAAGGCGCTAATGTTAGCCTGAGTGGCTCACTAGCGTACTACGTATATGAGTAGCGTTACGTCCAAGGCCATGAAGCATTAGCATATCATTATCTAACTACAATAGCGTCACCGGTGACATTAGTAGGCCTTTTCATGACTGACTTGTCAGCTTGAGATGGAGCAACCCGATATCTCAGGAAGGCGTATAAATACACAAGTACATTCCGCATGTCATGAGGAAGCATTTTCGTCATTTTGCGTGTCATTGCAACGGCACTTTTAGCGTGTCATTTGTACGCCACCCAAAAAAAATTGGAAAGCGTCTGCTGATTCTCAAAAGTGGGGTCCGTGGCACTCCGTCAGGGGGTCTACGAAATAATTAGCTATAAATTATAAAATCGTGTTGTATCATTTCATTTTAAAGTTGAATCACTTACTGAAAGTCAGCTTTAGACTGGGAAGTTTAAATATCTGGATTTATTAGGACCATGCCAGTCTTAAATTTGCCACCAACAGTTGTCACTTCAAGTGGCCAAATTGAAGCTTTTGACAACTAAAAATGAGAACCCTGATTTTGTCCAACACTGTCTGAAACCAAGAACTTATGGTTTCAAACCTACATATTCCAAGTGGTAAATGTGCCACTATTATCACTGTAAGTTTTTTTCTGTCTTAGCAAAGGGTAATCATTTTCTCTACAAGAATGGGCCAATACAAAATTATCAAAAGAAAATAAGTACAGTCGTCAGCGATGAATGCTCACATTTAACAGATCAATATCACGCCCCTTTTGATATTTCAGGAGCACTTATACTTCTTCAGCTGCTGCGTTTCTTGTGGATTACTGTTATCAAATGGACTTGTGGGGATAAATGCACCTGCATACGTGCATACAGATTCGGTACGAGACAGAACATTTATGCTGTTGGAAGCTATATAAAAACTCAGTGTGACACAGAGCTTATCGTACTTGTTGGTTGCCCCTGATGTTACATAAGAATGGCAGGGAGTAAATGAGACGACACATGTGTTGTCAGGATTAGTGGGACTCTCTAAGACAGGGCGATGAAGTGATGAAACCTTCCCGTGATTGTCAACCGCTCACAGCAGCAAACATAATGGATTTATCACAGCCTACAGCTGGGGTTTACTTTTTTTCCCTCTTTACACCTTAAAAAAAAAAGTCTTCTCGAAGAAAGCCGGGCAAACTCCCAAATGCGTTTGCCTCGTTTTTTGTTGCTGCTGATGTGATCTAGCTCAATAACTGGAGGGAATAAAAGGGAAAAAAAGGTCTCTTATCGTAAACTAATTAAAAACTTGCTCAGGACACAGAGAGCGCCTGACAGAGTGCCATCCGTTTTAATCAGACACGCAGCTCCACTATAAAGACATCACCTCAACAGATGCCCCACTTTCTGAAGGAGAAGGCGGGAGGCTGCGAAGATGACAGGTGTTATTTATTTTTCTTAAACCCCACGTTTCAAATAGATTCCTGCGTTTTGGCAAAGGCAGTTCTCAGAGATAACGGAGGGAGTTTTGCATGGGTGTGCATGTGTCTGTGAGAAGGATTAGTTGGTTCTTTTTTAGCCGAACAGGAGGCAAATGAGAGAGGGTGTGATAAGAAGGACACCTTTAGCGTGAACTTGCAAACAAAACCGATGTGTTTTCGGAGAGAAGTTGTGTTAGAAATGTAATAACTAAGTGTAAGAAAAAAAATCCATCATGAGCAGCCAGGACGCCTAATATTTTGGATGATTGAACTGCCATTTCTTTAGTGTTCGGCGCTGTCGAGAATGTTTTGAATGAATTCAATTTAGTGTGTGGGAAAAGAGGGGCTGAATTAGGCTGTTTAATTTATGAGTGGTTTCCTGGTTGAGCATTACTGGCCCGTAATACCGCATTTAATTGAATTAAGCTAAGTTCAGATCATACCATTAAGCATCATTGGGCTGATGTGGCGTCAGCGGAGATGGGAAAAAAAAAAAGATGCAGCGTTTGACTGAAAGTAAGAGCTGCAAACACATTCCTCATCTGTTTTCATCCCACAATGGTTGATCACATTATCATAAAATTTCATTGTGCTCGATGGCGGATGGTGCATCAAACTGCAGGCAAATTTCCGCTCATAAAATCTGGCCTTTGGCAGAGTTGTAGATCCAACCTTTCGCCCGTGCTTTGGAAAGAAGGGAAACACAAATGTTTCATTGCACTGAAACTTTCTTTTCACATCTGTTTCAGTGTCTTTTTGTTCTGTTCTGAAAACACAAAGCTTTCAGTCATTGTGTGCGCTCGGCGTTCTCCCAGCCCTCTGACGTGTTCACATTCACATTTCCTGTATCAACACCATGATGAATCAGCCCAGTCTCACAGCTGTTCGTGAAATTTAAGGTATTGATTGGTGTACATAGACACAAATTTCATTTTTTTTTTTGTGATGGTCAGCACAAAATCAATTTTGTATGTAATCCACGTAATTGGGAACCAGGAAGTATGAGAAAAGTAAGAGTGGCGAACGCCATGTAGGGAGGAGGTCTGTGTCAAAAAACACAGGACTTTCGCCCAGGAGACCCAGTTTTGTGTCCCGTGTGAAACCACAATTCAGAGTTGATTTATTTTTAACGTAACTTCCTTACTAAGTTACAGAATTTCCAGAGTTATTTTAACCCAAACCACAATCTTTTCCTAACTAAGTAATTTGTTGCCTAAGCCTATCCAAGTCGTTCTTTTCTTAAACCTAACTAAGTAGTTTGTTGCCTAAACCTAACCAAGTTGATCTTTTCCTAAACCTAACTAAGTAGCTTGTTGTCTAAGCCTAATCAAGTCAATCTCTTCCTAAACCTAACTAAGTAGTTTGTTGCTTAAGCCTAACCCAGTCAATCTTTTCCTAAACCTAACTAAGTAGTTTTTTGCCTAAGCCTAACTAAGTCGATCTTTTCCTAAAGCTAACTAAGTAGTTTGTTGCCTAAGCCTTACCAAGTCAATCTTTTCCTAAACCTAACTAAGTAGTTTGTTGCCTAAGCCTTACCAAGTCAATCTTTTCCTAAACCTAACTAAGTAGTTTGTTGCCTAAACCTAACTAAGTCGATCTTTTCCTAAACCTAACTAAGTAGTTTGTTGCCTAAGCCTTACCAAGTCGATCTTTTCCTAAAACTAACTAAGTAGTTTGTTGCCTAAGCCTAACCAAGTCAAGCTTTTTCTAAGCCTAACTGAGTAGTTTTATTTTGAAAAGATTGGAACGGAAGTTGACATGTGCGCCACGTGTTGCTGGACGTACGTGGGAAAACGCACTAAAAAATATGTTGTTGAAAGTCGTGCTCAGCATCACGAAAAAAAAGGGAAACTCGTGTCTATGTACACGAATCAAATAGATTAAATCCTGTGACTTTATCACAAACTGCTGTGAGACTGTGTTGGATGAATTGACTTTGTTTTCATCTGCATGACAGTCACAATAATCCATATTTCCGTATATGTGCTGATCATAATTAATGTTTTGAGGCTGGAAATGGTGTAATGCGGCTGGGGGCGACGAACGCTGCCAAGGAGCCAAAAATACACACTCGCATGCTATAATCCTCCGTGTAATATTTGGGGAGGTTGCATCAGTGAGTCATTGTCGCCATATATTCATTGACCTGATGGTATTTACACAGCTCTTAGACTCTAGACTACTTTGGTTATTGCTGCCGGGACAGACTTCGCCATTGCAATATTCATGTCTGGGAAAATGTATGGCCCGCTCCTGAAATATGGGCCGTTTGACTGTGTTCCAAACTCATTTCCCGCTACCGCCTTTCCCCTAATTAGATCCGGGGGTCTGCTCTTTCCCTCTAGATCTCTTCCCCGCCCACACACACACACACACACACACACACACACACACACACATACACACCTTCTCTCACTCCCGGTAGATTCGGAGTGGAGTTGAGATGAAGGCAACAGAGCTAATTGCATTAGCATCAATTTACTGGTACGGCAGAGGACAGCTGCTGTGCAATCCAGTGATGTATGGGCCCAGCTAACGGTCCCAACAAAATGTAGCAGGCATTGTGTGTGTTTGTGTGTCTGATAGAGGGTGTATATTAGCCTCTCCAGAGAGAGACAATAGGCAACCCCCAACAACCGCATTTTCACACCGATTATGATTATCAGAATAATTTTATTAAGCCACTTATATGCATTACATTGCCACGCAGTCTTGCCACAGTGATTGCTGATAGAGCAGATTGTCATGATTCTTTTTCACGACCAACTACAAGCAGCATAAATCCTTTCCTATTGCTCCCTCTCACTTCTCTTATTCCCATCTCAGAATCACAATCAGAAATACTTTGGGATTCGGGATGTTACAGTTGCTCTTATATGTAAGCTAGGGCTGTCAATCGATTCAAATATTTCATTGCAATTGCAAATTAATCACACATTTTTTATCTGTTCAAAATGTAAAGTATTTAATTGCAAATATGCTTGCCTTATGAAAATATACAGTATGTCGTATATATTTATTACTGAAAATGAATTAACAACACAAAACAATGACAAATATTGTCCAGAAACCCTCACAGGTACTGCATTTAGCATAAAAAATATGCTCAAATCATAACATGGCAAACTGCAGCCCAACAGGCAACAACAGCTGTCAGTGTGTCAGCGTGCTGACTTGACTATGACTTGCCCCAAACTGCATGTGATTATCATAAAGTGGGCATGTCTGTAAAAGGGAGACTCGTGGGTACCCATAGAACCCATTTACATTCACATATCTTGAGGTCAGAGGTCAAGGGACCCCTTTGAAAATGGTCATGCCAGTCTTTCCTCGCCAAAATTTAGCGTAAGTTTGGAGCGTTATTTAACCTCCTTTGTGACAAGCTAGCATGACATGGTTGGTGCCAATGGATTCCTTTGTTTTTTCTAGTTTCATATGATGCCAGTATCTTTCACTCTAGCTTTAAAACTGTCGCGTTAACTTTGACAGCCCTAATATAAGCCCTAAGAAAAATAGAAATAAAGGTATGTAAAATGCAAATTATGTATATAATGCTACAATATATAATGCCAGAATATATGTTGAATATATGTCGAGCAAATGATAAAAATAAGAAATGAGAAATATAGAAAGTGTACAAATACAGTATGTGCATCAATCATATAATACCTAACCACGATTTAATCCAAAGAAAAAGAGCAAGAGCGACTGCAACAGGCTGCATGCATGGTCGCTTTCACACGCCAACATTTAGTCCGTTTTAATTGAACTCTGGTGCGGGGTTCGTTTGGGCAGTTGTGAGCGCAGTAATCATACTCTGGTGTGGACCAAAACAGACCATTTCCAAGCGAACCAAAATGCAGGGGATTAAAGGGTGCCTGCACGGGCATTTTGTTGAGATGGACCCATGTAAATGAAGAGTGGGAGAGGACTGACTAGAACACAGAGAATATGCTAAATAAAGTCCACAGAAATAGTTTCGAAAGTCATTCGAGATAAACTGGAGAAGGGATTTGTGTGCACGGTAGATCAGTGCCGAGTCAAAGTCAAAAAACTTCGACAGCAACATAACAAAGTCTGTGTATTCCCTGCATAATAAATGGCAGCTCTCGAGAAGAAAAAGATGAATTTGCTCATTCGTGCACGCCCATCAACAACTTAATTGGTCCGCTGTAATTAGTGCACTGTGAAACAGAACCAAGAAAAATTAGAAAACAGCCAGAAGTATCAATTTCACTCTGATTTGAACTCGCCAAATGGACTATGGATTGTGAAAGGACCCTATATCACTCACTTTCTCACGATACATCTAGAAGCGAGACTGGCTCGATGTGAACAAAGTGGTGTCAGGATGCTCTGCATGCCATAATTGCAGCTATAATAGACCCACCATGATCTCCATTTTAATGGTATAGCTGAGTCAATGTGTTCTAACAACTTATAGGTCTGATACTCAGCTCATATTGTCATACTCACATTGTGATTTCACACTAAGGAGATAGAATTGCGGGTCAACTTTGAAGGCATTTCCACCTGCCGTCAATCGCACGATTTGCTTCTGTGCTGCTTTTTGTATTCAAAATCATCCTAACATCCCACCAACTTAATGAGTTAGCACAATTTCTGTGTCTGACAAGCGCTAATTAGGAAGCATTATCCAACAGCAAACAATCAAACTACTTCGACTGTGCCGTCGTTGACACAACGAATTTGTGAAACTGCTCCCTGAAATGTTTGTTCCTAAAGTCTTTCCAGAAAATCTTGTAGATCAGTGGGAATCTTTGAGAAACATGTGGGGTAAGTAAGAAGCATCTTCCCTGCTGCTGAAGGCCAATAATCAAGTACACTTAGTTATGTGAGTAATTTTGTGATACTTTAAGGGGACATATCATGAGAAACTCACTTTTTCAGTGCTTGTGCGCATATATTTGTGTCTCTGGAGTGCCTACCGACCCACAAACTGTGAAATAAGACAACCCAGTCAGTTTATTGCGGACTGTCTAGATCCGAGAATATGTGATTCAACAAGCCATCCAGATTTGGCTCACCTTCCTATGTCACATGCAGGCTCATTAGAATATACCACCCGCAGCTTGAGAACTACCTTTGTAAAGGTGCGCCATGTTTTTCTCGTAAGCCAATCAGAGCAGACTGGGCTTTTTCGTGAGGGGGGCTTAAAGAGACGTTTCAGACAGAGGGTGAATACAGGTATATTCAGACTAGGGCTGTCAATCGATTGGAATATTTAATCGTGATTAATCGCATGATAGTCCATAGTTAATCAGAAATGAATCACACATGTTTTACCTGTTCAAAAAATTTACCTTAAATGGAGATTTGTCAAGTATTTAATACTCTTATCAACATGGGAGTGGACACATACGCTTGCTTTATGCAAATGTATGTATATATTTATTATTGGAAATCAATTAACAACACAAAACAATGACAAATATTGTCCAGAAACCCTCACAGGTACTGCATTTAGCATAAAAAATATGCTCAAATCATAACATGGCAAACTGCAGCCCAACAGGCAACAACAGCTGTCAGTGTGTCAGTGTACTGACTTAACTATGACTTGCCCCAAACTGCGTGTGATTATCATAAAGTTATCATCAGCATGTCTGTAAAGAGTCTCAGCTTTACAGTGATACCCAAATTATGCAATTAAAAGACTGTTTAGGGTCCCCAGTATGCAGAAATATTCAAACACATCATTTTGTTGAGTAGGTGAAATAACACATTTATGCTGCATTCCAAGTATAAAGTGGGCATGTCTGTAAAGGGGAGACTCGTGGGCACCCATAGAACCCATTTTCATTCACATATCTTGAGGTCAGAGGTCAAGGGACCCCTTTGAATATGGCCATGACAGTTTTTCCTCTCCAAAATTTAGCGCAAGTTTGGAGCGTTATTTGGATTCCTTAGGTTATCTGGTTTCATATCTTCACTCTAGCTTTAAAACTGAGCCCGCTGCAACCTTTAAAAATCGCAAGTTTCGTTAATGTGTTAAAGAACTCAGTGCCGTTAAAACAAATTTGAGTTAACGTGTTAACTTTGACATCCCTAATTCAAACACAGTGTGAGAAAAATAATGTGTTTTTGAACATTAAAGCATGTCAACATGTTCTAGTAGAAACCCAAAACACAACTTGGAAATGAGCATGATATCTCCCCTTTAATTCTTAATTTCAGACAGAACAGTTTATTTTTTTTTAATCCAATACATCTATCTGATGGCTGGAGTTACTTGGCAAATAAAGACTTTGGACACGACGGATGTGATAGGCTCATAAAAATGATTTATTGATTCAGCTTCCCAACAGAGAAATATCTGGCTCTTTAGCTGCTAAATGCTCCACTATGTTCACCAGCTAGTTGCTAATTTTGTCTGTTTGCCTTTTGGTGCTGGGCATGCAGTGTACAGTGGGTTTATCAGAGCTTCTTTGCTGGAAATACCTCCATGCTGCTGCGGGAAACAAGACTGATAGGAGCGGTGAGACAGAACCAAATCAGTAGAGTTGCAAAACAATAGAGAATGAACTGAAGGATGCAGAAATGCTCCACAGAGCTGAGGGGAAACTGCAGAGTGGAGTGATAACTCTATGTGGGTTTGTCACTACAAGCCAACACCTCTCACATTACACATAGTCAGTTGATTTATTGTTGATATAAAAACATTGATTAGCGCAGCTTTGAACTTTGATCATTCATTAAGCTTGTTGACTGTTAACACGTCAGGTAAGGTTACCTCACCGCTCATCTGTAAAGGAAATGAATGGACTGCCAGGGACTTGATGATATTGCCAAAAGCGAAATGCATGGGTACTCACTAAGTAATAATAATTCATACTACACCCCAAATTCTGTCCCCAGTATAGACTATTGCTCTGGGGCACCTTGCAAAGACTGCACTATACACTATGTTGAGTGATTGTAAGCATAATCTAGGAACTGAGAAAATGAAATTTGTAGCGGCTCTAATGCTAAATGGCAAGTCATCGTAAATGATATATGGCCAAGTCTGGCAGTTTTTGTGTGGGAGGTAAAATTCACATGAAATATGATTGGACTGTTTCCCTGTGTTTCATAGAATGTCAAGGGCTGAGGAACAGAAGCTAAAGAGATGCTAAAGTCACTGCACAGTGAATATATAACCTAATTACCTGCAGTTATTTCAGATATGATTAGACGTCTAATTATTACATTAGATACGTGATTTTGGTGTCTATATTTTCATAATTTCAAGGGGAAGTTCACCTAAATAATAAAACAGGATTTTTTTATTCACTTACTGATGATAAGAACACGTTGCTTTGAAGATTTTTTATTGGAACTACTTTTTATTGAAGAATTAGTTCCAATGAAAACTGTTGACAGTGAGGTGTGGGGATTATTTAAAGTAACAGGAATACTTACGGGGCCATTATTGTAGCAGAACTATTTGCAAATGCGTATGGAAAGTTATGTATCTGTGTGCGCAATCAGATTTGTAAATGTGTAAAAACAAATCTCCAAATCTGTATTCAGATTTGCAAGTGTATTGAGATTTATAATTACATAGACAAATCTGTAAATGTGTAGACAAATCTGTAAATGCGTACATAGATTTGTGAATGCGTGGACATAGACAAAAAAAACACTTTTAAAAGGAATGCTTACATTATTGTAGCAGAACTATTTGCAAATGTGTATGGAAAGTTATGTATCTGTGTGCGCAATAAGATAAAAAAATCTCTGAATCTGTATTCAGATTTGCAAGTGTATGGAAATTTGTAAATACAAAGACAAATCTGTAGATACATACATAGATCTGTGTATGTGTAGACACATCTGTAAATGTGTACAGAAATCTGTGAATATAAAGACAAATCTGTAAATTCGTACATAGATCTGCGAATGCATAGACATATCTTTAAATGTGTAGACAAATCAGTAAATGCGTACATAGATCTGTGAATGTGTAAACAAATCTGTCTCTCGTCTTTAGCTGGTCGAGAAACAGAGCGTGTGTGTGTGGCGGCGGTGTACTCTTGTCAACCCGGCGTTACGTTAGCGAGTGTCCGACAGGCCTTGTGTGTGTGGCGGCGGTGAGTGTTGGGTTGTCGGTAACGTAACGTAGCAGTAGCAGTGTGTGTACAGTTTATTCGTCGGTGAATAAATGCTACTGCTCCCGTGTCTTGCCAACCGCCTGCAGACTAAAGTGAAGGCGGTTAGCCCTGGCGTTAGCAACAACACTTGCTCAGACTCTCTTAAGGTGGGCCAGCTATTCTCCTTTAAGTGACAAGCTGCTCCTCTGAGTTTTGCTCAGCTTTTTAATTAATTTGAATTAATTAATTAATTAATTAAATAAATAAACAGCTAATTATTAACATCCTAATCTGCACTTTATTTTCTTCCTGTGAACTGATCCTTTAACAGGTGATTTGACCAAGAGGCAACCCCAAAAACTGGACATGTTCTTTTAAGGACACTTAGCTCTCCACCAGCTATCCCCTGCGGTGCTGTGAGGAACCATGAGTCATTGCGTCTGCATTTCACTGGCTTCAGGGATCCTGCACAGATCTGTTTCAAAGGCCATGTCACATCCTTTTAACATTGTGGCTTCATAGCGGCCATACGTCCTCTTAATGTGCCCCCTACAATACTGTGGAGTAAACGGCAGCCTGTTCGATAGTATTTTTTTTACAGAACAAGCATGTCTGCGTGTATGTTCGAGAGCACCGCTGCCACTTTTTGTCATCTCAATTTCCCCGTGTTGCACAGGATCAGACGTCACACCAGGTTCCTTTCACTCCCCTCCAGTCAGACAGAGCAGGAAATGAGGGAATTGAAGATAAATCCTATCAAGAATAATTATTTCCTACCTCGCTGGATATGCACAGGATGTGCTCAACCTGTGTGAGCGCTGATAACACATTTAATAACCCCGCCTTGCTACTAATCTGTGTTGAAATGGTGTTTGAATTCTCTGAAAGGTCAAATTGATCAAAATACCAAAAGTCATCCTGAGCTATTGAGAGAGCTCGTTACTAGTGGAGTGTCTTGCAGGGAGGTATTGACCGTAGGAAAAAAAAAATGTTTGTTACAAAATGCGATGTACTGGCTCAGTTCAATATTTCGGTAACACTTTATAAAAAACATAATTTATAAATGTCAAATTGACATTGTCAATTACATTCTGATGACATTATTAAAGTTTTTTTATCAGTTTATGATAGATAGATGGACCAGAAACCAATTATTAACCATTGACAAATTATTAACTATCTATTTATCTAAATTATGTTTATAGATGCTTTACAAAATATATATTAACAATTTAACAAGGTATTATAATCATCAGTTGCAACTTTATAATAGCCATCCAAATACTGTTTATAGACCTTTTAAAAATTAATTATTAACTATTAATGAAGTGTTACACATATCTATGTATGTAATGTTTAAAAAATGATTTCTTAAAGTTTTACAAATAATTTTGGAATCATCAACATACTTAATCATTTACAAATACTTGTATATACTATATATATATATATATATGTATTTGTATGTATATGTGTGTATATGTATATATATATATGTATACATATATATATATATATGTTTATGAATATATATGTGTATATATATGTATATGTGTATATATGTGTGTATACTGTATGTATATACTGTATATGTATTTGTGTAAATATATATCTATGTATACAATATGTGTACTGTATATGTACATATGTATGTTTATGTAGATGTGTATATGTATCAATGTATATGTACATATGTATATGTATATAGGTATGTATATACTGTATATGTATAGTATATACAATGTTGTGTGTGCAACAATAAACTGTTAAAATAACAAATTATAGCTATTAATTATTCCATTGTTTAACAGTAAAATAACTATTAACTATTAAGTTTAATTAACGATCAATTTATCATTTATAAATGATATTTCTTATAAAGTGTTACCAATATTTCAAAGGTAAATGATCTTTAGACTGACTGTTACGGGCAAGATATATATATATTCAGCATCTCAAACGCAGAAGAAGAATAAACTTCAGAGACTGCAGATGTCTTTTTTTCTCCCCTTTATCGATCAACGCAGACGCAAGTAATGTCTAAAATAGATTAGACTCCCTGAACCATGCTGAGGTCTCCTGAGCTCTCCTTCATCTCAGCACATTCTCAGCATGCACACACATCAGGCCGCTCACCTAAGCCTCTCCCGCCTACACAGTTACAGGCTGTCAAAAAATAAAATCATCACGCCTGCTCATTGTTTCCTCTCCCCAACGCTGAACAACTCTGTGACGCTAACAAAGTTACCACCTCGCTCTCTCTCATCCACGTTTTTTCAATCTTTGGTAAGAAGAAAATGTTTTCACCCACGGCAATCAATATAAAAAATGTACAACTGATTTGTATATAAATATTACCGCATCACTGGGAGCGCTAAACAAATATGCAGCGACTGAATCTGTTTGAGGGAGAGAGAGAGAGAGAGCTTTGAAGCTGAGCATTTACTCAGACTACATTAACATGATACCTTTGTTTATTATCAGACACATTGTTTGGGGTTGTTTTGTTTTTACATTAGGGCGAAGTTGCACCTCATTTCCATTTGATTCATTTGCAACATTTATGTGGCCGATGAATGGAAACACAGCCAATGAGAGAGCTTGTTTTCTTTTCTTTTTTTTTCTGCAGCATCCAAAAATCCTTACAGAGATTACAATTATTTTGTTGTTGCTCCCGTTGCCTGAAAAGACTCAAACATGAAGAGGGACAACATGCTGAACAGCATGCTGCGTGTCCGCGCCGGGCTTTGTGCAATCTCCGGAGTCTCTGCGCCGTGCTTGCTAAAGCTTGCATGACCTTTAAACATCATTAAGTTAGCTTGGGCTCCGCTGTTGAGCGGCACATGCATTCACACACACACACACACACACACGCACACACTAGCCTTAACGCCATGCAAAAAAAGAGGGAAGTGGGGACACTGCTTACAAACACTGCACCAACACACAAACACACACATGCACTTGAGACATACAAATCTTTTTTTCTCAGCAAGGGGCCAAATCAATACCAAACACACCACACCGCTTCTATTTGCATGGCTTTGATGTCAGTCCGAGGCTCTCTGGAGAGGGGAACGTTTCTCTTGCCTCTGTAATGCTTGGACACACACACAAACACACACACACACACACACACACACACACACACACACACACACACAAATGCTTACAAATGATGCAAAAACATTACAGGCACCTGCACTCATGAAAACCTGGGCTATTGTTGTCCATGATTTTACAAGCCTGTATTTATTCCCCATCGTTGTTACATAACAGAATGCTCCAAATTGAAACGGCCAATCAGTGAAGTTAGGAAGGGTGTCTCAATTTAACCATAGCCCAGGTGTCAACCTCTGGTTCTGAAAAGTGAAGCCAATACAGAGGTGGCTTAAACTTCTTTCTAATAGCCAGCAGGGGGCGACTCCTCTGGTTGTAAACACAGACTGTATATAGGAAGTGGAGGTAGTCACCGTGAAGTCACCCATTGGTTTGTGGACAGCTGTTTTGAAGCCTTGAGTTTGGTGTTTTGGCCGTCACCATCTTGGTTATTGGCCGTCGCCCTCTTGGTTTTTGGCTGTCGCCATGTTGGTTTTTGGCTGTCGCCATCTTGGTTTTTGCAACAAGAATTAACAGGAGAGGGTAGAGCTAAGTACAACCAAACGCTGAGTAAGGCATTTCTCGGTGACCAAAAAGGTTATAATTAACTTTCATGAATTGAAAACACACTGTGAAAGGATTAAAGTTGTAAGACAAAAACACGGACAACACCCAGACCGGACAACACCGTGGTAGCGACCTGTCAATCACAAGGTAGCCACGCTCTAAAACATCCCCTGCTTTATGGTCTATTTGAATCTAAATGGAACCATAATTTACTAAATGATCATCATGCTGTATTGAAGAAGACTGCTGTATTGAAACTAGTGATTGAGACCATAAACTAATGTTTACAATCTTTACTGAGGAAATAAATCAAGTGAGAAATAGGCTCATTTTCTCATAGGCTTTTAAACAATCAGACTTATTTTTGCAACTAGAGAAGTCCCTCACAGGCTATTAGAAAGAATTCAAGTTTAAGGCACTTATACATTGGCTTCACTTTTCAGACCTAGAGATTGCCCACTGGTTGCAAAATGAAGTCTGATTGTGTAGAAGTCTATGAGAAAATGATCCTACTTCTCACTTGATTTATTACCTCATTGAATAGTGTCAACACATAGGAAATCATAGAATGATTGATTTACAGCACAAAACGAGGTTGTTTACAGGCAACAGTTCTCTTTGTTGGGAAGCCTCCAATAGTAGGGTATTTTCGTAGAAGTTATGATCACACTAATCAAACAAACTGGACTTTGGGGTCAAGGGTACTCAGTTATGGGCCCGGGTCCCTGATGTGAAAGCCTCCTCAGATTTAAGGGACACTTTATTACCTCTGCCAACGAGGTAATAAAGTTTCTTTGTGTGTATGTAACTGGCAGGATATCTCAAAAACTACTTCACAGATTTAAAGTTTGGGGGAAAATAAAAAAGAGGCCATAGGCCAAGGATTTACTAGTTCAGATAGAGTAAACTTCCATGAGCTTGCAGACTAAGTTGTGGGAGTTGAGACAGACTCACAGTCAAACACTGGTCCATGATGAGACCTTTACACACCACGGGCGTTTTCTCTGTGCAATTAATTTGCATCAACACATTTTTTCGAACTGTTTTTGTAATGAGTACTTTCACACAGAACGTGTATATTACGTGGCGTAAATGCAACAAAAAAAATTCGGGATGAGGTACATTTTTCTGAGCTTTCGTACCGCTAGTAAAGTTCAACAAATCAAGTTATGCGGAACAGATTGAGTTGCGCCTTTATTTATGAAACAACAACACAGAGGCTCCATAGTCCGAACCAAGACGGCAAATTTCCACAATAAAAGCCCTTGTCATATAATATTCGCAGGCGATCATTTGTCATTTCTGTGTCATTTATTCGTCACGCCCCCGGTGCGTAAAAGTCTTGATACACAAAGAAATGTTTTATGTTGTAAAAATCAGACTACGCTGCTGAAAAGTAACCGCAAGACTTGCCTATGACTTCACAGTAAAAATGAAAGGCGACAAACATTTCAGGTCTAACGTTCAGTTTGAACAGATTGCACAATAAGAGAGCAGCACGTACACCTTTGGGAAATGTCTTGGCAACTAGCAACCTCTTTTTGGCTTATCCGCTCCATAAAGTGTGAGAACAAGTGCAACAGTACTAATAAACGCCAGTTTGGCCGATGGAATCCAGGGTGTTGATTTGATTAAATTGAATGTTACAGGTAAGACATGCCCTCCCTATGTCCCCACACCAAACAATATTACTCTGCTGCTGGCTTGGTGCCTAGTAGGCAACTATGTCCTGTCCTGTTCAGAGCAGACTGGGAACCCTGCCACAGTGGCCAATCCTCATTTAACAAGAGGTTGGATATATGATCTCTAACAAGGCTACTAATCCTCTGAAAATCAGCTTGTGTGTTTGAGTGTTGTGGGAGACAATTAACACCCTAACATGCAGATTTTGACGCCCAGCCTAATTTCCTGTCCAGCAGTCAACAGACAATGGAAGCTCCTACTTTGTTTCCAATCAGTGTGGCCACATTCCCATGAGCACAAAAAGCCTCTGGAAGTCATTTAGAGTCTGACTTGGTTTCACACTCAGCCACCGTGGCCTAAATTACAGCCTTTTCTCATCCACACGTAATCTCATAACTGCGCTTTGTCGCAGTAAAAAGGCACAAACCCCATTTCATTCTTCAAGGAAATAGCCATAAGGTCCGGTTCAGTGCTGGGTATGTGTTGTCAAGGAATTCTAATTTAGCTGCAATCTTCGAGAGAAATTAATTACCTCTCTAAATTTTCTCAGGATCAGTCACTTAGTGTGGGATGGATGTTGTCAACAACAGGATGGGATTAAATTAGCCCGTTTCTCTAGTCGTCCAGAAATGCAACTGTCAGATCTAATTCTGTTGAGGTGTTCGGCTCAACAAGCTGAATGTCATCCAAACAACTCGCGCTTTCATCCGTTTCAGTGTGAGAGCGGGGTAAGGTGCTATCTGCCAATCAACGTCCAATGGCGTTGGCACATTGAGCTAGTCTCACTGTTTTAATTCCATTAAAGAGTCGCTGCTTTTGCTTTTGATTTGTCACATACAAAGACGAGTTAATGCTATCTTCAATATATTTGTCAAGATATAAACAGAGAAAGATTAAAAAGACACATGTCAACAGTATTTTGGTACTTTTTTTACGGAGTTTAGATGCAATGACAAAAGTCAAGCAGGCAGATACACAAATAAATGATAATACAGATGATCTTGACAGGTGATTGGCAGTATAAACAAATGCAAACAATTTTGATTAGCATTGCCGACAAGAAAAGCAGCTGATGTTCTTTGAAAGATCATAAGATCTGAAAGGGACCTTGTGTACTGATAAAGATTATAATGATCCTGCTTTTGCAGATGTTGTCCTTTATTTATTCGCAGTAAACAAAGCAGCCTCAAAAGTCCTGAGTGATTTGCATTCGGAGGAGCTGAGAGGTGAGAATACAGAAAAAAAATACTGTCTGTGTGAGGGAAACAATCATAGAGCGACGAAGCATTTGTGTTCTTTCAACATGAAAAAGCCACTTTGTTGTGGGCGCTAGCTACGCTTCAGACGACACCGAGCGCCAACCGTTTGATGCTGGAAGTTGATTTCGACGACTCTCTGATTGCAATTTGGAATTGTTAAAGAAACCCTTTGGATGGACATTCTTTGACTCTGCGTTGGACATTTAATTTCTTATTACCATTCAGCCCCAGATGAGCCGCAATTTGACCTCTTTTATCCTCGTTGTCCTCTATGTTCTGAAGACACAGGGGAAAGAAGTTCTTGATTTACGACAGCATTGGTTCAAGGTGCAACAAATAATGAATTACATTTTTCAGGGAATATATTACAATCAAGTGCATGTCATTAAAACCAAGCACATGCAACAGTAACCACTGAATCTAATTCCATTACGCTTCCATTTCCTATAAAAACCCAGGAGGCGATTTCTATCAGATTTGTTAATTTCCCATGTCTGCCGCTTGGGAATTAACAGCAAACCTGAAAAGCTAACAATCCGTGATGCCCCTGCAAACCATAAAAAACTCCCGTTTTTTTGCAACTGAGAAACAAAGTGACATCACATTACCTTCATAAATGCCATGCTTTATGGAACGACAGGGTTGTGCCAGTGTTTGAATATATGGCTGCAGCTAATGTGACAGCAAACGCCATTATCCGCTCTTCTGTCTCTAGAGACCTTTTCACAGACACGATCAAGACACCTGAAGAACTAGATGTGATTATAGTAGTGTTATGGTCCGGCTGGGTGGGGAAACCACTTCTTCCAATTGCATTAGGAGTGATGGTCACAGGATCAATGGGTTTTTAAAGGCAGAGAAAAGGTAAAAGTGTGGCTGCAAATGACTGCTGTAGCTCCGAGGGTAAGAGACAGCTGCTCTCGTAATGCTGAGCCACAGATTTGATCACGCAATTAGGCTTCTTTTTTTTTGCCGCAAGCTTCCTTGACTTTGCATATGTATGAAATTTAACAGCAAATGTCTGCGGGTTTGACCCTAACCGGCGACGCAGCTCTTTTGTTTACACTGTGCAGCTCAATTACAAACATTATTTTCTAGATTCCATAAAAATAACAATTCATCTCCCATTAAAGTGGATGATGTTTAAATGTATGCTGTCTAGCCTGCGCAGCCATTACCTCCTTCCATTTGTTCTGTATGAGCTCATTATATGTCTTGGTTTGAGACTGCCTGGATGGCTTGTAAATTGTGCCCACAGGAATGGCTAATAAAAGGCTCTGGCTATAGTTTTCACAACCTCCAAAAAATGCGTGGTTGGTATATGAATGCGGCTTCGACGGGGAGGCTGTGTTTTTGCTATACTCAAACTAGCTCACAGACCTGCCAGAGCACTTTACTGTTCACCGGCAGCGGCTCGGAGGCCGGGATGGGAAATTAAAAGGTCAAGGTGGAAATCCCCCGCAGCGGTCGGACATTTCAGGGACGCTGCGAAAAAAGGCTTTTATGCTCGATAAATTAACGATAGCTTCCGAGATGCCCATAAATTTTATTGTTGGTACAGTAACTGATTCATCTTTTTTTGTGATGATTGATGGTCATCATTTTGAAGAAGCACGTGTGAGTCACGCAGTTCTGCATGTACGCAGCAGGGATGAATCTGCTGTACGGCACATGTGTCATCGTGGACCTGTGGTCTGATTTCATTGCCGCGAGGACTTCGGACCAGTTTAATGTCAGCTTGTTCAATCATTCATCCAATCCGGTGATGGATGTCACCATAACTCTCCATCATTCAAACATTCCTCCTCGTGTCATATGTGATATCACTGATACTGCTGATTGGATTGTGGCAAAGAGGACATGATGACCTCAGTGTTTCTGTCTATATAATCTTTATTGCCACATTTATGGCCTAGATTTCATTTACATGTTGAATATTTGTAAGGCCTTTTCTACTACCGAAACCATTTTTGTTGTTTAAAGGGGTCAAACATGAAAAACTCACCTTTCTTTTCAGTGCTTGTGCGCATACATTTGGGTATCTGGAGTTGCCTACCAACCCACAAACTGTGAAATAAGACAACCCGGCTTTGGTAACACGTAATAATAATCATCATTTATAAATGGTAAATTGATAGTTAATTGAAATTTAGTGAATAGTTATTTTACTGTTAACCAACCATTAAATTATAATTAAAATTATTAGTAATGCTATAATTTGTAATTTTAAACAGTTTATTGTTGCACACATTACAACATTTTATATACTATATAAAGTATTTGTTAATGATTCCCCACCTTCGCCCAATGTCAGCCACGCCCCCCGAAATGGGATAAGCGGTTACAGATAATCAATGAATGAATGATAAAATAACAGAAATTATAGCATTGCTAATAATTAGTAAACAATATTAGTTATAACTTAATTGTTTGTTAAAAATAAAATAACTTTTAACTAAGTTTATTTAACTATCAATTTACCATTTATAAATGACAGCTATTATAAAGTGTGACCAAATCACTGACATCTTTTAAATCACTTATGAAAACTCATCTTTTCAAAAAAAACTTTTACTAATTTTCTACTATTTATTATTGTTTCTATTATTGTTTATTTAGCTAGAGTCCTGAAATGTTTTAATCGTGGTTCAACCATGTAAAACACTTTACTTATTATTATTCCTATGTCACTTGCAGGCTCATTAGAATATACCGCCCACAGCTTGAGCACTACCTTTGTAAAGGTGCGCCATATTTTTCTCATGAGCCAATCAGAGCAGACTGGGCTTTTTCAGAAGAGGGTCTTAAAGATAGAGGCGCTTAAACGGAGCGTTTCAGACAGAAGGTGAATACAGGTATATTCAGACAGACAGTATGAGAAAAATAATGTGGTTTTTGAACATTAAATAATGTAAACATGTTCCAGTAGAAACCCAACATACAAATATGAACCTGAAAATTAGCATAATATGTCCCCTTTTATGCTGACATAAGCATTCATTAAGGGTATTGTGCAAATACAAAACATGGAAAGCACATTGCTGAGTTTGTTTTGTCTGTTGATACAGATCTACAGTATCATATCCCTTAGAGCTGTGATATCATTAGAACAGCAGTGTCTTTGTCTGAATGCTTTTGGTGGATACAGACTGAGATTTAGACTAGAGGCTCAAGGCGGCGTGCTCTATAATCTCTTTAGCTGCTTTAAAGCCTTTGACACACAAGATACTGGGCCAAGAATCTTTACACACAGAAAAAAACACAGTGGTACACGAGGTGCAGCACAGAGGAAGTCTTTGGCATTGCATTAAGTGATACAAACAGTCCACCAATGAGGATAAAAATAGAAGAAATGAAAGCTTTTTTCCCCACTTTTTATTACTGAAGAGAGGAATTAAATAAAGGGATGCCATTATTTAAGAGCTGAGACCAGAGCTGAATGGAGTGATTTAAGCATGAGCGTTGGAGTACCAATCAATAGAAAGCTGTTATGACGCATTAAGCAGAGATAATTGGAAATTGTGTGGAAAAAAAAACCAGAAGGATATGCGAAAAATGGGTCTGTACATTTAGACAAAGAAGCTAATTCACTTTGGCATTTTGAAAGCCATTAAATATCCCAATATATGCAGAATGTACTTTGAACTACTGAATAAATAAAAGTGGAGCATGATGAAATTAGAGCGTCAGAATTGTGCAAAATCATGCATGTGTTACAAAGCAGTTTACTGTTATGAACGCTGTCTATCTCGTTATGGCAGCCCAGTGTCTTTTAACCCAGTTCCATCTCATATTAATTGGGAGAACAGGTTTGATGATTATCGCATGTATCACTGTATGCCGATCTACGAGCTGCAATTGAACCAAAGACTCCTCCAGCGTGGGAGACATCTCCGGATTTCACTCCAGCTGCTACTGTTAGGTACCATGCCAAAACATTTCTTCAATAATTGCTGCTTACTTATTCACGATAATTCAATTGGCTTCAGATGAGAACCTGTAGATGCTGCCGTTACAGGTGTTCAGTCGCACCTGGTGAAGAGAGAGAGAGAAAAAAAAAAGAGATCTGCAGGTGCACATCTCAGTGAGTTTGTAGGGGTAGCGCTGAATGTGGAGACATTCCAATAAGTCTGGAGTTATGGTTCTCCGAGGATACATGTCTCTGTGAAAAAGAAAAATACATATATAAAAGAAACAGCCAAGCAAACACCTCCGACACTTGTGTACATTCGCTTACGTGCAGCTCAGAGAAGCATGTCCCGGCCTTGAGCCTTAGTCCAGGACACACACCAACAATTCTATGGTGTAAGCCTGTTGTCATTCCCAGGGCGTCAAATACCTATGCTTTGACATCGACATCAGCATTGGATACTGACACCATGAGACACGCTGGGCTTTCCATTAACTACAATGTAAACCCATCCACTTCAATATTCAGTTAAAGTGCGGCGGGAGTGTAGTGACGTAGCTTTAAGAGTGAAAAGAGTCACATAAGGCGGATTGGAGGGGGAGGTGGATGGGTCCAACAAACACAGGGCTTCCATCCAGGAGACCGCTGTTTGTGTTCCGTGTTCACAACGTTCACTTTCATTGTCACTGTACAAACGTAGTAGTTTTAAGCCCAACCATGTTGTCTTTTCTTAATCCTATCTGTAGTGAACCTGAATCTAAGGAAATGTTTTTGTTTACTTGAAAAAAGTGACGCCGAGAGGTCTGAAAAAGCCTCAGTATGTGACGAGTTGGGATGACAATGTGTTGGTATGCTATATGAAGAATACCGTAGCTGATGTATTGAGGATGACCTTCCTGTATGAATGGATAAAAAAGTATTTTTTGCTACATTTTTATATAAGGCTCATGTTCTAGAATGTTGAAATGCACCAAAGCTTCAAATTATAGTATCCAACACGCCAGCAACATGCCTGAAGTGTGGTTCCATACTAATACATACATGATGTTCTACCGTGCTGCATTCCAAATAGCAGTCTGAGCCTTACAAAAGCCATTGAAGCCAGGTGCAGACTTGATGTCCATATTGGCTATGTATTGTGTTAAGGTGTTAAAGAGGACCTAGTATGCTCATTTTCAGGTGCATACTTGTATTTTGGGTTTCTAGTAGAACATGTTTTAATGCTTTAATGTTCAAAAACACTTCCTTTTTTCTCATACCGGCTGTGCTGCAGCACTTCTTTTCACCCTCTGTCTGAAACGCTCTGTTTGAGCTCCTGCTCAATTGGAGAGTAATTGGTGTTGCATTGTTAAACGATCACAGTTTTAAAGACATGGTTAAAGTTGTGAATTGAAACGAAACTACGTGTTCCTAAGTTTAGGAAAAGATCATAGTTTGGGTTAAAATAAGTATGTTTGTTACATAACTTAGGTTACGTATGTAAGTTAAGTATGTTATGTACGTCATTGCGTAAGTTAAATATGGATGTAAGTCAAAATGAGTCGACAGTGGTCTGCTGGGTGAAAATCCTGTGTTTGTTTGACCATCCATCCACCCCGACCTCCTCCGTATGTTGACTTTGTTGCTCTTTATGTTACGTCACCTGACTTTCTCCTTTGCTACCGTCATAATTACATAATTACTATAGCCATTAGAGGTCGCCGCCTAACAATAAGCAGAAGCTATGCTCCTCACAGAGACAACCTGTACGGACGTTTTTTGGGGGTCTGGTTTTAACAATAAAAAGGTAGGTAGTGCACTTTTTAGCTTGTGCAGGAGTTGCGGCTATTGTACTTCTAATTTTCTAAATTAAATTTGCAGTCAGAAAATATGTAACTTACTATAATAATTCACATAGAAAATTAATCTATTTGTACATCTATTTGTAAATTTGTGATGGCGCCATCAGCTATGTTGCTTTGCATGTACTTAGCCCCTCTTACTCACTCAAACTCACATGTCCTGTACCCGACATTCTAACCATTAACTCATTAAGCTCACAGCACCAAATCCCTCAATTATACAGTCCCCATGTGCACACAGTTAGACTTTGAAATATGTGGGAAAATAATCGTGTTTTCGTTACTGGAATGGATGTTACCCGTAGCTATGAAATCCAATGTGGAAGCAGCAGGGGGTCTCCACTGAGGGACTTCAAATATTTGAATGAGAAATGAGCGCTAAGCAAAACCAGCTAGACCCGTGCCAACGCCTTCTAGAATAATCACTGCTTGTAAGAGACTGAAAATCCCCTATAGTAGACAATTTTAGACTTAAGCCATTAAATGCACACTACATTTAATGATTATATATATATCATTTCCGTTCTGTTTCACAACTGTATACTTCAATATACCATTCAGTCGGTTTTTCTCTAAGCCTCATTGTTAGCTTCAAGGGTGAATTCGTTGTCAATAATAGCCTCAGGGTATTGTTACTGACTGATTGCCATTGACTGCAGTGACAGCACAGGGAGGTCAAGTCCTCCTAAAGTCTTTCGCTTCATCATTGGCTTTTAAGGTATTAAGCTGGAGACAACGATCCCCACACAAATCAACAAAGTCTACACCCCACAGGAGGCCGAGCATCACCGTATCGTCTGTGATCTTAACAATACGTTTGTCCTTGTGCTGTGCATTTGTAGAACAACAACTTTGCAGTAAGGGAGACGGTACGAAGCCCTGCGGACATCCGGCTCGACATCCACAGAAAGAGTGATTCCGTGTCAGCATACGAGGTTACAGAACGCTAAAAGGTGATAAAAAGAATATCAACAGCAGCCTCGCGTGGGTCTTCGGTCCCTCCGGTTGTTTGTAGTCGAGGTCCAAAAGGGTTAAAGTGCCTGCACGCAAAAGCCAAGGTGTTTCCAGTGTTGCGGAGAATCACTTTTTAAAATTGTTTTCTCAAATACTTTTATTACCGAGGATGTTAAGGCCATCGGGGCAACTACCCGCTGGCAACATGGAATAACTGAAGCACCCGTTTTTCACATTTTCTGGCATCCTGTGCTGGGAACATTGTGAAGATGGAGGGGGAAATTAAGCGGTGTGCAGAGGATCTCAATATCTTTCCTCTGATATTGTCAGGCCTCGGCCTTTTTTTCCCCGGGATTGATCTGCTCCAGCTCAGGAGAGCTGGAGGCTTTTTTTTTTTTAGATGATTCAGCACTGTTGTGGAGGCTTGGTACAGTAGCTAGCACCGGACAAGATTAACGTTTATGTCGAGGTCTCACTCAGCTGTTTGAGAATTACAGTTGAACTGGATTTGTACTTGATAAATGTTGTAATTTAGTGTTTATGACACGGAAAATTACATAATTCACGCATCAGGCCCGGCAGATATGCATTCAAGTATTTAGTTCTTAATCTATGAGAAATAGTAAATCAATACTGACTGATACTTTAAAATATCCTTAAATGATGGATAGCATGAATACAATTTATTGAAATCAATAAACAGTTAACAGGATTTCATTTTGATAAACAGTTAAAGAATTTAATTATTTAAAAAAAAATGTACTGGCACATTTTCTAATATTATTTCAGCACTACTGCAGCTTCAAGCGCTTTGATCATGATTTATTATAATTTTTTTAATGAGTGAATGGCTGAGGAATTTACATGTACTATTATGATGAAAGGTTGAAATTGCAAAAATCCAAACTGGTGATTGTCAGTCTATAATGACACCTACAGGTCTGAATAGTCTCCTTCAGCTATATGCAGACAGTGACTGTGTTTAGATCCACAAAATATTCAGAGTTTTGCCCTTATTCCGAAAAAGACAATTCTCCTACTAAGCTGTTTACATGGCTAATGACATTGAATTTTCATATTCCACTAATATTCCCGTTTACATGCAGCGGTTCATACTCCGATCAACATAAGCGGTGGCGGACTTGTTTGACCGTGTGAACACAGCCTTCCTCTTTCATCCCCTCGACCACCTTCTTTACAGGGTCGCCTTTGTGATATTTGCGCATATCCAAAATCCTGTTGACATTCCAAGTCTTTCATAATGTTTAAAAGTAGGTGTGTTTCTCCTTCCGGGCGAAGAAATGTGGACTTTTCTTTTGGGCATACATCTCTGCAAACTGTCGGCTAGTTGGTTTGTCTACAACGCACAGAGCTGGACTTAAACAAGCAATAGGCCGTTTGTCGCAAACTGCCGTAAAAACCCCAACTGAGACGCACGCAGCCTGATGGAGACACCAGTGTCAATCTCAGCCGTTTATCCGTTTTTTAGAGATACCAACGCTGTTATACTATTGGTTCACAAGTGGGAACTGAACGCCTGATATCTTCCACACATGTCAACAAAACATTCATTTGGGATCTGCCAAAATTTCTAAAATGATTAATTCACAATCATTGTAATTTATTTTAGGAAAAGCCATACTTTTATTCTGAACCTTTCTAAAAGCTCTGTGGATGTATTATTCTTTTAAAATGATTGATCGACATAAAAATGTTGTCAATATGAAAAAAACCTGTTCGGCATAAGGCGTAATTCAGAATATGCAAATGGAGTATGCTGTTTACATGACCTGTTTCAAATTCAAAATATTGTCATATTTGGAATAATAGTGGCATATTATTGTGCATGTAAATGTAGTCAGTGAGCAGCAGTTAGAAAACAACCTCTCCTATTTGTTGTCTCTGACTTTCTGTTAAATTCGCCATCCAATCACTGCCCCGGAGTCCACACTAAGGTCTCTTTCTTCTTATCCCCCGCCGTTTTGTATGCAAAGGCCCTCAACACGCAGCATGTCTAATCCTTTGAGAAAAGAGGGCGAGAGCGCGGCCTTGTACGCTGCAAACAGAAAGATAAAGAGGAAGAACTGAGTGGCTCCCCGACAAAATAAGAATAGGCTTGTTTTTTTTTCTTTCTTCAATCTCATCAGCATCAGGAGAGAGCGAGGATATGGGGAGCGAAGTTGGGTAAAATGCGAGCGATGTGGACAGACAAGAACACGGGAACGAGCAAGAAGCTGCCGCTCGTTTTCCTGAATGCTGAACCGCGGATCTGAAATCAAATTATGAACACTAGGGAGATTTCGCCAGAGGGGATTCTGGGAGATGAGGAGAATGTGTGTGTCTATATTGTGTATGTATGTGGAGCTCAGTGTTTCATAGACACACCGATGCCCCTCGGCTAATAGAGGTACTGTACTTGTGATCTTATTTTCTTTCATTCCCTTCATACCTATCTTTCTCTCTGTCTGTCTGTCTGTCTGTCTGTCTCTTTCCCGCTCTCTGTGACCATGTATATATCCCTGAAGGCCCCCGAGTGGCAAGCTTAGCATCCATGGCGCAAGCCAGCACTTTGAAAAAGTGCAAAGCCGCAGACCAAAGCGGCTTAGAGAGGCAGTGCACAGAGAGGCCTCACTGTGAGTTTCTTTTTTTTTTTTTTGCCACAATCACCCCTGCTTGCCCTGCTCTCATGCTCCCAGCAGGCTGTGGTAGAAGATACCAGTGTGTGATCACACCTGACGGGAGGCAGGACAGGGCGCAGGTTGCCCCAGAGCTCTCCGGGAGTGCGACAAGCTCAGTGTTGATCTCTGGCTGCACTCAGCAGTATGACCGACCATGTCTCGGTGTATTCATGGCTGCACTGAAGGCTGCATGATGGGACTTCATTGATGTTTTAACAGACAAAATTGCCCAGACATGTCTAAGTCTACTTTCAACCCATCTGTCTTCACCCTCACATTTGCTGGCACAGTGTTTGACGTCTCATGTTCATTAAGACTGATTTTCAGAAGAGTCATTAGTTGTGTACGAGCGAAGACTTTTCTGGATATATTTCCACAGCTATTTTTAGATGGCTCAACCCGATGCAGAGTTTCTAACAATTCCGGCTCATTATGTAATTGGATTTTATTATAATTTTTTTTATAGAGGAGTATCTTTCATGAGACAAAAGCCAGGGAACATACACATTTTGATGGAGCACAATAAAACGTTTGGTAACACTTTCTATGACACCCATGTCTATAATACATTATGAACATACTTAAAGTGCATGATAATCTACTTAAAGCATTGTATAGCTATAGTTATAAGCACTCATAAATATTCATAATGCTTTATGACAATAATCATAACACACTACAAAGCATTTAATAAGGACTTATAAAGTCAAGAATCATAATACTTTGCTGGTCACTCACTGACATTTTTTTTGCAAGGATGATACTGTATTATAATTCCCATTATTGTAATACATTATAATATTTTAGTAATGCATTATAATGTGATTATAAGTTACTCTAAGTGGTCATTGTTTGCTTAAAGTAAAGTAAAAAAATATTTTGAATAGATTTAATCATATTTTTCATTTTACTTAAAGTAAACACTTAATCACTTTATAATGCATTATAACAAGATTATAATGTATTACAGCAATGGCAATTATAATACACTACAACCCAGTCTCACAGGAAGTTGTATAAATACTATGACATTAAACGGACATTCTGCGTGTCATGAGTACACATTTTAGCGTTTTGCCGTGTCATTTGTACACCGCTTTTCGCATGTCATTTGTACGCCGTCCAATGTCTGCAGTTAGGTTTTGGCAAGAAAACCACTAACTTAGGTTCAGACAAGAAAACTTAAAGTAAGGGAAAATGTTATGGTTGGGCTTAAAATAAGTAAGTAAACTAAGTAAAACACGTACGGAAACCACTACGGAAATCACGTCACAAACGTCAACAAAAACATGACAATCGTCATGTGTCAAACGTCTCTAATGTAATTCAAAAAACAAAACACCGGTCGCATTTATACGTTGGTGCGTTTACATTGTAGTCAGTGCATGATTCGTGGCGTACAAATGACACGCGGAAATCAAGAAAGACGCACTCATTTCATGCTTAACGCTTTGCGAATTACTGTGGCATTTATACACCTTTTCATGCAAAAAGGCTGGTCAACAACACACACAGAGGGAGAGCGACTTCATTCTCTGCTCAGGTAGACATTACTCCTCTACATCTTTACATTGCAAATAGTTGTCTGCTGCTATATTAACGCTTTGGATATCTTATAGAGCGGCTTCAAGTTCCGAGCCCATGATCAAAGGAGCTTCTTTTCAGTTCAGGCCGACCAATTTCCATTTTCACTATTCTCTGATAGTTATTGTTTCTTTCAGCTGAATCGCATAAAACGCTTTGAGCGCTACACACATGCAGGGTAGCGGCCCACTCTGTCTGGTCTCTCGCAGTGGGTGGCCTAATTTTTATTTTTTTACATCATATTCACTCTTGCACCACCTCGGGTAACAGGAATCAAACTTTTTGTGAGACAAACAGACGTATAAACTTGGAGCTGAAGTGAGAGTCCTGCCTGAAGTGATGCCCAGTTCGTACAGAGGTAGTGACGATGGAAATGTGCGGCTCCGGAGGGGTTGCAGGTAAAGTTGCCCCGTGGAAACGTTTTTTATGCTGTGGCCGAGTGGGAGCATGCAAGATTAAACTCTAGTATCCGCGCTTCCTCAAGGCTGCCATCAAGGCCCTTCTGTTGGACAGCGCGAGGAACAGCTGTTACCTCATCAAAGCCTACCTTTCTAGATTATCTCGGTACTTCTGGGTGCATGTGTGTGTGTCCAGGAGGTGGGTGTATACGCTACCCTGTCTTCTTCTACTCGATTCTTTGTTTTATTGGCAATACACCTCCTTATGCCCGCAGTCTCCCAGCTGACAGGATGCTCACACTTTTTTGGTTTCTGACTTATGCACTGAACCCCTGCAGCACTTTTTTGTTTGGACTGCACAGGAGTTCAAGAGTTATTGAGATGAATCAGAAAAGTCTGCGTGAGTCAACCTGAAGACGTGTGCGTCACAGCGTTTGTAGGCGTCCTGAGGTGCACTTGTGTGTGCGAGTGGGCGGATGCGTGGGAGTATATTTGCCAGTTTCGTGCTCCACTCTGGGATGTTCTTTGTTTCATACCAGTGAAAAGTGTGAAGTATTACTTCGAGGTAAAAGGGCCCAAAGGTCCCCGCTGATAAGGAGGCTCGAGACAGACCTTTAGTTGAAGCTCCTCAACAAGCAAGTGTAATTTTGCACGGATGAGAAAATGTGATCAAGCGAATGCCTCTCGCTAAAACCCAGGCTTTATGTTTTTAATCATGTCAAACCAAAAGATATTATGTTTCCTGAATACGCGGATGGCATTTCTCCATCGCCTCAGACAGAAGAAGCATGATTCAGGCTTTTATTGGTATTTAAATAGCATCGGTAATATGGCTGCACTGGATGTATTTCAGATATGCTAGAGTGTGAATCATCAGCTCTACATTGAGAGGTAGGGACGGGGACTCTCAGCGGCATCTCTCAAATTCTGATTAACCCAAGGTCAGGTTAGCCAAACATTTGCATCAACTCCGCAAAACCTCATCAATAATTCCATAGCACAGCTTATCTGTCTGGGTTTTTCTATTATGCAAGCCTTTTTTCCTCGGATAACTTAATCTGATTCCCAGCATTTGGTTTGGTTAAACATTCTCTTTTCTGTCTCCACCTGGCCCTTCGGCTCATTATACAGTTAAATGAATGCAAATGATGGTAGTTTAGGCATGATAGTCGTTCCTCTGTTGTAAAGATTCCAAACGACTGGGCCGGAGCGCCTCAGCATTCTTCAGTTTGCGAGATCAAAACTAAGCAAATAGCAGCGAGTCGTGACACCGCGCTCCTCCGCGACGGATTATTAAATGTTTTCTCACATTTATTGACAACAGACGTTTCTCTAATAGGCACTGTTCGGCTCTGCGTCGGCGTAACTGTCGCCTCAACAGGTGAGGCTTCCACTCGACACCTCTCGCAGGATTGCGGGCCAACCCTCGGCAGCGAGCGGAGCTCCGGGATGAATTCGGCGGAGCGTGCAAAATGTCAAGCCACTGCGAGATAAAAAAGAAGACGATTCATCGCACGTCACGTTCTACCAGGCGGTCTTGTTGCTTTGCAGTAACGGATAAAGATCAAACTCATAAATATTGTCTCTTCTGGGACTGATGAAAAACAAACAGCCAATTAAAATCCAGCTTGCCTCCGCTGGTTCTTCACTCTCACTTTTCCCCCTCTTCTTGTTCTGTCATTCTGTGCAAGGTGCAGCAGAGTTTGCAGAACGAGGCTGCAAAGGCATCTACTGTATATTTTTTAATGATGAGGACCCAGGCAGGTAGCCTTGTCTGCCAAAGCCATTCCTTTATGAATACCAAACCTGGTTCGCTTCACAGCATCTCCCTCTTTTTTTTTTTTT
The DNA here is from genome assembly GCF_043250625.1 of Sebastes fasciatus. Lineage (NCBI taxonomy): Eukaryota > Metazoa > Chordata > Actinopteri > Perciformes > Sebastidae > Sebastes > Sebastes fasciatus. The sequence goes on along the minus strand of NC_133809.1, from coordinate 26,058,698 downwards.
TTTTTCAACGGTTTATTTAAATAAACCTGACATGCTCTCATCTATCTGGTTTTTGTTCATATAATTTTGACTTTTAAATGTCATGGGTTAGGTTGGGACGTGTTTACTCGTCTCAGCCCGAGCTCTGCTTCCTGGAAACACTGATGATGGCAGAATAGGACACGAAGCGCAAGGAATCTGCCATCCCCCCGCCGTTGTACCTCACTTTGAAAGGTGCACAGGGAAAGTGGAAGCTGACATGTTGCTGTCACTGACACGAAGTGATGTCTTTGCAGATCAGCCGCGCAGTCACGCTCGTGTTGTGACCGCTCAGGTTTGAATGCTCAAACACCGGGAATCGCTGACAAAAAGGCTATTTGAACATTGGCTCAACATAAGTCGGAGTTATAAAAAGCAGCATGGCATCTGGGCTACAGTCGGCAAGAGAGGGAGCCCAAATCAAATCCTGTGCACAGCCGTAACCCTTCCTTTTTGTGGATTTCTCTCCCCTGTGCCCATGCAGATTAACTGGACTGGTTTTCGGCTATAAAGACATCTGTGACCTAAATGCAATGCACGATTCCAAACGAAAAAGAAATGAGCATTTAAGTTCAAACACTTCTAGAATTGGGTAGTAACACCTCAGATCACCCGGGTTGTTTTGTCTTCCCTTTGATGAATAAATATCTGTAGCAAAATCTATTTTTAAGTCCTCCTCTGTATTTGAACAACACACGGAACCTTAATTTCCCGCAACGATCTCTGTACTTCTCACTGTGTATGATTCTGAAATAAACATCACAACCTCCCCAAGTTTTGCACAAATAGTCTCTCTCTCTCTTTCACTCAGTCGCACATACACAAACAGCGAGTGTCAGAAGGCAGAGCCCAATTACTATCTTTTCAACATGCTGCAGATATTGCTTTCTGAAGACTGAACACAGCCCATTAAGTTTCATTAAATGAGCCCAAAATCAAATGCAGTTCAGCGTTGTTTATGTTCCTCCCACAAATCGAATTGGAATTGACAATGGCACAAATTATAGATTAATTTCCGAAAGCCATTAATGGTTAGCTTTGCGCAATTAAATTGCATTGATTAATTTTAAGGGTGAGTTTTTGGCAGTTATAAGTTTGAGAGAAACGAAAAACACCTTGGTTAAAGTTTAAAAAGGCTTCAGTCAAGGTTAAAGAAGAAAAATCCAATCAAATATTTATGTCTCCCTCACATACCGTGATTGTGGCAGGAATACATTATTTTCATCATTTTTCCATGGTGCAATCACATATTTGCTTTTATCTCACAAGATTTCAGAACAGCTGGCTCAGAACTGTCAAGAGTAAGTGCGCTTTTTTTTTTAGGAAAGTGAACAGACCTCAGCTGTCCACCGCAATTATCCATTGTGTTGCAAAAATCCATGAGTCCTCAGTTATGGTAACTACGGTAGGTCAAGGTTGAACCAGGAAGTAGCTCTGCAATGCAGTGAATGTTCACGGTCTTGTCTTAAGGTTAGGCATTGATGTTGAATGGTTAAGGTTAGGATAGGTCGCCGGGCAGCGGGTGTTGCGAGAGTTTTCACACTTTTTTGCCACTTGGGTATTACCTCCTAGACATGACCAGTGTTCACCATGGACAACGTATTCTCATACAATGGTGTGTATGATATCTTACGAAAAAGTTATTCCTCCTTTTGCATTTGTTTTCCAACGAATGTCCAGCAACATGTGCCAATTTCCACTTGTTACATGTCAAGTCAATTTTATTTGTATAGCCAAAAATCACAAATCACAAATTTGACTCAGGGGGCTTTACAATCTGTTCAGGATACGCCACCTTCTGTTCTTTACAGTACGACCCTCTCATCGGATAAGGAAAATAACTCCAGAAAAACCTAAAAAAATGGAAGAAACCTCATGCATATATTCATGCATACACTCTTTTCAAAATAAACCCAAGATGGCGTATATTCATTCCAGTGAGAATTGGTCGCCTGGCGCATACGGCAAAAACTTTTTCTAGCATCCGGATTTACTTTCAGGGTATGCGGCCTGCTGAATATGTGCAGTAGTTTTTCTCCCACTGGCCCCACCCATGAGATCCTGCTCGGCCCATAGACTTTACATTGTGGTGATGTCACAGATTTTTAAAATGCTGTTCTCGGCTCGAGAAACGTTTTACAAATATGAAACCTCCATGGATCAAAAATTCATAATAGAAAGAGTCATAATTGACCTTGTTTGCAGTTCGAGGTTTCCTGTCAACAGTTTTACAGATGTCTCTTTTACATTGGTGGTCTATGGGGAAATGCTTTTTGGGCTGAAGGGGGATTTTTTGCTGCAATACCACTAGTGGCCACTGGAAAAAAATTGGACACAAGGCTGAGCAGCAGTTCTTATTATACATCCATGATAATCAATCAAATAAAATCTCATTATCTTATCTTTTCCCATGTCATTAATATGATTAATTTCCATATAATTATTACCAGACAGGAATAATCCCTAAAATTACAAACTAACCAAATTCTCCTTAGAGAAACCATTCAAACAATAAAATCACCACATGTATGGTAATACATGCAGCCCTTCAAATCTGTCTTTTGATGATGTTAATCCACAATTGGAGGACTATCAAGCTTTTGAGTGAGGACAGCAGTGTATCTGGGGTAAAAACCAGATGATCTAAAAGCTTCTTCTATTGTTTTTTTTGGAATTGAACTAAATAAGTATGTTCCTCAATAAAGTCAATGTAAGTGATTGTGAAAGCTCTCCGTGATCATTTGTGCTGACTACTGCTTGTGTCAATAAAGAGAGCAAACCTTTCGGCCTCTGAAGCTCTTTTCATCCTCAGTCAGTCCAGCAGCTAAATTATGCCAAAGCATTTTCTGTCTGCTTCAAGGCGAGAGCCCTGATTGCCTCATCACTGCCAGCCAACACTCCTCGCCAAGTACAGCCCTTATCTGAAACACTTGCCAATCAATCATAGGCACAAACTTTCCCATCTTATGTAATGGATGCTGGAAACCCACGGAGCGCATCCAGATTGTTTCAGAATTCAAAGCGGCTTCACTGATCTCCATTTCAGGCGCCGCGCTTCTTGTCGCAGACTTGCCATTTCCTCGAAGCCTTCCCTGTCGACACATCTATCTGCCACCTGGCAGACACGTCCTGCCATTCGGCCTAATGACCACCTGCATGCGTCGTGGTCCTTTGAGGTGGTAGCAGCCTCGCTCTTTTGCTATGAGTTTGTCCTTTACTGGGAAAAAATAACATAGTCTTACGTATCTTCGTGTAGTCAGTAGATTTTAAATGAGCACAACTCTAAGGCAGACGGATTAGGCTGCAATTGGATGTTAACTCAGCCAGCACTCCTAAATGCAACTATTTCCTGAGTGTTGGAAATGGCGCTCTTGTTTGTTGAGGCACCCCCTTTTCATTAGATGCCAGTCGTGTTGGAGCTTCTCATTTATGAGCTCCCGGTTTTGCAGTGTGGATAAGGGCTCGGGGCAGAAACAGAACTACAACACACACCTGAGCTTGGAATACACAAATACAGACGCAGCCAAGCACGTTCTCTCTAACTTATACATTGTTTATTCCATAAAAAATAGGGCTCTGTCTGTCCCATTATGCAAACCGGTCATGTTTTTTTGAGGCGTTCTCAGCTATCTTCCCCCATCAAACTCTCCTTCTCCTTTTCCAAGCTTGTCAACTCTGGTTAAGCAATGTGTCAGGAATAAATAGACAGAGGCCGATTAGTTTGCCTCCTCTCTTCCTCACTGCCCCATGCAATCATCCCCCTTGCTATCTCTAACATCTCCGATGACAGATTGATTGCTCGCAGCATTTCCTGTCCTCATTGGATTCCCTTTACCCCTCTCCCACTCCTCCCTTTGACTTCGTCTTTTGGCGGTTGAGTGCCATGTGTGTTCACCATCCAGAAGGTTGCGCCCGTGAAGTGAAGGGTGTGAGAAACATGTCCCAGCGGGTTGTTGTAGGATCTTTTTTTTTTCCAGCTTTTCCCCAGTGAGCTCATTTGAGGTGAGATTTTGAGGAGTAGAATGAGTTATGAACAACAGTGGCTCAGTTCAGCATCCTTCACTGTTCTCCTTCTTTTTGCTCTCTTTCATTGTTAAAACTCCAGTCTCTTGATAGCATCCTCGGCACTGAAGTTATCACTGACAGGGCTCATCATGTACCAGATGGAGTTTAGAAACAAGGTAGAGAACTTCAAGAATGCGAGAGGTGAGAAAAAGAACTTTAACCCAGGTACCATTGAAACTTCTCCAATCAAACGATGCCTGCATACATCCCTTTTTGTACCCAGATCTAGAAAATATTAATATTTGTATGGTTTTGCTCGCAGCCAATTGCCGCAAGCGTTCTTCAATTTAATACAAAAAAAGAAAAGACTGATAAAATAGGTACTGGTATTGGTACTGGAATCATAATTTTTTTCAATGATACCCAGCCATAATGTCCATAAATGGTATTGACTCCACATTTCACAAGTGACACCAGAAGATACGGTCACAAAAGGTTGCCAAGGGCGATGAAACATCAGTAGGAAGCTCAAGAGTATTTCTTAGGCATTACTGTGGTATGATACTACCTTTTAAGCAAAATCAGAACAATTGAAACAAGAATTTTGCCCTTGGAAGACTTAACTAATGTGTTTTTCTGCATATTTTGCTGCACACAGTGTCAATATGGTCAAAACAAACGAGCTTGTACGACGCTTTTTCCAATCCCGCCTGAAGGCAAATGTGTTTATAGCTGAATGGCCACACTCGAAGGGTGCTTGCTGGAAAGTTACAGAAACTCAGACCCATCCAATGCCAACGTCTTAAAGCTCTGAGGGGAGTGAGTTTCAGGCACTGTTTGACCATCTGATAAGCACTTTGGTTGATGCATACTGACACCTTGACAGTGGCATAGTAGTGGGACTCAACTGCTTGGTGTTCTTTTGCCATTCTAAAAGTGCTTTCACAACCAACCTGCCTGGTGGAGTTCAAGCAACTTCTGATGCGTTTACCCAGGTGGTTTAGGCTGGTGTGAATGCTGTCAGTTGAACTAAACAACAGAACTGAGATCATCTGAAAATGTGGTGTGTTTAAATGTGTGTGCTTGAGAAAGCTTAAAGCTAAACTACTATTAAATCAATATGCTGATTGTGAACTGCTCTGGAAATGATCGTAGAACATACAATCTGTATAAGTGGTGCATAGGTCCATATACTGTAAATGCAAATTAATTTGGTAACCATAGTTACATGTATGCACATCAGCTCATGAGTGCTGGGATTAATTCCTGATACATCAGAAGGTACAAGGAACATAAATGCACTCTCTCACTCACTGCAATGTTATTTCTTCATGTAGTTCCTGATTATTCAAGATAAAAGTCACTTAAACGATGAGATGCACCAGGCTTTCTACTAATTCTAATGTAAACCCAAACACGGTCAGAGCAACAGACATAAAGTCGGCTTATGGATGTGTATTCTGAAAATACACTGCATGTAGGTAACGAGCAGATACTGTAGGTTTCCTGTGATCACGGAAGTTTAATTTCAAAAGACGCTATGCATGTAATGAGCGGGAACTGTACATTTCCTGTGAATGTGGAAGTTTATTTTGAAAATACACTGTATGCATGTAAAAAGCAGAAACTGCATGTTTCCTGTGAACACGGAAGTTTATTTTGAAAAGACACTGTATGCATGTTAAAAGTGGAAACTGAATGTTTCCTGTGAACACGGAAGTTTATTTTGAAAAGACAATATGCATGTAACAAGCAGGAAATGTACATTTCCAGTTAATATGGAAGTTTATTTTGGAAAGACAATGTATGCATGTAAAAAGCAGAAACTGCATGTTTCCTGTGAACAAGGAAGTATATTTGAAAAGACATTATGCATTTAAAAAGCGGAAACTGAATGTTTCCTGTGATCACGGACGTTTATTTTGAAAAGACACTATGTGTGTAAGAAGCGGAAACTGACGCGCCGTCCCTGACACGCCGTCCCTGACACGCCCAAAACTGATGCTAGAGGGTACCTAGTGTTGTCCAATTAGTTACTTGTTAGTCCACGACTTCACGTTTTCTGCTCTTTGTTTGAAAAGACAGTATGAACATGAACCAGACCAGAACTAAAAGGCAACAATTTCTCTTTTTTTTTTAGTTATGGATCAAATGAACATAACTATAGGAGTGAAAGCAGAAGACATTACATACTGTGTTTTTGTTGTGTTTTATCCCCACAGCAGAATCTATTGGAACATTATTTAAACTGCGTTGTATTATTGCAGTAGATAAGATACAGAAAATGCATACTACCCCAATCATCCCTTACATAGGCACCGCATGGTGTTAGCATAACAGTGACACATTTTCCTCCAAAGTGAAAGTCAGAAAAATCAACAGCAGAGGGATGCGCTCAGCGGTCGGTCCACTGATGAGTAAGGCCTGTTTGCATTAGCATGTCCACGCTCTCTTTTACACATCGCTTCTCATCTGGCAAGGCTAAAGCTCCCATTAACTGTGTTACTGAAGCATGAGAGCGCAGGTGGCCACCTGCTGCATAGATATGCACCGGCCCCTTTGAGAGGAGCCCTGAAAATCCCTGTCAAAAGGAATCTGGGACCCCGTGCTCGGTGAGGCCAGCGAGGCGGCCCCAGCACGGATAATGAGCAGCAGGGCTCTGTGTTTTCACCAGCTACTGCCGTTGAACGGTTTCATTTGATGATCAATAAGTCAGTCAATTAGTCAACTTACCCATGAATTACTATTTGCACGTGCACACGGCGATACGTGTGTGTGCCTGTCAAATACTGAACAATCACAAACACAAGGGTCATTTTAATTAAACATGGAAATTTCAACAGCTTCCTGCTCCCCTCCTGTTCCTCCCCCACCTCTTCATCGATGTCTGTTTTTGTCCTCGTTACAGTGGAGCCCGCCGCCATTGACGTGCAAATTGGCTCCATCTCGATCATCTCTCCCTTGTTGTGTTCCTTCCCCACCGCTCATTAAATCGCAGTGTGCTCGACGGGAGAAAAACATATACAAGGGCTCCAATAGGGTGCTAATGTTTCCTCATCAAGTGTCATTAATCACACTTTGAGAGCGCTAAGCGACAAAGTTTAGCAGCTTCAGTGTACTTATGGGTCAAGTGTGCTTTGACAAAATGCCTGACAGGTTGATTTAGGTTGATTGTTAACCCTTCGGGGTGCTGGTAATTATCAGACCCTACTAATTCTTTACGCATCAGGGACTGAAAGCTGTGTTCTGCACAGAGGTTGTGAATAATAGAATAAAGTGTTGCATTGTACATTATGGCCCAATGTAAGTGTAATCACGGATTCATAAATATAGAGTATTAGCGTGCAAGTCAGCAGAAAGCAGAGATGCATGCAAATACCTGGCGGCATTAAAAACCCATCATACTTATTGCCCCATGAACATTATTTTCATTGAAGCTGCAGACATAAGGGATTCTTTACCTTGCTATCTTTTTAATAATGCCATACATTCCCTGTGTGAGTTTTCTTCCTTTTTTTTGCCGTTTTAAGGTTATTTAGTTTCATTAGTGCTGCACAATGAGCAACATCCTGAAGATTTCCATAAAATGTCTAATTATGTCTCCCTTGTGGGATGTTAGCTGGGATATCATTTCATGTTTAGTGCAATTGTAGCTCGTCATTACTTTTGTGCGGCGTGTGTGTGTGTGTGTGTGTGTGTGTGTGTGTGTGTGTGTGTGTGTGTGTGTGTGTGTGTGTGATGCAGATTTTTACTGTCCTGAAAAAAAAAACGAGCAGGCAACACAAGTCCATATTTGATTTTTATCAATTTCTCCGGGGTCAAATAAATATCTGCTCCCGTTAAAATACGACAACAGCAAACACGCCGCAGATCTGATTATGCAAACTGATACAAAAATCACATTCATAATATTCATGAGATTATGGTGATTTTCTACAAATGTTCATCTCGTCATCGACTACAGACGGAAAATTATGTTGACCTTTGAATCGGCTCAATATGCGACAGCATAACAGCCTCGCTTAATGGAAGTCGGGCACAATGTGTCTTTTTTATTATTCATTTATTTATTGACATGGCATTTTGATTAAATTCATTACACCGTTGCTACTTTGTGTTGTGCAGGACGGTAGCCAACACAATTTGTACTTTGCTAGATGGGTTGGCTGTAGTCTAAAGATATAGAATAGCAGGCTTGTGGCGTCAATGTCCCTAGCTTTAATTCCTGATCACCTCTGTTATTGAATATCGATCAGTTTTATTGTCCAGCTTTGACAGACAGAAGCTCCCTTTTTGGTGCAGCTACTGAAAAACGTGTCTACTTTGATTGCACTTTTGATTTATTCAGTTCAATTGTGCTCAATAATGTTTTAGCACTTTAAATAAAGAATTAAAGGGATAATGTTTCCCAGAGTTCCTCTTTCTGTCAAATAGATGAAGCAGGGTATGCAGTGCTACAAATCTGCTGAAGAGTTTTATTAGACTGGGCTTCAGTGGAGTTTAATTTGAATCATCTTAATGCTGTTTTAGAGACTTTCCCACCTTTACTACAAACAATAAGTGGGAGAAACACTGAATCATTTTTCGGGGAATGAAACACACGTGGGTCAAACTTTAAACCCTGGACCAACTGGGAAAATCGGGCAAACTGAATCATTAAGTCTTGGCAGTGGTTGGGTGCTTAGCAGTGTTGGCTTCAAGCATGAAGGACTCGGGTTAAATTCCTGGAGCTGAACTTTCTTTTTGTATATTGCATGTTCTCTCATGGTTGGGTTGAGTTTTAGGCATCAGTCCAAAACATGCAGCTCATGTGGACTGGGAAATCAAACTGTGTTGCATCACAAATTCTCACTCCCAACTTTCAAATATGAGTGGCCCCACGCTTCAAACTACGATGCTCTAGGTACCCCTCTAGCATCAGTTTTGGACGTGTCAGGGACGGCGTGTCAATATATGATCATAGTGTCTTTTCAAAATAAACTCAACGTAGGTTTACTTTAGTTTTTAGGTTTACTTACGCAACAGAACAATTTGTTTAGGCGTTAAATTACATATCAAAAGTAAGGTAAGATAAGTCAACGTTGACTTTGTTTCACACGGGACATGAACAGGGGTCTACTGGGTGAAAGTCGTAGGTACGCCTTTAGCGTCAGTTTTGGTCATGTCAGGGACGGTGTGTTAATATATGCTTGTTACATGCACAGTGTCTTTTAAAGATAAACGTCTTCATAGGAAGGTTTAGGCAACACAACCACTTAGTTAACGTTAGGTTCTTGGTTTACGTTTACTTGACTGACTAATGACTAATGTGACTAGTGAGTGACTAACGTCTCAGGTAACTAGCAACTCGTGACTAGTGAGTGACTAACGACTTACGTGACTACTGAGGGACTAACGACTCACGTGACCAGTGAGTAACTAACAACTCACGTGACTACCAAGTGACTAAAGACTCATGTCACTAGCGAGTTCCTAATGAGTCACGTGACTACTAAGGGACTAACAACTCGCGTGACTACCGAGTGACTAAAGACTCATGTCACTAGCGAGTTCCTAACGAGTCACGTGACTACTGAGGGACTAACAACTCACATGACTAGCGAGTTCCTAACGAGTTCCTGATGAGTCACGTGACCACCGAGTGACTAACAACTCACGTGACTAGCAAGTTCCTAACAAGTTCCTCACGAGTTCCTAATGAGTCATGACTACCGAGTGACTAACAACCCGTGACTCACATGCATGAATGACTAATGACTCGTGACTACCGAGTGACTAGCGACTCACGTGACTAACGACTGATTAACGCCTGACGTGACTACCAATGACTAGCGACTCACGTGATTCACTTGACTAACAACTGATGTGACTAAAAAAGTCAACGTTGACTTTTAGTTTCACACGGGACACAAACGACGATCTCCTGGTTGAAAGTCCTGTGTTTGTTTGACCCACACCTGAACTAAGTGGATTATTGCGCACTTCATACTACATCAGTTTTTCTGACCATCTAATAATAACATGGGTGGGTTTACATTAGAGTTCGCTGAAAGCCCAGTGCCTTGCATACAGAAACTAAAGGGTGCTTCAGTGCGTCGGTATCAGACGCCGAGGGGGAATGACCAATTGTATTTGTTGATTTGAAAGCGAGAACTGGTTGGATGCATCTGTGTTTTTGAGGAACTAAATCCCTAACTTGATAATAAACACAGCCTCGAACACATCTTTCAGGTAACTGCACAAATATGCATCCACTTGATGCCGATTTTGCTATCAAAAGGTGATTGTATAACGAGTTGGTAGCGATGCTGCGTGTTAGTTTAAGTACACACCCTTCTTGACTTCCTTGACTCGCTCAAGTATAAACCCACTCATAAATCTTTTAAAACCAAATAAAGGAAGCCTTGTAATGTTAAATGTTAATTATGCATTAAGATCAGCAAGGGGGCGTCATTTATATTTCTAGCCGTGTGTCAGCTATTCCTTATATGAAGATGCATGACTCTGCAGGCTGCCACTAATTGCTGCTGCACCAGAGACCTTTCAGTTTCTCTCCGTCTCTCACTGGATCTCTTCTCGATATTCTTTGTATTTTCTATCTCGTTAAATCACACACGGACATGCCTCTGTCCTGTGCAATGCACAACCAGAGGTGCAGTAGTAATTTTCACACAGCCTTCCCCTGATTCATCTCCGTTCTCTGACAATGTTAATCTTATTTTATAGCAGCTGTCAGTCTATTTTATTAACATTATTTAATATCCAGCTATGTGCCAGCGTGGTTTGCATATAGCCGCATGACCATTAAACATTGTTCTGGCTGCTTTAATCAACATCAGACTCCTGAGGAGGTACTCTCTTTTTTCTTTTAGTTAAAGCATTTATGCAAAATGTATGGCAATGGAATTACACAGAAATTGAATAAAAAATCTTTAAATGAAATAAAGTAAATACACGAAATGTGGAATAAATGTACGTACAAACGCCAATATAAAACAATCTATGATGTAAATTGCATTTTATTAACCTGCAGCTGTATTATACAGCCTTTGGACTTACAAGCCAGACGCAAGATTTATTCGGTAGCCCACATGAATGATTGATCGTATAACTTCTTTGCATGATATAATAAACATGAAAAGTGATTGAATAATAGACTAGGTCGCATTCATTTCCAGCTGAAACACTAAATGAGTGAACATATAAAACTGTCAGGGACTCTGGGGGAATTTACCTTTAGAAAATAAACACAATTCGAGAAACCTGAAGGACATTAGGCGTCAGATGTTGGATATAATAAAGACGATGGGTGAAAATATGTAGCTCTGCAACAACGGGGATTCATGCTTTGCTTCTAACGGGTCATTTTCAAAGAGAGCGTTCATTGCTGTCATTCTTCCTACCTTATTCTTTTCTCGGGGTCATGGGAGGGTTACCAAATCCCAGCATGCATTAGTTCAGAAGGCTTGGCAATGTTCTGGATAAACTCATCAAAGTGCGAGCACATAAGTTCTTTCTATATCTGCGCCCAGCACCTACACTGTATAAGTAGTACTTATGCCCCTCTGTGCGCCAATGGGCAGAAAGCGATTGCAACGTTGACCAACAAAAACCTGGTCTTAAAGGACCAGTGTGTAATATTTAGGGGGATCTATTGGCAGAAATGGCATATAATATTAATACGTATGTTTTATTGAGTGTATTATCACCTGAAAATAAGAATTGTGTTTTCGTTACCTTAGAACATGCCGTGCATGGTCTCCACGGAGTCCGCCATGTTCCACCGCCATGTTTCTACAGTAGCCCAGAGCCGACAAACCAAAATGTTCCTGCTTTTGCCGGAGTCGATTACGTTACTCGCTGCCATTGCTGCCACTCACTCTCTTGTGCTTCACCACTCACTTCCCACCTCTGCTCCAAATGACCTACGCTACTCCTACAATAAATGGCTCTAGAGAGAGCCATTCGCTTTTTCACATCAGCCACGGTAGTTCTTCTACACGCTTGGCACACGGGAAAGTTTTCAGTTGGTTGCAATCTGCAACCTCACCGCTATATACTGCCATATCCTGCACACTGCACACCTTTTAAAATGAGGTGTGGTCAGGTGCATTGTTGGCACATTTTTATGTGGAGGCAGCAGAAAGCGATTGCGCCATTGACCAACAAAAACCTGGTCTAAAGTCAATGGCGCAGTATTTTCCTGCTATTTAAAGCGTGCATTATTCACAGAGTAAAATGCACCTACATAAGCAGTTTCAAAATGAAAGTTGACAAACACACTTATTTCCTGCATTCTGGTGAATTGTTATATTTTTATATTTTAAAATGTCTCCTCAAAATGAGGAAGAGACACAATCCAGTCCTCTTTTTGAGCACAAATACTTTCCAAATATCAGCTGAATACAATATTTAAGCTGGAGGAATGATTACAACAACAAGCAAAAAGTGTTTCAATGTTCCTAAGGGCAGAAAAATTGTGAACCTATCCTGTAAGTTCTTGTAACATTGTTGGAGTTTCCACTGGCCCTGCAGAGGTCATGGATGACTTCATACAGCACATCTCTGAATATTACAATCTTTTTTGCAATTATAATTTGAGTTATTTTCTCTATCAGCTCATGGAGATTGAAAAGAATTGTGTGAGAAGCCAAACTCAGTTTGCACACTGAATACAACCCCTCTACGGCCATAGACACTAAGTCCTCTTCGAGCACGCTGAAAGCTATCAGGTCAGAAATAGGACGATCTCGGAGAGGATCAATCTGCGGCGGGGGGACTTAATTTTGTGCCGTTCCAAATGTGCCCTTCGAGACGGAGCACAAGAGTCGCTGAGAAAATGAGACAAGACGACATGAAAGCAGAAAATTGCCTGTGTGATAAAGAAAATATGAGGGAGAGAAATAGGGACGGGGAGGAGAAAGAGGGGCTGTTAAAGCATGAGAGCAGAAATAAGGAGCCGAAAAGAGGGAGTTGTGTTCTTTGCTGTTATTTATCCCAGTGCACTCCAAAATGAATAAGTCCTGCCTCATCACGCCATCTGCTGTAATGTGTTTCCCTGTTCTCCTCCTCAAATAACTACTCCTCTCCGTACACACACATACAGATAGTGTGTGCTAAAAGTGACAAAACCAGGCTGCCAGCATCCTAAAAAAAGGAGGCTTTGTCAGGCATCATGCTTGGGCTGCCATGTGAAAATGTTTGGCGTTCCACAGCTTCTTAGTAAATCTTCCCCATTCTTTGCCTTCCATGATTTGGTAACACCATTACAAGTGGGATCAACAAGTTCCCAGGTTGACATGATTAGGATGTGTGCCCTGCCCCTGGGCACACGGGGGCCAGGAAAGCCAAGAGGAACATCCCGTGAACAAGACTTTCCTCTACTCTTTCCAACTTACTGCTTCACTGGGCTCCCAATGAACCCGAGCACGAGGCTCGCAAATACATGTGCTCCACGCGTGCACAACAAGGCAAAACCTAACTGTGCGTCATTGGAAGGTGTAAGGAAACAACGGCGGATACTTCAGCAGTGCATTTGTCATACATGAGAATATTTGTGCGGAAATGTTTTCCACGTAGCTGAAGGCTGTAATCTTATAGGTTTGCTGCTCATAAAGGCAGCGTGAAGTTAATTGAATATCTAAATTAGGGCTGTCAATCAATTAAAATTTGTCACATTATTGTCCATAGTTAATTGTAATTAATTGCAAATTAATTGCAAATGTGTTATCTGTTCAAAATGTCCCTTAAAGGGAGATTTATTAAGTATTTAATACTCTTATCAACATAGGAGTGGGCAAATATGCTTGCTTTATGCAAATGCATGTATAGAGGTACTGCATTTAGCATAGAAAATATGCTCAAATCATAAGATGGCAAACTCAAGCCCAACAGGTGTTCACAACTTTAGGTTTCGCTTTCACTTTAACAACGTAGTAGGCGAAGCAGGCCCCTACTGACCCACATCTATGAGGCTTATAACAACTGACAACGCACATTTAATGAGCTGATAACAGTCAAATCAGGTTCACAAGAGTAAACTGTGTCATTTTTTTAAAATGTAGCTTCACTGCTGTTTAGCAGGAAGTTTGTGTTTCACTCTTGGAAGTTCCGGTTATTTTCAACCTGGACCTTTTATTCCGTCACTCATTGATTCTGTTAAAAAATTCAATAGATGTCTGTGGAGCTCGATGCAGCTTTACTTTGTCTTTTTCAGCAGTTGGACCCGAAAAAGGGATTAAAACACGTCCTTCCAACAAAATAACAATCACAGAAGAATAAGTCCTGGCTTCAACCGATTTTCAATTATCCATTGCCTGAAGCGATAGCACATTGCAGTATTGGATATGTTATTTCAACAAGCGCGAGCTGAACAACTCCATGCCCCCCATGTTGCATTCCCTGCATGTTTTGTATTCCGTAAATACAAGCTGCTGGCTGGGGGGACTGAGGTAATAACAAGTAGAGGGTGGTTTTGTAAACTCTGATATCTGCCACCTGAGTAACAAATTCAAGGAAGCGTGACAACACAAGCAATAAACACAGCAGCTAATCCTCTTGTCAATGGTCCATGGTATTCAATTATTTTAATTAGTGAATAATTAATTAGAATGACAAGTTATACTCACACTAATACAACATAACACTGTTCTAACTGTAACACTGACAATTATTCAGTCACAGCTAAGAAATGTTTATGAGGACGCGCTTTAAGCTTTGGAAGCTTTTAGCTTCCATAGCAGACCACAATGTTTTCAGTCGCACGTTACATGCTGGGAATATTTAGTTGCATTTCACAAGTTTACTTAAGGGTGGGTATATTAAAAAAATAAAAAATAAAATGTGAGTGCATAATACTAACTAACAAACCCTGCTGAGCAGAAAAGTGAACATCAAAGTTAAAAGCTCCCTGTGGAGTTTTTGATCTCCATTAGTGCTATAAAGCAAAGTTTTAGGAAGTGGGTCCCCGTTTTGTTTTTCATTATAAAGCCATAAAGCCTGTTGGTACATGCAATTAAAAATGAAAACATTTTTTAAATTTGTGCACGGACAACCTCACGGGGGTGTTTTCATGTGTATTTACATCCTCTTGCGTTTTTCCTTCTCCTTTCCTTTCTTGCGTCAACCTGCGGTTGCTGCTTGGATTCGGTTCTGAAAAGTGAAGCCAATGCTGAAGTGCCTTAAACTTGCATTCTTTCTAACAGCCAGCAGGGGGCGACTCCTCTGGTTGCTGATTGTATAGAAGTCTATGAGAAAATGACCCTACTTCTCACTTGATTTATTACCTCAGTAAACATTGTAAACATGAGTTTATGGTCTCAATCGCTAGTTTCCAGTCTTCTTCAATACAGCATGATGTTCATTTAGTAAATTATGGTCCCATTTAGAGTCAAATGACCATAAAGCAGGGGATGCTTTAGGGCGTGGCTACCTTGTGATTGACAGGTCGCTACCACGGCGTTGTCCGGTCTGGGAGTTGTCCGTGTTTTTCGTCTTAGAACTTTAACCCTTTCACAATGAGTTTTCAGTTTGTGAAAGTTAATTGTAACATAAATTCTGTAAAAACATTGTAAATCTTATTCAGCATTCGGTTGTGCTTAGCTCCACCCTCTCGTGTCACTTCTGGCTCCAAAATTAAAACAAGATGGCGACGGCCAAAAACCAATGACATAGTGTGACATAAAAAGTAATAATAATAGTAGTGAGTAATAAAACAGTATAGTAAATTCATCCCAGATGGTGACGACCAAAAACCACGATGGTGACGAAGATGATGCTAAACTTGAGGCTTCTAAACCGTAGTCCACAAACCAATGAGTGACGTCACGGTGACACCCACTTCTTATATACAGTCTTTGGTCCAATCATGTCACCAATCTGAACAGTAGTGCAAGTAGATAAAAAAATAAAAGTTAGTGAACTGACTCAGTAATGTCAGTTACACAGCAATGTCCATCTAAAGTTTGCTAACATTAGCTTACAATAGCCACCATTATCTAGTCGCCACCAGAGCAAGTGAATTAAATTCAGTAAGGGAGCGTTTTATTGCTTATGAATTTTGTAAAAGGAAGATTGTGTTATGCCATTTTTCAGAGTTACATAGATTCAGATTAAATAGAAATACCTGTTACTTTTTTAACCTTGGACAAGGACATCATAGTGTGCAGTTCTAATCAGGGTCAAATGTGATTGCATTCAAACAAAATGACCACACTAGACTCCACAAGTGTCTCAATGGCTAGTAAATTATGTTAAATTCAGGTGTCTGCCAATGGCCTATACATGACCAACTACTCCTGCCTCCTCTCTTGAGACAGAACCGCTCCATAAAAAAACCAAAACACTTATTTCACTCCCATTAAATGTCGTTCGGTTGCTGGGCACTCATTGCCCACACGCTCCTCAGAGAATTCTAATCTTTCTTTAAACTTTTGAACTACTATCAAATCAAACGATTTCTCCACTAGTGCGTAATTATAGTATGTATTTTTCTCCTTTCTGCTGTCAAGGCCATTTTCCCGCAACAATGCAAACAAGCCAAACAAACGTGTAGACAGAAATGACTCCTCTGTCGCTAGAACAAAAACATGCCATATAGCATACACTCACAAAGGCTCATTATTTCTATGTGGAGTTATCAGGAGGGGAGTAGAGACAGCTGCAAATGGGAGTGCATACAGTTGTAGACACTAAACACTCTTGTTTAATCACTCCACCAATTCGTGGTTCTCCTCCGTGCGTTTAACCCATCTTTTCTCCCTTCAGCGGGGAAGGTTAAATGGCTCCTAGTTAATTGGTTGTGTGTCTGCACGTGCCTCTCTTCCCATCCATCCATCGCCACACCTTTGGGGAATTAGGTCATTAAACAGAAGCGGTGGCTCCTCCTATATGTAGAGCTTTTATTTCAGGCGCAGATAATGTTGTCACTGGCTGCAGAACAAATGCAAACTGTTGCTGCCTCCCAGTGATAATCCATTTGTCATCATACATTGTAAGCAACTCATGCATACACCTTTCAACTGCCCGATTTGACTGTTATCAGGCCATTAAATAGGCGTTATCAGTTGCTATAAGCACCATAGATGTGGGTCATTAGGGGCCCACTACACCTACTATGTTATAAAAGTGAAAGTGAAACTTAAAAGCAACACATTCTAACATGTTGTAAAACTGAATAAAACGGCACATTTTGAACACAAACAAAAAGGCTTCTTTAGGTCTGGACAGCAAAACTACAACTTCTTTAGCTTTAGGCAACACACAAAGACAACAGCGCCTGACTTCCACTTCTGCTCCTGTCAAAATTACTACGGTCGCTAGAGGTCGCTGCTGTGCTCTTTATACCTTCTTTTGGTGATCTACCATGTGAATAGATGATAAAACCTACATTGGGTGAAGTAGGCCCCTATTATTGTGATTGATAACACCTATTTAATAGCCTGAAAACAGTTGAATCGGCTGCTTCAACAGGAGTGAGACTCCTGACAATCTGATTAGCAGTTGTTTCAAGTTGAAACCGAGCCCAGTTTTCCCCCCTGATTTCTGAGGAGGCTCCATTTTTTTCTCCCGCTGCAGTGTGTGGATTTGTCGGCATTAATACCGTAATTAAGCCCATAATGGATCATTTTAATTGCAACATATTTTTAATGAATGGCCAAATGGAGGAGGCTATCTTTGGCGCGACAATGTTGAAAGCTTAATTTGTTTCAACACGGTGCAAATTGACATGCTGCCTAGCATCACACGCTTTAACGGGATAGGCTTATTAATTCCATCCCCCAGAATAAATACCATAATGAATGGAATCTGTCCAAGTCAGAAATGACCAGTGACAGGTGTCACCGTGCCCGGGGAGGAAGATAACGGAAAAAACCTGAAAAAGTGATGGAAGTCCTACATCAAAGCCAGGGCCTGTTGCTTTTCCTTCAAAGGCGGCCATTATATCCCAGTCAGTAAAACTGTGGCACTTTGTGTGATTACATAGACACCGCGCACACCCCTACTTCTCTCTTTCTTTCATGATATTCTTCTCCTTTAATCTTTTTTTTTTTTCAACTCCAAGTTAATCATCGCATGGCTGATGGGTTTTTGAAACGGGATGTGGAGAGGGTGCAGGACAGGACCCAGGCACGGGATGACCCCTTTATCAGCAGTGAGCAGGCTGTGACCGGGCCCAAGTTCTCGACTAAATGATTTCCCTGGAGAGTTGTGGTTCTGGCACCGAGTCAAACTCTGCCTGCTGTCACACACAGATGTATGGAGGTTACCCGACCCTTCTGCTGGCTGTCCGAGAGACCGGGCCGTGTGGGAAGATGATGCATATTTTATCACTAAGGGCTTCACACTGTCTGTGAAGAGGGCTGAATTACACTGTGCTGTAATTAGTAACCGGCCATTGCTAGTGTCTGAGCGGATTCTAAGCGTCCCGACCAACTACTGTTCAATTCTTTTTTGTTCCGTTTTCACATCAGACTGTGACTGAGTGCTCGGGGACTTGTGGAATATTCCCAACTGAGGATGAAGGACAGCCTGCTAGCAGTGTCAGCTGCAGCTTTTCAAAGATACTGGATTATTTTGGATAGAGTTAACAAAGCAAAGGAAAAGCTCCAACAAAAAGCAAAAATCAAACTATTAAATTTTTATTTTGGCTTTTTCTGGTTGAAATCCAAAAGGATTGTACTACCAATAAAATAGCTTTTGGTTGCTCTCTACTGCTATGACATAATAGTGAATCACTCTCTATCCAGTTATTAAAAGACCAGTGTGTAGCATTCTAGGATCTATTAGCAGAATGGAACATTATATCCATAGCTATGTTTTCATTAGTGTATATTCACCTGGAACTAAACTATCTAACTGTCGTTGTGTTGTCGATAGCTTAGAATGAGCCCTTCATATCTAAACTCGGAAAAGAAAGTTTGGAAATTTGTGTTTGGTGGATTATTTCTCTGTTGTTACAGTGCTAATTGGCATTGTATTTTACATCGTTGGAAAGCCTGTTTATTTACTTTCGTAATGATGTCCAACTTGTAAGGATCATGCATTTGTGAGATGAGCAGCAGAGCTGATTATATGGGTAGCGCCCAAGAAAACCTTGCCAAAATGCCAATGGTAAACAGTGTATTCTCCTGTTGGTATTGACTCTTGTTTTGAGTTGTTTGGTGGATTGGATGATTGAACTCTCTATCAGTAACAAGGAACAAACAAGACATTATGGCAATTTGACACTTTATTCATTTAATACACCGTCAGGAGCCTCAGTAGCGGTTCGAAGATCCATACGCAGCCACACCAGCCTGGCACCTCCTCCTCATGCTGGTCACCAACCTGGTCACACATTGCTGTGGGATGGCGTTCCATTCCTCAACCAGGATTCGTTGCAGGTCCTCTTCACAGAGTCCGCCATGTTGCACCGCCATGTTTCTATAGTAGCCCAAAAACAAACCAAACACTGGCTCTATCGAGAGCCTTTCATGTTTTTGCGTTACGTGAAGGCCATCTTAGTTCCAGCCCATTCGCGCGAAAATGTGCAAGGCGTTAAGCATACAATAAATACGCCTTTCTTGATTTCCGTGTGTCATTTGTACGCCATGTATCCTGTACTGACTGCAATGTAAACGCATCCATGTATAAATGCTGTGGTAAGAGTTAATGACGTAGTATAAAAGCAAGAAAGACCACTCATGGTTGGTGAGTGTGCTGTGTCATTCATACGCCATTTGGTGGGACCGGACTGGTTATTATGGTAAGGATGGCCTCTGAGCAAGGCGACGACGTTACCACAGTTCTGCACTCGGCGGCTCACCGCAGTCTTGGAAAGGGAGGCTGAGGGGTACTCAGTTGGTTGCAATCTACAACCACACCACTAGATACCACCAAATCCTACACACTGTACCTTTAAAGAAGTTTGTTGCTCTAAATGCCCAGTGTTTGGCTGCACTTTCAGGTGAATAATCCTCTAATCAAGTCTAGTTTGTCTTCAGGACTTCCCAGCAGAAGCATTAACACTAATGATTTTAAAACCATTTAGAAACACTTTCTGTGTATGAATGTACACCTGTGCGTGTCTCATTTAGAGTCTCACTGGCATACAACACTCAAGTTTCTCTCCTTATAAAAATACAGCATTGTTACATGCAAGGCCTGCCTAATTATTTTTTGCACTGAGAAGGAGTTGTTCCTTTAGCCAAACGTGGGCCCACACAAAGTAGCTGGTGAAATCTCTGAGGTGTTAAGTTGCTCACTCCACTGCTCATTACAAGCCAAAGACATACTTTCTGTGTTATAACTGGTTGATTTCCATACATTAAGCAGCAGAGACGGAATATCTTTTCAATCCACCATAATACAGTAAGCGGTAGACTTCATTAATTTGACGATTTTAATGTCAGACTCTATCATAATCAAAATATTAGGTGCCACAATATGCACAATTTATTTATACTGCTGCTTTTTTGCCCAGAAATAATGGCCAATTACAAGATTTGCACACAGAGCAGCAGGATGCTTTTGGAGGAATTTTGTGCCTTTCACAGGAGATGATAAACATTTCAAAGCACCGCTTACAGACAAACAACAAGGCCAAAAATAATAAAACTGCTGCAGATTTTCATTTAGAGTTTGGAGCACTCATTCTCCAGGGCAGTGGCTGTTTATCAGATAACATTGTACTTTATCAGTATTTACAATGGTAGCAAAAAGACAGTGGCTGTTTCCAACTTGTTGTTTTTTCCTGCATCTTTGCAGTTAAGTCATTAAGAAGTTCTTGGTAAATGGAACCAGGCTTAATGATCGGTTTGACCATGGACGCTTTGCATTCAGTAATTGGTGTCACTGTCAACCAGAAAAGCATAAGGCTCATTAAGGGAAGAGCATCATGGGATAAATATGGCCACTTAAAAATGTTACTTTATTGATTAAAATGTCACCAGTGCTGTTTAAGATACTATATTTGATTTTACCCCATGGAAATAAAACCATTACTGTTGATGCAGAAATGCCAAATTAATAATCTTTCATTTACATATTTTCTTCATACACTGTATGAATCCAAGCTGTACGCTGAAAAAAGTACAAGTTTGTAAAGTTGATAACCATCTACAGTATGTGTTAAGATAATTTTTTGGGACTTTTTGCCTTTATTGGACAGTTGACAGTGAAGAAGCAGACTGGAAATGGAGGAACAGATAAAGACGGGTATGACATGCAACTAAGGTCTCCAGCTGGAAATGAACCATGGACATTGTGGTTTTGTGGCAATGCGCTGTGACCATGGAAATAGAGTAGGAGTAGAATGGACATTGAACTGTTTTCTGTGTTCATTTGACTGGTACAAAAGAAAATGGCGATTGTTGTTATGGTGACAACACAGGTCAGTTGGGGAATAAAGTGTGGTTGCAGCTCACCGGGAAGAGAGCTCCAGAGACGGATGGCTGGCTAGTTTGCTTTGTTAGGTAGCTTGTCCTTCTCCGGAGCGGCGGGGACTGAGGCGGAGGGACCACTGGCCACCAGCCCACTGTTGGGCTCATTTTCTATCCACTAGTTTGCTAATTCCATCATGCTTTAATGCTCCACTGGTTATAGAAAATGAGCCGAACGAAGTCACTCATCTGGCGCTAGCAATGTGTTTTCCTACGCTGTGACAAGAGTGCAGCCTATGGATGAAGCATTAAGATGTTAATTTTTACTCATTTACTCTGGGTCTCTACTGTATGCTTTGTAACATTACTACTCCACTGCTCGTTTTAGCCATTAAAACCTCACCTCAGTGAGTCCGCAACTTGTCGTAAGTTGGTTTAGTTTATACAAAAGTTTGCCCACTATAACAGAAGCAATGGCAGCGGTACACATAAAAATGTCCGGCTGCTCTTGACCAATCCGCTGCGTTGATTTCAATGGGAATGTCTATTCTACTCCTATTCTATTTCTATCGCTGTAATCATTACCATGGCGCTCCAATAGCCTTCTGTGTTATGCAGTGGGCTACTGCTGGGTCTGAAAAGTGAAGCCAATGCGGAAGTGCCTTAAACTCCATTCTTTCTAACAGCCAGCAGGGGGTGACTCCTCTGGTTACATCTGATTGTATAGAAGTCTATGAGAAAATGACCCTATTTCTCACTTGATTTATTACCTCAGTAATGGTCCCATTTAGAGTCAAATAGACCTGGTTGCAAAAAATCAAGATGGCAACGGCCAAAAAGTCGAAGCCGAACTCAAAGCTTCTAAACGGCAGTCCACAAGCTAACGGTTGACATCACGCTGACTATGTCGACTTCTTATATATAGTCTATGGTGTTATGTCTTTTCCCCGCTATCAACACATAAAGTCAGCTTTAGCCAGCTGGCATAGCATAATTGCATCTGATAATGTCAACTTCCAAGACTAGCCAATGCGTTTCTCCTTCATTGCTTGTTTTTTGCTATTGGCATCACATTACAGGATCACTATAAAATGCATCTTTGGTGCTACATTGAGTGATAAATGTATTATTCTATATTCTCATATGTTCACTCAAAACGTTAGCCATGAGTTTCCTCAAGAGTTGAGCATAACCATACTGCGGCTGTACTATCCTTGACAAGCCTCGCCATCCCAAAGCATTCACTTTACGCTGTCAAAATTTCAAAAATGTTCCCGCAATGGTTGACATCTCTTAGCATGGGCCATTGCACAACATCAGTCTAATTGCCCCACTTTTTGCAATCACCCAACTCTTTTGTCCTGCCTAAAAGAGCGTGTATTAATATAATGTCTTAACTCCAAGAAAGAAACTGTGCAATGGAAAATTTGACAGTCGGGACAAAACTCATTCTATGATTGAGAAAATTACTTTTTCTGCTTCAGAGAAGGGAAGTCTGCAAGAAATTGAGCTCGAGATGGGGGGCGTCTCCAGGCTTTGTAAAAAGAATAATGTGCAGGAGGAGTTTTTACAACAAGAAAAAAAAAAAACATCAGTGTTGATTCCTTTTCATGTCACATGACCCGCACTTAGAATAGAATATGTTAGAATGAAAATATTTTTGGACTTTTAGATGAGCAGTTTTAATACTATGACAACACAGATAGCATGGTTCATTCATCTTTGTATTTTTAGCCTCCTCTTTCCTCTCAACGCAGCCCATTACTAGCTTCAAAAACATTCATACACGCTTTAAATCTTAAGCTGCATGTGTTATAGTGCACGGTTACCCAGCTATGAACAACACACAGCTACAGGCTTGTTTCCAAAGTCAAACATATTCAACTCAAGGCTGCAGACTTAAAAAATCCCTCAAAGGATTTGACTCTGCAGTTCAACAATCAAGCTAAGACGTGAGAGGCCGGCTGGGCCTGATCTGACTACATTGAGGTTAATGTTAGGGGCGGCTATTTCCTGACGGCCATTTATATCTATTAATGGCTAATTGTTGTGTAAAAGTCGAGGGCAGATCAAGATTTTCTTGTTGAGGATCGGGTTGCTGTAAGTAACTTAGTTGTTTGGAGATTTCTTTCTCCTCTCACCCTGGCCTCTTGAGTCGGCAAGCTCTGTGTCATTGCACAATTAACTGGCCTGGTTTTCAAAAAGAGCAGTTACTCAGAGGTCTTAAAAGATCTGCTGAAGTGGAAAATCAGGCGAGTTGTATCATGTGAAAAATCTCCCGCAAAAACAGAGAACTCACACATTCTGTCTTTTTTGGTAGCAAATTACTCGCTGAGGTTGTTATCATCAGTAGCATGGGTGGTTAGTTTTTGTCTCATTCGCAAAGCAGTTATGTCCAGAATTGACTCGATTTACACCAGTGCTCCCTAATGCCTTTAAATAACAATCTCTTGGTAATATTTGGAGAACGTTTCCTCCTCCGCAGTTGACCTAGAGGGAGGGTTATGTGTTGTTTTCCTTCCACAGAGTGGGAGTATAGGTGCTGCTAGATCGGTTTCCACAGCCCCACTGTGATATTGCCAAAGTCAGTCAGGTAGATGTGATGAGCACTCAGAGATTACCCACCAAAGGCAGGCAGTGGCACCATAAAGGATAAATGTTGTCCAATTCTAAATGACATGGCGGCACAACTCCATTATATGGCAAGGTCAGAAACAGGGCGGCAGAGGGAGGGAGAGGGCCGTATAGCAAATGGATTCTCCGCGTTGTAGATAAGACTGAGTGCTGTATAACCGCCTACATGATTGCATTAGTTTTATATCCCGATAGACTTTTGTAGCTCAAGATATTGTGGCCTCATTAGGTCGTTCCAGTGTATAGCTATGGAGCACAGCATCTAGCAAGCTGGACTATATATCATAATAATGAATGAGTGAATTTTTTTGGTTCCGACTGACAATGTTAGTACCTACTGGTAATTTGATGGGTGCAATGTTGTGTGGGTGGCCACTAACTTTGTTTTGTAATATCGTTTCAATTCCAACAAGCCCCACACAGTCAATTAAACTGCTTGGGGCCCAACGTTGTGAGCCACTATGTGTGTTTCTATCCAACTGTTTTTATGCACATTTTCTATTTGTACGGAAAAAAAACACACCTCTTATATTAGCATAACATTAGTGGATAGAAACATGCATTAATTCTCTTTTGCCAATTTCTGGAAATTCAGTTAGAATTTGTACTACATTTGAATGGTGTATAGTACAGTACCAGTACTATCTGTGATTTGAGCACTCCCTACTGTGCATGGCTCCATTACATACCAACCCGTTCTCACTCCCAACGACTGCATATGAGAAGCGGGTTGGTCACTGTGACTTCACCTTTTGGTTTGTGGACTGCCGTTTTGAAGCCTCGAGTTTGGCATTTTGGCCGTCACATCTTGGTTTTTGCAACCCCGAAGTGATGAAGAGGGTGGAACTAAGTACAACCGAACACTGAATAAAACATTT
Source organism: Sebastes fasciatus (assembly GCF_043250625.1). Lineage (NCBI taxonomy): Eukaryota > Metazoa > Chordata > Actinopteri > Perciformes > Sebastidae > Sebastes > Sebastes fasciatus. The sequence continues at coordinate 26,033,803 of NC_133809.1, read as the reverse complement.
TTAGGCAACCAAAGAGGTTATTATTAACTTTCATGAACTGAAAACACACTGTGAACGGTTGAAAGTTGTATGACAAAAACACAGAGAACTCTCAGGCCGGACAACGCCGTGGTAGCGACCTGTCAATCACAAGGTAGCAATGCCCTAAAGCATACCTATGTCTATTTGACTCTAAAAGGGACCATAATTTACCAAGTGAACATCATCTTGTATTGAAGAAGACTTGAAACTAGCGATTGAGACCATAAACTTTACTGAGGTAATAAATCAAGTGAAAAGTACGCTCATTTTCTCATAGACTTCTATACAATCAGACTTCTTTTGCAACCAGAGGAGTCGCCCCCTGCTGGCTATTAGAAAGAATGCAAGTTTAAGGCACTTCATCATTGGCTTCACTATTCAGACTCCGGAGTTGCCCACTGCTCCCAATGCGTCAAGTACCCCAGCTTGGTCAGTGGCCCTCTGCGTCTGATACTGAGGCACCAAGGCACAGTTTAGCATCTTTATGGGATGCACCTGGCTTTCAACTAACTCCAATGTAAACCTATCCGCATTATTATTGGACGGTCAGAGAAACTGACGTAGTTTAAATGGCACCAAAGTCTGCGTAGGGCGGGTTGGAAGGGAGAATGGATGGGTCAAACAAACACAGGATTTTCACCCAGGATTGTGTCCCATGTGAAACCAAGTCAATGTTTACTTATTTTACCTTAGTTTTGTTACATCTGGACTTTGTTACGCAACTGGCGTTAGTAATTTTACGTAACAAACAAACTTATTTTAACCCAAACCACAATCTTTTCCTATGTTGCTTAAACCTGTTGCGTAAGTAGGCCAAACCTAAAAACTAAGTAAACATACATTGGATGTTTATTTTGAAAGGAGATTGTATGCATATAACGAGCGTCAAATGTACATTTCCTGTGAACACAGAAGTCTATTTTGAAAAGATACCATGTCTGTAACAAGCGGAAACTTGACACATCGTCCCTGAGTCCAAAACTGACACGAGAGGGGTACCTACAGCGTCATAGTTTGAAGCGTATAGGGCCACTGATCAAGCGTCTGTATTTTAGGTGTTGGGAGTGAGAATGTGTTGGACATTCATATGTTACATAGTGACTTTGCACGTTACTCTGTACTGTGATTCGGATCGTGGTGTAATGAATTCTGAGGATACAGGACTACTTGATGCTGTGCATTTTGACAGTCTGGTCATTTGCCATCACCATAACTGTCCATGTTCCTTCAATTAAAGATAGACAATACTAGTTAGTATATACTAACTTTAATACTGTACTAAATAATCCTTTCTGTAATGTGGGATGAATACTGAGTGTATTGGAGCAGCCAATGACTCTGCAGGTGTTGCAAATACTTGAACAAACAGAAACGTCTAGTGGGATGCAGTGCTAACTTTAGCAAGTGAGCAAGCTGTCCACCAAAATGTCCACCCAGAGGCTTTACCCTCTTTTGAAAAATGTGAAAATCTGCACAATAGCTGCAGTATCATTGTAGTTTATATTTCCTTACACACTTCAAATTTCAGCTCAGCTTAGCATCTTTTTTCGTACGCCTTCCAATCACAAGTGAAGTCAAGAGATGAAATCAATAAGGGGCCATCATTCTGTTAGATTCACAAGTTTAGTCAAAGAACAGGCAATTTACTATTTTGCTCATGGAGAGTAAAAGACTAACATATTTCTCACATCAAATTGGTCACTATCAATAGCCGAGATGATAGTTTTTTCTGACAGTAAAGGTTGCGCTCATCTGCCAAGCAAATTGACGTGGCTCACCCCTGTTTTTGAACCTTAATAATGCAGTCACATCTTCATATTTCAATCGGAGAATATTTTCAGGTCCAACTCGGCTGCGGTTTTATTTTCCTGTCATAAATGGTGGATTTGTGTTTGTGGCCGAGCAGCCGGCAAAATTACTAAGACAAAAATAATGAGAGCCTTTTGCTACCTGTCAGCATGTGATGGCCAGATGTCCACAGGAGAAAAGAAGCCTTCACCTTTTATTGCCTTTCATCCCAGGCCCGGCCTGTCACATTTAGACGTAATGCAATGTGTCACCTCAGGCTGTCTCTCACCCAAATGTAACCAGACTTGATCTCTTATTTTGTTTTGCACCTGAAGCCAGAGTAAATGATTGAATTATGTATGTGACTGACAGATGCTTGTGAGAGGTTTCTACTGATCGGACTGGTGACATAGATGGGAGAGATCATAGGTGAGGCAGATCTCTGATGCTCAGAGGAATCAGTCAGCGTGAGTCATTCTGCTTTCTTATTGTTGACAATATCCAGTGGTGCATGACCGTGGACAGGGGAGATAAATCCACAAATATTGTGCAATGCCAGTTCTAGAGGTGCTCGCCAGACCTCTAAGTGTGAACCTCAATCTGCAGTCACACACACTTCTTTATTTAGTTCCAAACCACGGGGGAAGAGCTGGCATTGATGTATCGAAGTGGAAGCCAATTTGGCAATGTGGTGTGAAAGTGTGAAATAGTCTGAAAGAAATATTGATATTTAAATTAAATTTGTTTCTGTAGTTTTGCCCATTACCTACTGTATATCCATTGAGATGTGTTCAAGCCAAACACAAAGACAATCACACAGGTTGTAAACAGGCTCACAGGTAAGTTATCTAAACCTCTTGATTTGTAGGTTAACCCAAAAGAGAGTGCGCTCAAAATGACGGTAATAATGTGTCATTGCCCAGGAAAACTGTGTCCAAATACATTTGATTAATTTGGGGGGTTGTTCTGGGGTTTTCTGACGGATCATGTTTCTTGCCTCACCTGACTTGTTTTTAGGGATGTCTCTCTGCTCTCAGTCCTCAGCAGTTGAAGGATAATGCTTTAGTCTTGTCTCTCCATACTTACTGTGACACCTGAGCCTGTCTTTGACATGGTGGTAAATGTTACTCAAGCAGGAGTAAATAGCAGAGGTGGGACCAAGTCATTGTTTTGCAAGTCAAAATTAAGTCTTACGTTTTTGCACTCAAGTCCTAAGTCAAGACAGACATGTCCTGAGTCTAGTCTCTAGTCATGACAGGCAAGTCCCAGGTCAAGTCCTGAGTCAAGTCCCAAGTCAAGTCTCAAGTCAAGACAGACAAGTCCCGAGTCAATTCCTAAGTCAAGACAGGCAAGTCCCGAGGAAAATCCAGGGTCAAGTCCTGAGTCAAGTCCTAAGTCAAGACAGGCAAGTCCCAAGTCAAGTCCTAAATCAAGTCAGGCAAGTCCCGATTCAAGTCAAAAGTCAAGACAGGCAAGTCCTGAGTCAAGTCCCAAGTCAAGTCCCAAGTCAAGACAGGCAAGTCCTAAGTCAAGTCCGGCAAGTCCCGAGTCAAGTCTCAAGTCAAGACAGGCAAGTACTGAGTCAAGTCTCGAGTCAAGACAGGCAAGTACTGAGTCAAGTCTCAAGTCAAGTCCCAAGTCAAGTCCCAAGTCAAGACAGGCAAGTCCAAAGTCAAGTCTCGAGTCTAGACAGGCAAGTACTGAGTCAAGTCTCAAGTCAAGACAGGCAGGTTCCGAGTCAAGTCCCGAGTCAAGACAGGCAAGTCCCGGGTCCTAAACTTTGAGTTTTGAGTCCTTAACAAGCCATAATGTGCTCTAAACCAAATCTAATGCCATTTGCGTCTCCGTTTGCAATTTTTCGACCCTCACGTTTTGCATAGTGCATATAATTACAGTTATTACACCACCGTGTAGTTCTTGTATGCGGACGAAATCTTTGGTATTGTATTTTTCCAACTGGGGCTCAGTAACGTAACGTTAGTTCTTCATTGTTGGTTCAAACAAAGTGGATCTGGGGAATTAAGTGTCGACTTGCTGGGAATGAACGTTAATTTTGGTTGATTCAGGAAATGAATTGATTTGTAGCACACTTTTTAAATAATATATATTTTAATCTTTGAGCTCGGGGGAAGTTATCAAGTATTTTCAAGTCAAAAGACTCAAATTTAAGTTAAGTTGGGAGTCATTGGTGTTAAAGTCCAAGTTGAGTTGCAAGTCTTTTTTTAATTTGTCAAGCCGTGTCTAAAGTCAAGTTATATTTTGTTAGGGGACTATTTTCAGAGCCGGATTTGGTGCACTAGTGAGTAATTATGACAGGAGGTCGTTGTGTGTCTGGTTGATTAAAAATAATACAGCGTGTGTGTTCATTGTGATGAAGGAACATGACACCCAGTTTAACAGTGTGTCTCATTGATGTGTTTTAATAGCTTTTGGACAACAATGGAGCTCTATGGCACAGAGGAAGAAGTCATATCAGGCTCTGGGTGAACAGATTGGAAGTGTTAGCAGGATCAGTTCATTGTTGGTTTGGATCTTTTCATAGGATTTGTTGACAATACGAAAAATATAGAATATATCTAGATTCATCCTGTGTTTTTATTACCAGTAAGATGGCCAAAACTTTGGCAATGAAACCCAAGTTATGATAAACCATAAGAGAAAACAGGCTCAGAGACAGAGACTCTTTGTGTATATACTAGGGCTGTCAATCGATTAAAATATTGAATCACAATTAATCGCATGATTGTCCATAGTTAATCGCAAATTAATCGCACGTTTATCTGTTCAAAATGTACCTTAAAGGGAGATTTGTCAAGTATTTAATACTCTTGTCAACACGGGAGACCAGAGAAGTAAGTCTCAAACTTGTGATGTCATAGTTTATAAAGTCTGGAGCTGCTCCATAGACAATAAATGGGAGACTGATTTTATGGACCCACAGAATGTTTGTTTTCTTTTTTATACCCAAATGAGCTTTATTCTATTGTAGTGTTCTCAGTTGTGAAACAGAAAATGTTCCCATATACTCAGAACATTCCCCTGGGTGCTCTCAGTGGCATCTATAACATCTCTCCAAATTCATTGTTTATGGGGGAATTCCACACTTCACCCCCTATGACATCACAAGTTTGACTTCTAGCACTCTAGTTTTTGGATTTGGGAGAGAGTTGTTCATGTTTACTACTATTTTTTGGACGGTCTTAGACCATAGGAATAACATTTAGTTGTTTTTTTTAAATGGGCGTAGTCTCCTTTAATATTAAAAGTACTCAGTCCAAATCAGTGTCAGATTTGCAATAATTCAATTGCAAGTAATTGCGTGACATCCAGACATGGAAGGACAGTAGAGATGGTGGAGTGCGGGCAAATGTGCATTATGTACATTGCAAACAGATGTAATGTTTAAGAATACTGCGGCATAATAATGAAAATGGGCTCTGATGGAATCTAATGGCTACACCAGCCATTCCAATTCTTATTTGTGAGGCGCTGCGCAGTAATTAGATCAGCGTGGCGAACAAAAATCCACTGCACTCATATATTTGTTCGAAATAGCTGCCATGCGAGAGCCTGGAGATATACTGAGGCATCAGCCAGTCTGAGGAATGATTTGCATTGTATCACAGAGGCTGCTGCATCTGCCGTAGAAGAGGGTGCTTCTGTTTGAGTCCAACACTCTGCCGTCACATTTATTTTTTTTGCAGCGTCATGCAAGGCGTGTAGGCACAGAGAGAGAGAAAGAGAGAGAGAGAGAGAGAGAGAGAGGGGGACATGGAGCCAAGCAACAACCCCAACCAACTGGAGCCGTGACACTCAATTAGACAGACATCTGCCAGGGAAATACTTCATCTCAATCGGAGATAATTTAACATGAGATATGGACAAGTGGGAAGCTCTGGGAACATATTGCAGTGGTGTTCAGCCCCGATAAAGCTGCTGGAGTAATTAGATTGTTTGATGTGTCTAACCAGTATCCCAATCCGCTGTGTCAAAGGTGAAGAAGTTGGTGTAGCTCATTGCTGGCACCACATTCACTTTATTTGAGCTAGAAATGTTTTCTAAACCACCACAGTGTTTCACAGTTTACTGAGGAATCCATTGGTACCACGTCATGCTAGCTTATCGGGAAGATTGCTAAATAACACTCCAAAATTAGGCAAAAATTTGGCAAGACTGGCATTGCCATTTTCAAGGAGGTCCCTTGACCTCTGACCTCAAGACGTGTGAATGAAAATGGGTTCTATGGGTACCCACGAGTCTGCTCTTTACAGACATGCTCACTTTATGATATGTTTTTTTAATGCAGTATAAATGTGATATTTTTGCCTATACTAAAATGGTGTATTTGAATATTTCTGCATACTGGGGTCCCTAAACAGTCTTGGAATAACATATATTTGGTATCAATGTAAAGCTGAGACTCAACTGTATTCATGTATGTTGATGTTAGTCCCCATAGTAGTCATTTCATTGTAGTGAGACCATTTATTGAAACTTGACCTCACTGAATAAAATGACCTGTGGTGACCTCTAGGATAATCACAGCCTCATGAAACTTTACAGACACAAACTAGAGACCTAGAGTATTCAGAGGATGGATGGTTTTTCTAGCTAGATTGACAATAAGGGGGTTTCTGAGCAGTTTCCAGAACAGAAGCGTTCGTCGAAAAATGCAATTCTTGCAGAAATCTCCAAATGTCAAAAGTTTTTGAAACCAAATCACAGCATGGCTTTTCCTATGATGTTCCTCAAGGTTTTGGTGTTTTAATGTGGTATTTTGGAGGGATTATTGATCATTTTTATCGATTCTAGAGTGAAAAAAAGGTTAAATTTAAACCACCAAATCTGTGCAACAAATGGTATAAACCCAAAAATTGCTGCAACAACTTATGAGACATAATAGAGCATGGGGATGGCCATCAAAAACGTATATCATCATGTTCTACGCTCTTATACACTTTCATAATTTATTTTGATCGATTAATTAATTAATTTGTATATCTTATTAATGACTAACAACTTGACACAGTGAGCTGCATTTCAAATTAATGTTCAAGTCCCCAGCTTTCAGATGATGTAGACCACTTCTATGTATCCACTGTTGACTATGTATCTACCCTTGAGCATCCCCTGTCCCAAACCACTACCCCTGTAAAAAAAAAGTGGGCGGAATGGTAAGGGGTAAAAAATCGACAAAAAGCACGGCCCATTTTCTTTATAATTGCAAAGTACACGATTATAATGAACTTTTGGGGGAACAAAATCAACAATGAAAAGCAAAACATGAGTGCTTTTCTATCTGCATTGATCAATATCTAATCTTGGTTGTCGCTGCAAGAGGTTTATTGTTTAAGTGCATCATCTCAGAGAAATAATACTTGTATTATTGTATTATAACCGTACAATAAAAGCCAACACATCATTTGCTTGTTTCTCTGCGATTGATTGCAGCAAGCAGCAGCAATTACATGAACAGCATGCTAACAGGTGCTGTTTGCAAAAAAAATTAAACATTTTTATAGCACGCCGTCTTTTTGGGTTGTGCTGTTCCAAGTGGCTGCTAAATTCTTGGGGAAAAAAGAAGTTTGTGCTTCTGTTATGATTATTTTTGAAACAAATCTTTCTGTGTTTTCCACGGCCTGTAAAACTGATCTCTAACCATTGGTTGAACTCCCATGAAATCAAGTCGCCGCTGCCTGGTAACGGCATCCAACTGGCTTTGCTCGACAGACCCTTGCCAGACTTTTACCTCCCCGTCAGGACAAATGTGCCTGCCAGCAAAGACAGACAGCAGTAACCCCATGAGCTAGCCTCCTACGAGTGGTCTCTCTCTCTCTCACTCTTTCTCCTTTTTCCTCCATTCCGCGTCCTCTCTTTCTTTCTCCATCTGTCCGTGTTGGCAAACAAGTGTTATCTACCGAGAAGATCTAGCGACGGGTGAAGAGGGGCTGCCCTGGGTCCATCTCCATACGTGGATGCCGTCCTCTGCTACACATGAACGTTTTTGGCCTATTGTTGTTTGCTCCAAACTCAGTTCTGTGTGCGTATGTGCCATAATCAACTTAGCCAAGAGCTACTTCAGGGAGCCTTTTCCCTCCCAGCATGCCTTTCCTCTGCCTGGTTTAGGAAGTCAGAATAGGAAGGCGTCTGGTTTAATTCAATAGGCGTGCCTCCACCAACTGCGCCCGCATGTGTTCTCCTCTCTGTAGCACTACCGCGAGCACACGGTTATATTGGCAGTTTGACAGCGTTACAGCAGATTCTGACACGAGGAGGTCTGGGCAAATTAGATTTTTTTTTTTTTGCAAAGTGTCTGATGCGTGAACCCTTTAGTTTGACCCAGTTTTACAAATGTTAATTGAAATTTGTAGAGAGGAAGCCGGAGCTGGCTGTTGTTAAGAGGGGCTCCCGGTGTCTGATGGGTGGTGGTGGTGGTGGTGAGAGAGTTCGACCCACGTGTTCTTAATGTTGTGTTTTGTGTAATTTCCACATTGAGGAGAGAAATATATGTCGGATTGATTTAAGTTTCCACTGGGTTTGTGGTAGTCAGGAGTGCCGCCCTGGAGAGAAATATTTCTGGGAGAGTACTTAGTGTAAGTATTTATTATGACAGTCATAACACACAAACACAATAGGCAGTGAGTAAATAAAAGTGACACAGCATAGCCTGCATTGGAACCCATTCAGTCACAAGCTTGTGCATTAGCTGAATGAGTCAGTGGGATTGATGTCCCTTTTGTAAAATTCTATTACTAACACTAATGATATTATATTCATATGAAAACAAGAATAAGGAATCGTCTGCAATCTCTCACTCATTCACTGCTCCTTACATGATACATACAGAGTGCTCCAGTATTTTTGTAGGCCAACCAGGAAGTTAGCATCGCCTTGGATTCCCCTCGACAAAAACCCAATGGGATTTTTCTGTTGGGTTTTGGATTAGTCCAGAAAATAATCTCTGTGGCAAACAAACGTTTATGATACTTACACGTTTTGTTCTGCAAGATAATCTCCACAGATGAACACCACTTTTATGATTTTTGAAGCGTGAATGCAATCGCCAGATGTAAAAAGCTAACGTTAGGCTATAAACGAACTACACCGCGGCCGCATGAGTGTGACCAATAAATAAACAAGATATAAATTGATTTAATTGTTATTTATCATTAAAATAATAAATCGTACGCCAGCAACTTGGTAAAAACATCTTCAAAATTAACAGGAATTACAGTTGAGGTGTAAACCTTTTTAATGCAGCAACATATTGGTCAAAATTTCAACAGGAATTCCAGTATATAATATATATAGTAGATAAACATAGAATTTAATTGAATAGATCGGCTATTTGAGTCAGTATCGGTCCGATATCCAATGCAGTATTGGTATCGGTGCATCCCTAATATCTGTACAACTTTTCACGGCACTCCATCCAGTAGTTGATGAAATGTTTCCGTCTGGACCACAATGATGCTAGCATGGCTAAAAAATCAGACCTTATGGGTATCGGGGGTGTAAATGAGTCTCCCTATGCTCAACTCTTCTCTCTTTGTTCCTTGCCATACACTTCTCCCCAAACATCCACCCAGGGAGAACTGATCTTAACAACTCTCGCAAACCCAGACTCCTCATTCTGCATTTGTTTCCCTTTCATCACTGCGACAGAAAGCTCAGGGGGGTTGCCAGCTCCCTCCTGAGGAAAAGCAGAAATTCGAGGCAAAACACAGCGACCTGCATATTTACCTCAGTCAGGAATACGAACACAAACCTTCAGAGCTTCCAAGCTGAGGGGTTGGCTCTGAAAAACAGGATGAGAAGCCAAGTGTTCGCTCTGAGCTTCCCATCGGGCGCTTAGAGGCGCCAAAGCAGCGGAGAGAGTCGAAGTGAAAGCTTAATCGATCCTCGAGAATGAAATCTGAAGGCCTAGAAATCAAGCCAGCAGGGCACCCTTTCAGCTTCTCCCTCTCGTATGAATATCCTGCAGATTCATATAGCAAAGTGGGTCAAACCGTGCAAGGAATCGCAGTGCAGACGAAAATTAACAGATCAATCAAAAGAGACACTCGGTCCCCCGTCGGCCGACACCTCGTCAATCCTTCAGGAACGTCTGATAGGCCTCGATATATGGATGTTTCTTTAATGACACATTTTTGTGAAGTAAATAAGTCAGTGGAGCTCATGGGAAATTAATGACCCACTTTGGATGCCTTTAATTTCCATATGTCCTCCTTCCTCATGTTAGGCACATGCTATTAGGAAGAACCAATAGAGGGAATGGGAAGAGAGATGAGAAGTGAACCTCAGGGGAGCAGCTTATAAGGCTGCATGATGTCAAATTCAATGACCTTTGAACCTTTTGGAGAGAAAGAAGAACAGAAAGAAAGAGGAAAAAGATGGCACTAGTAAGAATATTGAGAGAAAAAAATGACAATCCCTGCAATACTTTGCGCCGCAGGCAACAACAAACATTAAAAGTTTAAAGCAAGTCAAAGGGACAGTGTCATAAAAATGCAGAAGATGCTCACCTTTTTAATTCTGACTTCCCTCCAGGCACGTAAAAGTAATATCATATAAAAGAAAATTTATTTCAACCTTCCAAAATGTCTCGACTTTGTTAATTGTGTTGTGTAACCTTTACTTTCAGTTTATGCCATAATATAGATTCATGGTAATATTGTAGCATCTTTTAGGGTCATAACTAGATTACGCTCAGTTCAATATGCCTGTGAGTCATTTTTAAAATGCAAACATTTAGCCACGAGCGTATGTTTCAGTTCGGTAACTGAAATGTGGAAAAATAATTTATTTATTATGTTTATTTTAATCCATGTTCAAAAATTAGGACTGTCAATTCATTCAAATATTTAATTAATCACACATTTTTTATCTTTTAAAATGTACCTTAAGGGGAGATTTGTCTCATATTTAATACTCTTATCAACATGGGAGTGGGAAAATATGCTTGCTTTATGCAAATGTATATATAAATTATTGGAAATCAATTAAAAACACAAAACAATGATGAATATTGTCCAGAAACCCTCACAGATACTGCATTTAGCATAAAAATATGCTCAAATCATAACATGATTTATATATACATAACGTGTGTCAGTGTGCTGACTTGACTATGACTTGCCCCCAAACTGCATGTGATTATCATAAAGTGGGCATGTCTGTAAAGGGGAGACTCATGGGTACCCATAGAACCCATTTTCATTCACATATCTTGAGGTCAGAGGTCAAGGGACCCCTTTGAAAATAGCCATGCCAGTTTTTCCTCGCCATAATTTAGCGCAAATTTGGAGTGTTATTTAACCTTCTTCACGACAAGCTAGTATGACATTGGTTGGTACCAATGGATTCCGTAGATTTTTTAGTTTCATATGAGTATCTTCACTCTAGCTTTTAAACTGAGCCCGCTACAACCTCCGTAACATAGAATAGTGACCGAAAAATCACAAGTTGCAGTAATGTGTTAAAAGAAATAAGTGGCGTTGAAACAAATGTGCGCCAACGTGTTATTATCGCATTAACTTTGACAGCCCTAATAACAACACTGGTATGTTTTTGTTTCAAAATGTGATAATTTCATGTTTAATAAATTAACAAAAAGACTGAAAGACAAAAAGCACAGCAGGCACAATTTGAATGAACCACCAACCACCAACATGCAGAAAAAGAAACCTCAATACCATTCAGCTCGGCACATAGACAATAAATAACAGCATTCTCTACAGGCCCTATCTGTCAGCATTGTACATCATTTTGAGAGCCAGTTATCTCAACACAACAGCAACCACCATAGTTGGGCTCGAGCTTCTCAATTCATACAAAAAGATGAGGAAAAGAAATGGCAGATACATGACGTTTTTGAGAAAGGACTTCCACTTTTTGTTAAAAGTATATGTTTTGGAATACATCAAACAAGCCATTGCTCCATTGTTATCCTGACACCAGCCGGAGATTGTGGGAGCCTTATAGGGGATCCATAGAAGGAATATAAATATGTCTACATGCATAAAATGTCAAGGCGTGAAACAACTCTCTGTGATGTGCTTTATTGATTTGTTTACGAGGAAACATGTTCAGGGTTTCATACAAGGCTAGTTCATTTGGGGCAGAAATAATGAGGGTGTGGGGGATTTGAAGCAACCAGTCAGCAGTTGCCAGCATTAATTTGACATTTTGACAACCTGTTTTTATAACTTTGGATATACATACGTAGGCCTATGGAATATATTGATACTTGTGTATGAGCCCAAGCCCTCAGGAAGAGCGCCGGTCGTTGATTTTCGTGGCCAAATGGTGGTACTATAACTTCCTGTGTCTGTCACGTGATGCCATTGGGCCCAAAGACTTTTTCCCATAGACTTACATTGGGAAAGAGACGTCTGTAACTCAGCGGATATTTTTTTTTATGTGAATCAACTCCCTAGTACTAACACTATAATAGCCCTTATTTAAATCATTAGGTCCTAAAAGTTGTAAAATGCACTAATAGCTGAATCCAGAGTTAATTCCCTTCCTTCATTCATGTGAATGAGACACAGACCGGGACAACGGCGTGACGTTGGGACCCCGTGACCGAGCGGACGCTACTGCGCAGGTTCCATGGGCCCAATGGATGCGAAGATCGCCGGAAGACCACTGGAAGACCGCTGGAAGATCCGGGTACTTTTCCAGATGGAACTCGAGTCATTTTGGCATCATTCGCCACTGAGCAACTTTCATAGGAATGAACGGGGCCCCGCCTCCAATGCTGTATCCAGTTCTCTTGATACATCCGTACGCAACGTTCGCTGCTCTCTATACTTTTCGGTTCACAATTACTTGGATTAAATATGAATTCATTTTGTGCTGACCATCACAAAAAAAAATTTGTCCATGTACACGTATGTACAGTTTACATTCAATTTTATAACTATTTTAAAATCGATATCAGTTTTATATTTCCAATATTTCCACCATTTTACCATGCCGTCAGACATGCTTTTCTGACGGGGAACTGAACTGAAAGTGAAACTTATCTATAGTGTTTTCAAAACCACCAGATACTGATTTTCTTTTAAGTAATCCTTTCTTTTAGGTGACTAAGATATGTTTTACAGCTGTACATTGCTTTGCTCCCGTGCTGGTACTCCTGTCTGTTTCTCCAAGCTACATCTACTCTAGTTAATACACTGACTAACGGATAAGTACCTCATACAACCCGCCTTCAAAACACCCGACACTATCCCTTTAAGTGTTGCAAAGAGTAATGAAACACTGAGCTGGTAGACGAAGAGCCGCAGGCGACAGGCTGCACAACTCCGACTCCTCAGCAAAGGAACCACCTCCTGTTGTACTGCCCGGCTGTTGTGTGGAAAACTACTTGTGCCCCGCGCTGCATGACATTAGACTGCGGTTGCAATTATTACTGACAGACTTCTTTGTTAAAACAACAAGAGTTTGTTTTGCTGAACTGTAATTCAATTCAATTCAGTTTTATTTACACAACGTCCAATCATAACAAAAGTTATCTCAGGGCACTTTTCATACAGAGCAGTATAATATTATTTACAGAGACCCAACAACCTCGAGCAGAACCAGGCTTTGGGTGGGCGGCCATCTGCCGCCAACTATGAACAGATGCACCAGTTGCTCTGCTGTTGTATTTCTGACAACATCAAGTAGCGTTTGCTATTGCCATGGTAACCACAAGTGTCAGTGTATCAACAAGGACTGAAATCTCAAAGGTGCTCGATAAGGAATTCAGAGCATTTTTATTGCCTCCGCACAGCTCTCAAAATGGCGACGGGTGGCTAGCAGCTAACGGCAAAGAGTATGGAACCAAAGGGAACCAGAGGGTGGGTGTTAACGCTTCAGTGACAACGCGTGATTGTCCATAGTTAATCATGATTAATCGCCAATTTTTAATGTGTTCCAAATGTACCTTAAAGGGAGATTTGTCAAGTATGCGAGTATAGAGTAAGAGTAAGTAAGAGTAGAGTAAGTATAGAGTGGGCAAATATGCTTGCTTTTTACAAATATATGTACACACACACACACACACACACACACACACACACACACACACATACTGTATACTGTATGTTTATGTGTATATGTATATTAATAGAAATCAATAAACAATGTCCAGAAATACAATAATAATAAACAATAATATTGTCCAGAAACCCTCACAGGTACTGCATTTAGCATAAAAATATGCTCAAATCATGACATGGCAAACTGCAGCCCAACTGACAACAACAGCTGTCAGTGTGTCAGTGTGCTGACTTGACTATGACTTGCCCCAAACTGCATGTGATTATCATAAAGTGGACATGTCTGTAAAGGGGAGACTCGTGGGTACTCATAGAACCCATTTTCATTCACATATCTGGAGGTCAGAGGTCAAGAGACCCCTTTGAAAATGGCCATGACAGTTTTCCTCGCCAAAATTTAATGTAAGTTTGGAGCATTATTTAGCCTCCTTAGCTAGTATGACATGTTTTCTATTTTCATATGATGCCAGCATCTTCTAGCTTTAAAAGTAAGCCTGTTACAACCTAAAAATCGCAAGTTGCATAAATGCAATTAAGAAATTAGTGGTGTTAAAACAAATTTGAGATAACACGTTATTGTTGTCAACTTTGACAGCACTATTTTTTAATATCATATATATAATAAGTATAACTAATGGCCATTAGACTCCCTGTTAACGATCTGAATAAAAATGGATGTTATCCTTCCTTGAAAGAGTTGTATGTATGTTTAAAGACACCATTTTCACTAGTATTACTAAGATACTGTATATTTGACCCCAGAAGGTTATAAACACACCAGTTTGCAGTTATAAATTGTACAGGCAGTTGGGAAGGAAAGACATCAGCTCTAGGTTACCTTGATCTCGCTCTCCGATGCACTTGGCTGCTTGACTGACTGAGGACTGGAGTGCAAACGAGAGATTTAAAAAAAAAAAAGAAAAGAAAAAGGCAAAGGCCTGTCTTTGTTGCTCACATTGCACATTAATGCTGTGGGCACGTAAGAGCACATTCACAGGAAGACTTTGAAATCTAAAGTTAATGGTACCATAATTAGAAAAATTGTAAAGGTGCTCCCTCTCTGACAGCATGGGTTACTTTCTTGATATATAAATCTTCTTATACACCTGTGCTCACTTTTGCAGCCTTCACAGAATCAAATGTTCCCTCGAGGCAAAGGCTTTCTTGTTCTCTGTAAGGGGTGGAGATCATTGACTGAAAGACGGTTTTAAAAAAAATGAAAAAGACGAAATCGATGAGGCTAAATTGATTTCCCAGGCAAGCACACTTTCATATTTTTCCACTGATAAAAACTCCAGTCTTTGCTCTGCATTTTATCGCTCATTGACTTACCTTTTCTCTCGTGCTTTGCCCTTTCCTTTTTATTTCCACTTGATCCGGCAAAATGTTGCAGAGCAGAATAATCACTGTTACCTTTCCCTTGCTTTCAAAGAAATATGGTGTGTTTACCTCTGCCCCTTAAATGTTGCCTCCTCTAATTCGCAGGTTTTTGCCTTTGGCAGACCTTGAGGACAGTCTGGATGAGTTTAGTGTTGATTTGCCCTCTTGGTTGCATGGCACCGTCTCTTTTTCCCATTTTCAGGCCGACCTTCGCTGTGTTTACACGCATGTTGTGTCTTGTAACTTGCAATGAAATGAGATTTCGGTTTCATGGACCACTGGCATGTGTGATGCATTATGTGATCTGCTTTATACAGTTTCATTTCCCCCCCCGAAACCACACCCATTTGTTTTTCACACATGAATTTTCACATTCTCCCCTCCCGCTCTCTGAATCTGTCCCACGTTCACTCTCAATTGAGCAACATGTATCCACGGCGAGATTTCATCCTGTACCCTGTGTTCTCTTTCTTTGTTTCTTTCTCTTTTCCACACAAACACACATATCTCCTCTCCCGCTTACCTGGCAGCTCTTAGCATGTCCCTCACGTTCGGAAGTGCCGTCTCAGAAGTTCAATCAATAGTGCAGCCAGGTCTCACAGACCTGTGCTGCTTTGTGGACAGAATTCAGACCCGCCTTGTACTCTGCCCCCCGAAATACTGCAGCCCAAGCTCTCCACGGATCAGAGAGCAGCCTGGTTAAAAAGAGACAGCAACTATAGACACATTCCTCTTCCCTGAGTTGTCTTCCCAATACTGATGACTACAAACACTCAGACTTACATGCATGTAGTCCAGACGTTTCATGCATTTAACACTCTACACACATTACGTTTTTTGACAAGCAGACTGAATAGTGCAATTTAACTAAGCTGATCTGAAATCTATTACCCACCCAGATGTATTGTCTGCCCTTAATGGTGGTCCTTTGTAAAAGATGATAATAGGGCACAGGTAAATGGTCCATTAGGGCACCAAAGTGCTGAAAACACTATTTAGCTTTGTCTTCGGGCCAATTTGTACAATGGACTCTCTTTATCACGGCATCAATTCACCTGATTTAACTGTCTGATGTCTGTCATATTCATATTAACTGTCATATCCAGCGCTTTCTGAGGAAGGCATCTTGGTTTGCAAAGCAGCAGCATGAAAAAGAAGACTATTTCTTTTATCTGTGATAAGATTGGGCAGAAGTGAACTAGTTATCTTGTGCGACTGGAGCTCGAGTGTGAAGAAATAGCCGATAGTCAATGTTTTTTGTTGTTGTCCATGATTGATAGTGAATTTTATGCTGACTGGATTTGATAATGAGCCTGGAAGCAGAAGGATAGCTGTGATGTGTTGTAGCTGGTGTGTGCACACTGCCTCCTGTGCTCCTGGAGGAAACTCGGAGCAGGGTACCTGTCCATGGTGCTGAAATAGTACTTGGACCAACTAACAACCTGTCCATGGTGCTGAAAGAGTGGTGGGACCAGCTAACAACCTATTCATGGTGCTGAAACAGTGCTTTGACCAACTAACAATCTGTCCATGGTGCTGAAAGAGTGGTTGGACCAGCTAACAACCTGTCCATGGTGCTGAAACAGTGCTTTGACCAACTAACAACCTGTCCATGGTGCTGAAAGAGTGGTTGGACCAGCTAACAACCTGTCTATGGTGCTGAAACAGTGCTTTAACCAACTAACAACCTGTCCATGGTGCTGAAACAGTGGTTGGACCAGCTAACAACCTGTCCATGGTGGTGAAAGAGTGCTTGGACCAGCTAGCAATCTGTCCATGGTTTTGAAACAGTGGTTAGACTAGCTAACAAACTCTCCATGGTCTTTAAAAAGTTGCTGGACCAGTTAACAAACTGTCCCTGGTGCTGAAACAGTGGTTGTATCATGGATGTATTAAGAGAACTGGATACAACGTTGGAGGCGGGGCCCCGTTCATTCCTATGAAAGTTGCTCAGTGGCGCATGAAGCCTAACTGGCTCGACTTCCATCTGGAAAAGTACTCGGATCTTGGGCACATGGAACATGTGCAGTAGCGTTCGCTCGGTCACATGACTCGGTCATGGAGTCCCAACGTCACGCCGCCGTCACGGCTTGCGCTCCAGCCTCGGTCTAGGTCTCATACACATGAACGGAGGAAGGGAAATATCTCTGGATTTGGCTATTAGTTAATTTTAATACTTCAAAAACTTATTTTTTTAAACAAGGGCCATTTAGATGTTCATACTGGGAAGTTGATTCACCTAAAAAAATTATCTGCTTAGTTACAGACGTCTCTTTCCCAATGTAAGTCTATGGGAAAAAAGTATTTTTGGGCCCAATGCATCACACGACTGACACGGAAGGTTGCAGTACCGCCGCTCGGCCAATACAAAAGTTGGGATGGACAACCGGCGCGCTTTCTTGGGGGCTTGGGTTGTACCAATTAACAAACTGTCCATGGTGCTGAAATTCTGTTTCGGCTCTGTTGCTAGACATTCTCCAAAAGTTTGCTTTTTCTCCTGTTTTGTGCATTAATTCATTAATTCATATTCAGCACCTATTAATAACAAGTATGGTTGTGTACTGTCCTCCTGTGCAAGCTTTGTTCTGCTCCCACATTAAGGCTTTTCATGTAACGTCAGGCTAATTGGAACCATTAAATTCTGAAGACATTAATAATGTAACAGCGTGCGATTGGCTGTTTATTCCTGTTAGCCCGGTAATGGACTGTAAATCTGCCCTCTGCCTCATAACCAGTGCATGCTGGTATTGGCCCCAGGGCTTTATTACAGGTGATCGCTACATATCACTGTCCTGTATGAAAAGGTTGGCTGGTCCTTTTGGAACGATACTGCTATTTATTTATTTATTTATTCATTTATTTAGAAATTGGCTGTAATTTGTATTCAATTAGCAGTTTTTCATAATTGTTCTTTAGTTGTTAGTGCGTTGTTTTTGTTTGTTTCTCAGAGCAGAATCTTTCCACCAATTTATTCACAAGTCTTTAATAAATGTTATCAGTCATTTAACCAGTCAAGCAGAAAGTTCTGCCGGCAGAGACTTTTGTACGCCTGTAAAGGAGACATTTTTATTTTTGCTGAGAAATGGTGTATTTGCTTATGTTTTATGAATATCTCCCCACTGAGGGACCAACTAAGATCAAATCTGTTGGAACAAACCCCTCATGCATGCAGCCTATTCCACCCTCAATATGTTCGGCACTAACCTTATTGTACCATTGCAGCTCATCTGCTGTTTTGCCTCCGCTTTGCAACGCCGGCACGTCTTCTACTAATGGATTATTAATCACATTTTGCTTCATCTGAAACAACATTTCAGACAAAACCCCCATTGTGCTCTTAGGGTCACTCGGTGCACGCCGTGGAGAATGCATGTTTTGACGTGAGTCAGCAAATGTGACATTCTCAAGGTGCAATTCGCACTCAAAGAGTGACATCCGACACAATGCGCTGAGACAATTGCGCGTTCCCGTCTTCCTCTTTTGCCTAAAAGTGAAGCCCTGCCATCTTCCATGTTAGGAAGAGTGAAAGCTATTTGCATAAAAACCCAGTATAGAGCACACTGCTGGCATCACACACTGTATTATTCTGCAATTAGACCCACATGCTATATGTACACACTCACATGACTCTACATGTGAGCACCCTTTTATCATTTTGATTGATTTCTGAACCTTAGAACCTCGACTCTTTAATGTGTGAGCAGGGGCAAAGTGTCCTCATCTTTCTCCTCTTGATGGAAATTAGTATGTATAGGACTACGAAGCCAGCACGCATGCATTCACACACATATAATTACAGCCTCACAAATGCATCGGATTAGCAGAGAGGTTCACTCTCTATAATAATAATACCACTCGTGCATGATGAGGTGTGTATCTAAAGACGTGCGCGTGGACACGTGTCAGTAAAGTGACTAAAATAAGTAGGCCACATGTCGCCACATACCCTCGGGGGACTGTAGGAGTGTCTCCTTAACTACTGGGGCAGGCAAAGTCAGCACACTGTTAGCAGATGGGGATTGGCTGTCTGCATTCTTCCCGTCGTCCCAATCCACTGCTGACCCGAGGCGTTGTTTTAATCACTCTTGGTATGGCACCGCGGCGCAGCATGCCGCTCCACATCCACCGCACGCTGTCCTATCCACCTCTCCTACACCACACTCGTTATCTTCCATGCCCCTTCACTCCTCGCTCTCTCTCTCTCTCTCTCTCTCTCTCTCTCTCTCTCTCTCTCTCTCTCTCTCTCTCTCTCTCTACACACTTGCATGCACTTTACAACATACAGTATATAGGTACACATGCATGTACGCTTGTTGTGTTCAGGAGTGAGGTATCCCTGCAGGCAGCTGCAGTAAATATCAGCCTGGAAAAACTCTCCTATGGACCGGATGAATTATTGAAAGAAGGGGCAAGTGAGAATGGCTGTCCGCTTTCACAGCTTCGGCCAATTGTATGTGTGTGTGTCTGTGTTTGTGTGTGTGTTGTGTGGGTGGGTATTTGTTCATATAGGTTGTATCTGTGTATGAGGTAGAAAGACTTTTCTTGTATTTCCATATGCATAAGGAATGAGTACTTTTACTTTTGATGTACATTTTGCTGATAATACATCTATTTTTTGTTTATTTAAAGTCGGGGTAGGCAGTATATTTTTGCCATCATTGGGCAAAAATTCCATATTAACCTTTCAGCATATTGTATTTCAAGTGTTCTGAGAGATAACTAGACTTCTGCTCCTCCTCATGGCTCTGTTTTCAGGCTTTAGAAAATCTAGCTCGTGACGGGAGACTTTGACCCATCACAGGTCATTTCATTAGACCGTTCCCATTGGCTGTGCTCCGGTCATGTGACCGGAACTTGGCGTTCCTTCACCAGATTTCACACACTTCTTATTTTACAGCTAAACAGTGCACTACAAGATGATTCTGAAAACATTTGAGGCGAGAAATAGGCATTAACGTAACATTCATATTTGATCAGCACTGCCTAGTTTGACCGTTTGGTCGGAGTTCGCCAGTGATTGACAGCCGGCTCTCATAGACAGCAGCTGGACAGCGGACCTCAGATCAGCTCTTACTGCTTGTTTTCCCCCGGTATGTGAAACCTTGCAGATGATTTTTTCCAGGTTACCTGTTTCATGTACTACTGTCACGATATAGCGACCCTTTTATAAAAATAACTTTTTTTAATCATATTTGCTCTAATCTCACCTACTTCAGCTTTAAGGCACAATGAGTAGGGTTTTCGTAAAAAGCAAAGTATAGACTCGTACAAAAATAATTCCTCAGTCATCACTTACTGTATGACCCAGTAGAAGTGTGTGGTGCACTCTGCCTCCATTCTCTCTTTTCTTTTCTTTTTGCCATGTTCGGGACATTTCTGGGCTTCAACCTCTTTATAAAAATGTAGCGACCAGGTGCCAGATCATAAGCACACATCCGAGAGGAAGCTAAGAAAATGGCAGACACGGTGGAGAACAAAAACACAAATGTAGCGAGGCCAAACGGCAAGCAGACAAGGCTCGTTTGAAAACAAAAGTGAATCTGAGGTTGGATTTCACCCGCAGGAAGCGCCCTAACCTAGACTCACCTCAATTGTCATGATTTCCATCGTCATCATCGTCTCCCAGAGACCATCATCGCCTAATCCTCCATGTAAATCCATCATGTGTCCGCCAGCCAGCCATGAATGTGTGGGTGTAAACGATAGCTGGATTATACAGATAATACTCTGGCTGCATTGACCGGGTGAAGACTGCGATGAGAGCTTTTCCTCACATTCGTGTCTCTTCTGTCTTATTTCCTTGCTCCCTCAGCATCTGATCATGATTGTACCTATGAGCTCGGGCTCTATACAACATGCTGTAAGTGTAAATGACATGTTTCACAATCCAGTCTCTTCTTTTTGTTGAAGCTTTTATATATATTTTGAAATTGTGTTCAAGGTGTCAGTGGTGCTGGAATGGATTTCAGCTTCATATCAGCAAGACTCTTTGATGCCCACAAGTCTATTATGCCTACCAGGGCTAATTACCATTTGGACCAGAGGAGCTTTCTGGCTGCATCATATGAAAAACCCAGAAAATGTAATTCTGTGTGAGACTAAAGCTGAACTGAAACTCAACTCAACTGAGGAACCAGGGAAAGTTCACTCTGGGATTAGAAGCTGTCACATTCGTGTGTCAACACTTGGTTAATATTTTAAAACCTTTGGTAAATACTTGGCCGTGAGTTTGCAGAATACTTGATACTGACATTCAACATAGAAACCCAAGTCATATTTTCAGTTAAATATGGCTTATAACAAAAAAAAAAGACTAAAGGGCAAATTCATAAAAGGATTGCACGGCTTTTGCGGATGTTAAATCTGCACAAATAAGACAAAAAGAAACCGTGTAATTCTCAAGGCACCAGCAAAGGGTGAAACGCACCCCTAAACTGCACTGCCAAGTAAATAACGTCTCGGTGCTCCTGTGCTATTTGCACGTATTTAAATGAGGTAATATGCAGACAGTTAGTGCAAAATCAATTTTCTTCTGTGGTGGGATCGCTGCAGGTGTTTTATAAACTCAAAAAATGTCTAAAAAAACTCTTAAAATAAGAGGATGTAATTGATATTTTCCTCATTAATTATGTATTATTTCACCCACCAGAATATGTGTGCTCTGCGGCACAGAGGCATACTGTATATATGGACACAATGAAAGGAGTGAAGTTAAATGAGCCCGAGTCCGACCAAAGCCGGTTTATACGGCCCGAGCCCAGCTCTAATCCACTCAGCGTGGCTCAGGCTGACTCTTATCCCTCAAAACCGACGCATTGGTTTCAAGCGTATTTATACTTTGCCACTCTTTTTGAATCTGCCCCTAATAGTACGTGTCTACAGGGGCGTTCTTTATTGAGAGGGATCGTCTCGCTTCCCAGCATCGGACCCTTGATAGGCTGCCACTAGACACAAGGCACCTGATTGGACGAACGCTTTCCCTCGTGGGCTGCTGCTCCCAGCTTTCAAACAGGAAACCAATACAGCGGCTCATTTTGAAACTCTCTTCTCTTACATCACGGAAATAGTTCACCGAAATGTGTTTCTGAAAACATTGTATGCGAGAAATAAGCCACACACTTGCTGAAACTGTCTTTATTTTAGATCGACAACGGTTAGTTTAAAAGTTTCTCGGGTGTTTCCAGAGGCGGTGAGTCACACCGGACACCCCTGATTTGCATAAAGTAGCCTTGACCTCAACTTTATGCAAATGAGGAGCGGCCAACATGATGCCCCGTCTCTCGCTCCGCCACGCTACCAGAATGCATAGCACGGCTGCTTACATAGACAATGAACGGGAAGCGTGGAAATGAGGGAGGCTGCGGACATGTACCATAAGAGTTTACAGCCGTGCCAGCGGCTCTGTGAGGCTGCACAGTTGGCTCACCACAGTCGGCTCAAACCAAGCACACTATTAAAGATCAAGTTATTTTAGCGCAACGACTTGCCAACTTATGTTCAATTAAATGACCAATATAGCTCCGTAGCTCTATTCATGATGGCGCTAGATGAAAAGTCAGAGGATCACCAAAGGGATTACAATTCATCCTGAAGGGAATGTAAATGTCTGAACAGAATTTCATGGCAATCCATCCAAAAGTTGTTGAAATATTCAACTAAAAAACAAAAAATGTCAACCTCATGGTGGTGCTAGAGTATGTGTCGTGTCTAGAAGGTAAACTGCAAATTACGAAAGTCTCACACATGCGCCCTTGATTCAGAACAGTGACCGCAGCAATGGCAGACTTACCGGGAGCCGTTTCAAATTTGTCTTTCCTCGCCGACTTTTTTTTTTTTTTTTTTTTAAAGTTATTTTTTTGGGGACATTTTCCATTTTATTGAGAGGACAGTGGATAGAGTCTTGGAAAGGGGGGAGAGGGAGAGTGGATGCGGAAAGGGCCACAGGCCGGATTCGAACCCGGGCCGCCGCGGTCAGGACCAAGCCTTGATACATGGACGCCCGCTCTACCAACTGAGCTAACCCAGGCGCCCTCCTCGCCGACTTTTTGAAGAAAATCTGCAGTCATACCAAGAAAATAGCAATATAAAAATTTGTTGTTATAAAAAGCAACAAATTGTTTAGAAAAACTGCTTTGAGCTGTCGGCTAAAGTTAAGGTTGGCTTCCCACACACAGACTTTACAATTTGCGGGTTACCTTCTAGACACGGCCAGTATATGTCAGGGGGTTACCAAAGTCATTAGTCTTGATCCTCTGGGCACCATAATTGTTTGAATTACAAAATTTCATGGCAATCCATCCAATAGTTAGTTGAGATATTTCAGAAACAGACATGGGGGTGGGCCCTTTCCTCTGCCTGCTTCATCCACACCCTTCTAGCATTGGCCACTGAGTAGAGCTGTTTGAGCCGGTGCCAAGAGTGACATTGCTGATGGAGGAGAGAGCTTTGCCCATTAATTTTTCTGCACTCAGCGAACATGACACCTTTAAATGCCAACAAACAGAACACAGGGGTAGTAAACATGCCCTATATCAATGCATTTCATGGTCTTAATATACATTCTTGGGTATATTGCACCCCGCAGCCACCCATATCTCTCCTTTGTGTGCATTAATGTAAATGTATAATGCTAATACCGACATGCCTTTACTGGGATCCTTTGGATCTATTAATATCTATAGGCAACTAACAGTAACCCTGATGTAAAGCTGAAGTCAACAATTACATCCCACACAGAGGTGTTGGAAGCGAGAATTCCTTCGTTGCTGAGGGCATGCACGTTGAAACTCTTCTTTTATTTTCGTTCAAAGAATGCAGATTTGATTCATGTCACTCTGCCCTTATGACTCTGTTGCAGTTGGATGAGGTTACTGTGTCAGATCTGAGAGCTGCGTGATTCATGCTCAGGTATATACCTCCAGGATATCCTATTGTTTGACAATGTAGGGCAAGGTTCAGCGCTATAAGAGGCAGTGTAAGCGTTTGTAAGTGTGCGTAATGTAACAACGTCTGCCTGCACGGACAGGCCCTAATTTCCATCTTCATATCGTAGAATATGTAGCCGCGTTTGGGAATAAATATCACAGAGAAAAAAACTTGTTCGCGAGAGATTTATTGTCTGCTGTGAGAGCTTTCTAGAACGCTGGGATAGCGTGGAGGTCATTGGTATTGGAGTCCTGGCTCCAATACAGCCCCCTCCTCCCGCCACACCACCACAAAACTCCTACCCCCACCCACCCAAGTAACCTGAGTTGTAGAGAGGTCCTGGAGAACACAGTGTGGCTGCAGATAAGGGAACACTGACAAATGAGTGGGAGCTTGTTTTTCTGAGTTAAAACAGAGAGCAGTGGGAGACAAAATCTCTGCTGACAAAAAAAAAAGATTTGGAGGATGCTATGAGAGCGGTGAAAAAAGCAAAGCAAAGCACTTCAGGGTGCCCTGATAGAGAAGAGGAGGAGGACGAGGAGGAGGAGAGTAACTGTGTGCATACTGTATGTGATGTATGCCTACATAGATATGCTTGTGTGAATGCATGGACATACATTCAGGATGCTAGGTCCCAGAAGGGGACCAAACACCCTCGGGATGACAGTAAAGAAAATGGTGCAATGCTTTACAGACAGTGCTGTCATAACATAGAGGCAGGGTGTGTTAAGGGCACTGCTGAATGGCAGCAATCAGTGGATTTATTACACTGTCCTATCGGTCATAGCGCTGGAGGTCAAACCCAGATAAATGTCAATGATCAATAATGAACATAAAGGGACTATAAATAAGACTGTTACCCTTTATACTTAGTCTTTGTCTATTTTATTGTTCTATTGTTATTATTACATGACATGTGATTAATTTAAAAAATGTGAGCAGACAATTCTGTAAATAAAAATAAATAAATAAGGTAAGGCTGGTTATATTCTTTTTATATATACATATCTTAAATTCTATCTCAAATTTAATGAAAAAGACCAAAAACAACACTGGACTCTCTGTGTATACAAAGCTATTTAATATAGCCCCAGAGCTCAATCATTGTCCCAAAACTATTAAAAAGACATCAGTGAGGTACACCACTGGTTTCATCACAATGATTCACTCCCACATACACTGCTCTGCTCCCTAAATAGTCACTAACACCAAATGTTTAATTGTCCACGAATGAAAGCACTCCCTCTAAACTGCACTATTTACCCTGTTTGTAAATAACTAACTACATTATCAAGCTGTTTTATGGAATCATTTAGTCTTTTAACAAAGCCAAATCATATTTCCACTCGTTACATGCATAGTGTCTTTTCAAAATAAACTTCCAAAGTAGGTTTACAACTTTGTTAGGTTTTTGAAAAGATCATGGTTTGGATTAAAATAAGTATGTTTCTTATGTAAAATAACTGTTATGTAACTGGCGTTGGTGAAGTACGTAAGTTATGTAACACAATTTTGGTAAAATAAGTCATTGTTGACTTTGCGGGCAACAATATAATTCATTTCCTACCAAAATAGTTGTTTTTTTAAAATATATTGTTAAAGAACTTTGAATATTGCACATAAACTGCAGCCATTTTCAGTGAGAATTGGGACATAATGCAATCCGAATGATTTGAAAGACGCTATGATTGCACAACAAAAATCTACAGTACTACTACTGTATATAGTGTCTTTAAATAAGAACAGATTCAAACCAGCTAACTAACAAAAAAAACATATTTTCGGCCACATGGGGGCAGCAGAAACCAGTCAGAAACACAACATTGACATATCATCACTCACTTAATGAGTCATTAAGTTGATATGGTGAATTACTAAGCAAACAGTTGCTTATTTACGCATCCAGCACTCATCTGAAGTCTGTTTTTTTTTCTGGCCACCTGGTGAATGTAAGTCCAATATTCCTTCTCCTTTTATCTCTGATTTACGCCAACTCCTGAGGGAAGTATCTGGCTCTGTAGTTGCTTAATATGCTCACCAGCTATAGTCCAGCTAACTTTGTCTCTCAGCCTGAGTGTGAATCAAAACAGTTAAATTGCATGCCGTAAAACAGTGAGCTGAAATAGCTAAAACGCTACATAGAGCTGACAGGAGCTGCAGAGTTGGGTGATAATTCTCTGTGGGTTTGTCAATATGCTCAACCCCTTTTCACATGATCATAGTAATTTGATTCATCGTCTATTTAAACACATGTATTATAGCAGCTTTAAAGGACCAGTGCATAACATTTTAGGGGGATCTATTAGCAGAAATGGAATATAATATTCATAACCGTTCTCCTGGGTGAAAGTCCTGTGTCCCAGTTCACAATTACATGGACTACATACAAATTGATTTCAATGCTGACCATCATGAAAAAATGTGAAATTTGTGTCTATCTACACAAATCAATACATTAAATGTTGTGGCTATTTCACGAACTGTTGAGCAACTGCGCTGAAAGAGAACTCTTCCCACAGTACACCCACTGTCAAAAGAAAACAGATTGTCCTCCACAGCCAGCATTCAGTCTCCCATATACCCCATAGCCACATATGGTCAATAAGATCTACTTTTGATTGACTTCTGCATTATGCAGAGTAATTATTATCTCACATAAAGCCGTCAGAACGTGATAACATTCTGTCCTGTCGTAAAAACCTTTATAGCAGATAACACCTGTCTTCCTTTCTCTTACATGCGTCATGCTGATGGCAGATTTACCCTTGCTGTTTAAGAAAGGCCTTAAGATCGATGTAAATATCTACGCAGCCCGTAGCAACGGGACACATGGATGGATAAAATGACAGCAGGGTATTAAAACCACCTTTGATGGCAGGTGTGATTGGTTATTATGGCCTGTTGGTAGTCCTGACATTGTCTGGGGGAAGAAAAAAAAACAGCAAGAGCAAAAACTCCATGAACAACATTTTTTTGGTGTGTGAGAGACAGCCTACGCGGTGGATTCTGTAATAATACATCGTTACTGTGTGAAAAACCTTATTCACAGATTTGATGGCAGTAATTACCTGTGACAGGCAGCCTTATTATCTCGCCCAGAAACCTGGACAAGAAGTTGCCTGGCAGTGCAGTTTAGATTCCCATTAACCCCTGTCGCCCTCCTTGACAGGTATGGAAGGTGGCAGTGGTCAAACTTCATCTGGTTTGCACATGACACGTTACATACTTTATGTGCTGCACAATCTCCTCTTCTCGCCAGGGGACAGAAATAGCCCAGGAATCATGACCGTTGACTTGTCTAAGTACGGAGGATGGTGTGAATGCAAAAGGACAAAGAAGCAATCTAGTCATATTTTTTTTTGCAAGTTTAATGGGCGGGTTATATAATGGATTCCAAATATTGTTTCTGATGCATAGTTGAGGAGTTTCATTGGGCAATTCAAAGGTATAATGCAGATATAATGTAGAAACAGCATACTCGGTAATTTGCTTGCAATGATGCTCTATGGTTTGTGAAATCGAGTGATTAAACAATATTTAAAGCTGCAATAGAACAGATGCTAGCATAGGAGATTGTGAGACACAATAACCTCCCCCTGTCTTTATGCGTATTCTCCACCCACGGGGAATATGTTATAAAAACGTCAAAATTCCCATTGGATACAATAAAATTACAAAACAATTCATGGGTGACTTTGCTCTAGGTGATAATTGGGTATTAAAATACATGACTGCTAGAAAGTTCTCATTCTAACAACCAGTTAACTTTTACTTAACCAGAAACTCACATAAAAGACCTCAGAATAATAGATTCCCCCCCATATCCGCACTCCTTTATCACTCAATTTTTGAAACAGTCATTATAAACCAGATGGCACTTTAAGTACAGCTCTTCTCAAATGTCTCAAATTTTACAGTTATAATCAGCAGTGGAATGTACATTTAGCAGGCGGCAACCTCCAGGTCTGAAAAAGTGAAGCCAATGCAGAAGTGCCTTAAACTTGTTAAATTCTTTCTAACAGCCAGCAGGGGGCGACTCCTCTGGTTGCAAAAACGTAGTCTGACTGTATAGAAGTCTATGAGAAAGTGAGCCTACTTCTCACTTGATTTATTACCTCAGTAAACATTATAAACATGAGTATATGATCGCAATCGCTAGTTTCAAGTCTTCTTCAATACAGCATGATTTTCATTTAGTAAATTATGGTTCCATTAAGAGTCAAATAGACCATAAAGCAGGGGATGCTTTAGAGCGTGGCTACGCTGTGATTGACAGGTCGCTACCACTGGTATTTTCGTCTTACAACTTTAACCCTTTCACCGTGTGTTTTCAGTTCATGAAAGTTAATATTAACATTTTTTTGGTCGCCTAAAAATGTCTTATTCAGTTTTCGGTTGTACTTAGCTCCAACCTCTCGTGTCACTTCTGGTTGCAAAAAGCCAAGATGGCGATGGCCAAAATGTCGAACTTGAGGCTTCAAAACTGTAGTCCACAAACCAATGGGTGAGGTCGCGGTGACCACGTCCACGTCTTATATACAGTCTACAACATTAACTAAAGTACTGTATTTAAGTGCAATTTTGCAGTATTTGTAGTTATTTGAGTGTTTCCATTTTTTACTTCTACTCCACTATTGGAGGGAAATATTGTACTTTTTAACTTACAATATTCATATGACAGCTTTAGGTTCTAGTTACTTTGCAGTTCTAAATTATTTGTACAAAATATAAATCAACTAATAAATGATGATACATTATTATAGGTTATTATACCGGTAGTATATAAAGTAATTCAAATGAGCTCCACCTCCAGCAGCTGCAACATTATTGATGAACACAGAACTGCATCACTAATTATAATCCATTTTAAAAAATAATGCTAATACTTTTGTACTTTTACTTTAGTAAGATTTTTAATGCAGGATTTTTAATACTACTACGAGTACTTCCTCCACCTCTGGTTATAATAAAAATAGTAGACATCCTGAATCGAGCATTAATTAAACACAGTATAGTAATATATCTGGAAAATACCAAGCAATAACAATTTCTAGTTGGTTAAAACCATATCACCTGAGGGAATTAATCATTTTTCATATCAGTATTGATTTACAACATCTTCCTGCAGAACACACCAACGCCCTCCATTTACCAATAACACCAAATTAACTCTCTACTGCACTTCATCACATGTCCAATAACAAAACAGCAGCGCCCGATGGCTTTCCAACTGAGTTCTATAAACACTTCCAGCATCAGTTTTTAAGAAACTGAAAACTGAATTCGTGGCTCCTTGCTGACATGAAAATTCTCTTCAAACCCAACAATGAAAAAAATAGAGTTTGTCTCTTTAGATGCAGAACTGGTTTTCTATAAAATATCCAGAGCATTAAACAACTATTTGCTATGTAAAGATATAGAGGAGTAATGTCTACCTGAGCAGAGAATGACGTCACTCTCCCTCTGTGCGTGTTGTAATCCCAGTTTCTGCTTTCTTTTAGGGCTGTCCTCAACCAAAGAAATTCTTAGTCGACTAACACTTATGCAATTTTGTCGACTTATCAATTATTTGATTTAATGGACAGATCTGAGAGAGACAGATTTGCTTGATGTTTGATGCTGAACAGCTGAAGTATTGCTCGAAGCGAGAGTAAAAGCCGAATTTGAGGCATAATAATGGTGAAGGGCATGCAGCTGGCCATATTTGCCAACATGCTTGTTGCTGCTAATAACCCCAAGAAGCAGGAGTAGTGGTAATGGATTGGATCAGTGGTTTGATCCCCGGCTCTTCCAGTCCGCATGTCGAAGTGTCCTTGGGCGAGATACTTAACCCCAAATTGCTCCCGAAGGCTGTGCCATCGATGTGTAAATGAGTATTTATAGATTAGATCCTAATGGGCATGTTGGCAGCCTCTGCCATCAGTGTATGAATGTGTGTGTGAATGGGTGAATGCTGACATGTAGTGTAAAGCCCTGTGAGTGGTTGAAAGACCAGAAAAGGTGCTATATAAATGCAAGCCCATTTACCATTTACCATCTGTAAAACTGAGTTCCTCCACAAAGAATCACACAAAAGCACCACTTTAAATCTTGTGTTTACCAGAAATGAGCACATAACTTTCTTAGAAATAAGTCATTCAGCATGAAAAAAGTATTAAAAAAATGACACATCGACTAAAGAAATCTTAGTCGACTAAGACCAAAACGACCGATTAGTCAACTTTTTTGACTAAGATGGACAGCCCTACTTTGCTGACATAGCCGGGTGGGCCGTGCATGCCTTTTAATGCATGTTCGTACATGTGAGCGTGGCTAGCTTATGGCTCCTGCTCTGCATTACGCTCATAGGGCAGTTACAGGCGATAACGCCGTCCCGAACGACAGCGTCGTTGCAGAACACCGTTCGCACCATCACCATGTTGAGAGCTGTGTGGAGGCAATAGATATGGTGAATTTTGAATTTAGCACCTTTAACGAATATTTCTTAATGAGTTACAATTCTTTACCACTCACCTACGGTAATTCCTATTGATGGACTAA
This sequence comes from Sebastes fasciatus, assembly GCF_043250625.1. Taxonomy (NCBI): domain Eukaryota; kingdom Metazoa; phylum Chordata; class Actinopteri; order Perciformes; family Sebastidae; genus Sebastes; species Sebastes fasciatus. Next base: position 26,003,099 of record NC_133809.1, on the reverse strand, counting down.
CAGAAAGTTGCATCATCACAGGTGTCCCAGGCAGAGATGGAAAGCCACAACTTTGAAACAAAGCAGTTCTAAGTCCAACTGTACATATAAAATTACGTGTTCAGCAGTTATTCAACATATCAGCATCATTTGTTTCCGTAAAGCATTTTTACAGGGCAAAGAAATAATTTACAACAGCATTAACTCTGCTGATGTCTTTACTGTTTGCATCCAAGGTTGTAACTTTTGTCAGTGAATTCCTCCTGTTTACAGCTAACAAAAGCGGGTCTATAAAAAACCATGAATGACAGCGGTAACTACTTATTCCCAGGACAGCTTACATCAAACACTGACACTTCACACACCCATATATATAGAAACTAACATTTCAACATAAAGAGCTCGATGCAGTCAAATAAAAAAAGAAAATGGGATGTAATAGACGGGCTGTTCCTGCTGGGATTCAGCTATTAGACGGGCACAGTCTGGGTCCACGGTGTCTTTCTCAGCGGCATGTTTGAACTTGTCTTGTTAGTCTTTAATCTAATCTGTTTCCCTTTGGCCCAGTTTGTGGTTGTCAGTCCCAATTTTGAATAGAAGATGGTAAAGTGTGGTAGATAGTTAAAAAGAAACAGCAGATCATAGTAAATAGTGGACTGGTAAGTTAGGTATGACAAGCATGAAGAGAGGAATGATGAGAAACGTAATGGCCAAGCCAAATGCTTTCTTTGAAGGCTATGCTTTGAGACAGGGCCCATCATTTCCGCTACAAAGCAGGGTCATATTTTCTCCGCACAGAGATGATTGAAAACATAGCTGACAGAACATTTTGGAAAATAGGAAGGATACTAACGACAGGCTGGAACACGTTTGACCCCCGTGTCTGAAAGAAATAATGGGAGGAATTCAATGAAATAAGCTCCTTTTTCACAGGACAAGCAGCAAGTGAATAGGTGTTGACGAGAGCTCCGCTACCGTCACTTCAAATATTTTCAACACTGTAGAGCTACAGTAAAGGTGACGGGGATATTTCTCCAGCTGAAAAATTATGCAAAGAAAACATGACAGAAGCAGTTTTGTTACATTGAGAGATTTACCTTTTCTCAGGCAGCGGCTCCATAAAGACTTTTGAGTGGTATTCTGCTTCAGTACAACAATTTGATCTTTTAAACCACTTAATGTGGTAGGCCTTCATGGGCTGTAAACCGCTGGCAATTGCTGCCCCCGATGTGTTGAGTCATAATTAACATCCTGGCGTTTTTCCGACTCTCTGTGTCCATTACTGAAAATGGGCAAATTGCTTCCAAAGAAGTCTTATGTGAAATGTGTTTGGCCGGTCTACTTTATTTTTCATATTTTCAGGGGAAACTGACTAGCTTTCAGCATTAGAGCAGGGGCAAGTGAACAACATCATTACAGATACCGGGAACAACCAATCACACATCAGAGCTTGTACGATATGCCAGGTCATTGCAAGTTGTCTTTATATGTACTTAAAAGTGAAAAATCACTTTGAGGCTTGCCGACCCGCGTCTCTGAAGAGTTGGCCCGAGCTCAAAAAAGCATGAGGACACGAATAGTGCTTGCGTGGTTGGCATAGAGCACAGGGGATGCTTTAAATGTGTAAAGTTTCTCACAAGTATGGAACTTCTACACCAGGAGCTTCGATATTTCTCTTCCAACAATTGTCTTATTGCACTCCCCAATAACCCCCCCAACTCTTTTTAATGTTTTGAAACTGTCTTCAATCATTTTGAGTTTCAAAACAATAACCTGAGAGGTATTTTGGGGATTTGGGCTCTAAAATTGGGAGTCTCTTTCATTATCCATATCTTTAAAGCTGAACTTATCAATATTTATATATTGACAATGGCTCAAATGATTATGTGTATTATGAAAGCTTATAGCAACAAACCCACAGAGAATTATCACCTTTGGGTTCTATAACTCAGTTCAGCATCCTCATAAAACGGTTCGCATATATGATATCTTATAAAAGTTATTTCAAATTTTTCGTGCATTCTCCTACAAATATCCAGCCACAGGAGCAACCAATGCACCTGCGTAAGCTCCTGCAGTGCAGAATCTGTCTTAAAATAAGTACATTCAAACTACTTGGTTAGGTTTAGGCAACAAAACTACTTGGTTAGGTTTAGGCAACACAACTACTTAGTTAGGTTTAGGCAACAAATCTACTTGGTTAGGTTTAGACAACAAATCTACTTGGTTAGGTTTAGGCAACAAAACTGCTTGGTTAGGTTTAGGCAACAAAACTACTTGGTTAGATTTAGGCAACAAAAGTACTTGGTTAGGTTTAGGCAACAAAACTACTTGGTTAGATTTAGGCAACAAAAGTACTTGGTTAGGTTTAGGCAACAAATCTACTTGGTTAGGTTTAGGCAACAAATCTACTTGGTTAGGTTTAGGCAACAAAACTGCTTGGTTAGGTTTAGGTAACAAATCTGCTTGGTTAGGTTTAGGCAACAAAACTGCTTGGTTAAGTTTAGGCAACAAAACTACTTGGTTAGATTTAGGCAACAAATCTAGTTGGTTAGGTTTAGGCAACAAATCTACTTGATTATGTTTAGGCAACAAATCTAGTTGGTTAGGTTTAGGCAACAAATCTAGTTGGTTAGGTTTAGGCAAAAAACTACTTGGTTAGGTTTTGGAAAAGATCGTGGTTTGCATTGAAATAAGTATGTTACGTAACTTGCGTTGCTGGCGTTTGTTAAGTATGTAAGATACTTAAATCATGGTTTACTAATGATAATACAGTGTATATATAATAATACAAATAAATTACAATACAAATAACGGCACCTCAGTTGAAGTATTCTGTTGAAAAATAGGGATAATGCTTAGTTGACCACCTTGCCAGAAAATCTTTAACACATCATCACTCAGGCCCGGCTGAGGCCCATTAAATCGGCTTGATGGGATCTCCCCTCTCCCCAGTCCAAGGTCTGCCATGTGAAACACCACTGAGCATTAAACACCTGTTTTTTGCAGTAACCAGTCTACACCAAGAGCCATCGCAGTTGAGACCAAAGTGGTTTAACCGTCACCCTCTTGGAAAAAGGCTGCCTGGCTGTTAACAGCTGAAGAGAACGGAGGGATGAGGGAAAGATAGAGAGAGACAGGGGAATAGGAAGAGACGGGAATAGGGAACGTGGAGGATGGGTTGCTACTGAGGAGGAGAAATAGATAGTGGAATGAGGTGGATGAAGAGAGTTCTTGGGGAAGAAGAGGTCAGCGAGGAAAGGACACAAATGAGAGATACAGGGTTGGAGATCGGGAGGGATAGGATAAAGAGAAGTGGAATACAGCTGGGAAACATGTGTCTAGAGGAAGTGTTCAGTAAGAGAATTTGCTTTAGGGTCTTGGAGTGGTATAAAGGAATGTCATCCATCTATAATGTCCCTCAGGGACCTCATTATAATGTATCAACAAATGCAGATTTGGACTCATTTGGCCCATACATTAGATCCAGCATGCCAGGCTGGAGTGAGGACTACCAGCGGTCTTGCTTTGAGGTCCTTTGTCTCATTATTTATGCCTGAAATATTGTTGTTGACAATGTGGCACCATGGAAAAACAACTAAATATTGGTTCTTCAGCTTTCACGCTGCTATTAGTCTGCCATTGCCCTGTTTAAACATGTTGATCCAAAGGGTGAAGCAGCGGTATAGTCATTTGTCTTTTAACTCCTGTTTTTCTATCTCGTGTTTTGTATTCTCTAAAAAACACAATTTCCGTTCTTGACAGCAACCCCCTCATTTGTTTTGCAGCCGGCAATTTGTGGCAAAGGCATGAAACACAGCATTGTGAGCGTGTATAATATTTACGCAAATTGCAGCGTCCAAGGGGTATCATTTTCTGACTTAGATTACAGTAGAGATACTTGCATTCAGAGGAATACTGTAGCAGCAGATTGTGTCATATCTCTCCCCCACTTGGAGGTTCTCCGTTGCGAACATGGCGAAGTGGTGTCTGGGTGACGGGTGCTACACGTATGGCCGTGCTTATGGTGTGTGAGCAGAGACACAGCAGTGGGAGAGGGGGGGGTGCAACACTCAGCTCAGCAGGCAGATTGGGGAACAGCTGCTAAGAGCAAATTGTTAGACAAGTCAGATTGAGCTCTGGCGGGAATGGCAACGGGGCCGCTTCACCTACTGACTCACACCGAGGATTTAGGCCCTGTCTACACGTATACAGATATTTTCAAAAACAAAGAATTTGTCCACCAGACTTCCGTTTTACAAAATATCCCAGTCCACACTCGGAACGTAAAAACAACTCCAAACGCTCACCGTAATATTTACATGTCACTACAAAATTCCATAATAACCTTTCAGCATATTGTAGTTCAAGTATTCTGAGAGATAACTAGACTGCTGCATCTCCTCATGGCTCTGTGTTCAGGCTTTAAAAAATCTAGCCCATGATGGGAGACTTTGGCCAATCACAAGTCATTTCAGAGAGAGTTTCCTACTGGCTGTTCATTCAACAGAGGCAGCTGTAATTGTAAATGTGTACTGTTTAGCTGTAAAATGAGAAAGTGTGCTCAACATGGTCACAATTCTCATTCTCATTTTACAGCTAAACAGTACACTACAAGATGTTTCTGAATACATTTGACGCGAGAAATAGGCATTACAGTAACAGAATATTGATTCATATTTGATCAGCGCTGCCTAGTTTGACCGTTTGATCAGACTTCGCGAGTGATTAACAGCTGCTCAGAGACGGCGAGGCTCCAGCTCAGCTCTGATTGATTGTTTTTCTCCGGTCTGTGAAATCCTGCAGATGCCATTAGGAGCTCTGAAGGACACAGAGGCACATGCTTTTTTTCAGATTACCTGTCTCATGCACTACTGTCAGGATAGTGACAGTTTTATAAAAATAACTTTTTTGAATCATATTTGCTCCATTCTGCCTACTCCTGCTTTAAGGGTCAAGGAATTTTGTTTCCACCCTTCTCACTCCCTTTTCTTTGACTTCATTATAATCAGTTCAGTAACAGTCACTGTTGGTGGGGGGGCTGGGATTCCTGGTAGAACTGCATGACTGCCATCATCTCTGCTGTCATCAACTGTCTCTTTAGATGCATAAATGACAAAAGGGAGGTCAATCAGGTTTATATCCATCGCCCTTCTGAGTGCTCCAAACCTCACCTTCAATCGCCCAAAGGCACATTCAATCACCATTCGATGTTTAATGTGTTCCCTGCTTTGGCCTCCTGTTACTGTAACATTTTTCAAATGTAAAGTAGTAATTAGTCCTAGCAGTGCTAACAAAACGTAAAAAAGCCGGTAGTCCGACATCTTTGTTATTGTTTCTGGCGCATGCTCATTACGCAAAACAACAAATGAGGATAGGACAGATACAAAGTCCAAAGGAATAATTATTTTATGTGTTGGGCAACATCAGGCCTGACTTAAACATCGCTTTCCTAAATTTGTAAAACAAAATGTAAGAAATAATTACATATATATAAATTTACTGAATTGTTATTTATCATTAAAATAATAAAATGTACACCAGCAACTTGGTGAAAAAATTCTTCAAAATTAACAGGAATTACACTTCAAGTCTTTAATTTATATAGAATATAAACATAGAGCTGAGTTGAATAGATCGGCCCCATTGTCACCGATATCCAATCCAGCTATTTGAGTCAGTATTGGCCCAATATCCGATCCGGTATCGGTGCATCCCTACTCAAAAGGCACTCACATAGTGGCGGTTAGGCCTTGGCGAGGGTATGGCAGCTGGGGATGTGGTGCGGCGAAATCACGGGGTGCCGTACTGTGTTTACTTCCCGCCAAGGGATACCCACTGCTGGCGCCAAGGGCAGGGGGGGAAGTCAGCTGGGCACGCTTCAGTAAACACCCAGCTCGATTTAAATGCACAAGGGGAGGAGCGTTGTCCTGGAGGATCTTTCTTCAAACAGAATCTGAGAGTGTTTTAATGTGGGTCTGGTGGGATAAATGCTCTCTCTCTCTCTCTCTCTCTCTCTCTCTCTCTTTCATTAGCCATGTTAGATGCCTGATAAGCGTTTCTGGCCATAAAGTTCCAGTACCATGTGTTGCACTCCTGATGATTTACAGAAGATAGCTGGTTTCTTGAGCAGACATGTGGTTGTGTAAAGTATCTGTTTAGCAAAGCGTCTGCATGTTGTTTGCTCCCAAGATCTCGCTGATGGTGAGTAAACAGCCAGCTTTGCAAACACGCAGAACTCCAAGATGTGCTCGTTTCCCCCCATATCGGATTCAGAATATAAATCATGCACCCAAACACATTTTGGAACAAATGCGGGTGATTAATTCCTTTCATTTTGCTAGATTCCAACACGCCGAACACATATTGCATTGCATTTGCCAGCGACTTATAGTCAGTCACTCATTTCCACAGTTTAAAATCGCTGCTTTGCACAAATTAAAAATGCATTTTTTCTGCCCGCGCCTCCAGCGGCTTGTGTCAAAATATAGATAGCTGACTGAAGCTATTCAATTTAATAAGATTTATGCCCATTAGCTTTAAACACAATTAAACAAATTGCTCACTTTGTGAACTTATTTTAATGAGTCACTCTAAACGAGCCACCTAGTACACATAGTGGGATATCTGCATAACTGAATAGCTAGGGCTTGCTTTAATTGCCAGTTAATGGTTAATGGTGCTTGGACATAATCTATCAGGAGTGGCGATTTGAAAATTGCACACACTGTTCAGAAAGACAACAATTCTGCCTGCTCATGCTTCACTATAACACACGTGCACAGATTTTGGAGAGGGTGTGCTGCACTCTGAAAACACAGCAGCGAGATAAAATGATGGACAGACCACGGGGGGGAAAAAATAGCCTCACAGAAGGACATCTGGATGTTTTATTATGCCTCAGTTGACCTCGCCGAGCTGTACATTTGTATGCAAAGTTAGCACAAAGTGCAGCACAAAATTGGTGCACAGAGTTGCTGCCGGATAAAAGCGTTGAAGATAATGAAGTGGTGACGTGTAAGCCAGGTATTACGGTGATAGAACATTGGCGATAACGTCTAAGCCTATGGCGTCTAACATGTTGGTCCTTTATCCAATCATAATCAATCATTGAGTAAGTCACATCAAATCAAAGTGATCTGATACAGACTCATGATGAACCGAAAATATTTTTACTAGGGCTGTCAAAGTTATCGCAATAATAACGTGTTGACGCAAATTTCTTTCAATGCCATTAATTTCTTTAACGCATTAAAGCAATCGATCTTTTTAAGGTTTGTAGCGAGCTACTATGAATGAGGAAGGAAGGAATCCATTGGTACCAACCATGTCATACTAGCTTGTCGCAAAGGAGGCTGGGGTGGACTGTCCTCAGTGCGTCAAGGGTCTGCGGTGATGTCGACAACCCACCCGACCGTGTCTTGTTCACCATGTTTTTTGGGTGGGACTTTTTGCCGTGTCATCACTATTCATATACAACTAATGTGTTTATGAATAAATTGTTTACCAGAGCACAATGTTCTTCATAGATCTAGCCTCTTAATTTTGCTCTTAAAGTGCACCAGATTGATGCATTTAAAATATACTAGGGCTGTAAATCAATTAAAATATTTAATGGTGATTAATCGCATGATTGTCCATAGTAAATCTCATTTAATCACAAATTAATTGCACTTTTTTTTCACACGTGTGGGCAAATATGCTTGCTTTATGCAAATGTATGTATATATTTATAATTGGAAATCAAATATCAACACAAAACAATGACAGATATTGTCCAGAAAACCTCACAGGTACTGCATTTAGAATAAAATGGCAAACTGTAGCCCAACAGGCAACAACAGCTGTCAGTGTGCTGACTTGACTATGATTTGCCCCAAAACTGCATGTGAATATCATAAAGTGGGCATGTCTATAAAGGGGAGACTCATGGGTACCCATAGAACCCATTTTCATTCACATATCTTGAGGTGAGAGGTCAAGGGATCCCTTTGAAAATGGCCATGATAGTTTCCCTCGCCAAAATTTAGCGCAAATTTGGAGCATTATTTAGCCTCCTTCCTGACAAGATAGTATGACATGGTTGGTACCAATGGATTCCTTAGGTTTTTCCAGTTTCATATGATGCCAGTATCTTCACTCTAGCTTTACTAAATTGAGCCTGCTACAACCTCAGAATCATAGCGTAATTATCGCATTAACTTTGACAGCCCTAGTACAAAATGTTCTGCTCCCATAACCCCTTAGTGGGTCCGAGGTCAACCCACCAGTCTCTCAAAATCCTGTAAGAAACACTCCGTTACGTCATCCAAAGCTCGATGTCCCCCCACATCGGAACTCATTCTGGCGCCATTGGGTGAATGAATCAGTAAATAAGGAAAGGGGGACTCAGCGTAGCAATTTATAATATATATATAGTTTTCTGTATTATGTGTTGTCTACAATCTCAAAGGTGTGTGGATGGTTAGACATTCACATATAGCATGATAAAATCATCACCATGTGCAATAGTGTAATTTATTTCCGTACTCTCTGCAGGGCACTCAGAGGAATAAAGAATCTCATAGTCCCTCATCAACTACTTAGAAAAATGTGTGCTTTAGCCTCAGAGACCACTCTTGAGAAATTATGAAAATAGATCACAAAAGATTTTGTGAAGTATCCGTTGGCGGTGTTTACCGGGGCTTAAAGAGAACTTTTTACTCTGTGAAGCCTGCTCACGGAAGCGATGAAATTTCTGATGCTGCTTCTTTTTTATTTTGTATTTAGTTTTCTTCTTTAAAGTCCTGCCAATAGGTTCAGAGGAGGTTTTGAGGGGATATTGATTTTGATTGACTTCAAAGACGGTCTAGCGAGCCTGAAAGGATCCCTAAGCGACTCTTTGACACCCAGGTGCATCGCGTTACCCTTTCCCATTCAGGGCATTAGAAGGTTCAATGTCTCCCACAGCAGTAATACGGTAACCATTTATCCTCTGTCAGCCTGGTAATTGAAGCAGGTTAAAGTGAAGCGCTTTGTTAAGCGGCAGGGCATGTTAGGTTGCGTTATGACAGACGGGTGATCGCACTTTGATGGCGTGCGTTTGATTATGTGTTTTTGCCTCAGATGTCCCAACATAAAAGTATAGTGTGACATTCAATGACGGGGTCTTTTTCTATTGGCTTCTTGTCCCAGCGTGCATGTTCCCAGTAGATTTTCTTGTGTTGACAACCATGTGTTCGTCACCCACCTCGTCATCATCCCGGGCCTTGACTCACCTCAAAGACGACGCTTCCCATCACGACTCCTCCCCCGCCTCTCGGGCAGCGCTGGCAGCTGTCAGACACGGAGCGGCATGCAGCGAGGCGTCAGACGTCCTGGCATTTGCCCTCTCTCTCTGTGACAGCAGCTGACTGACAATGACTGCCAGCCCGACAGTCTCTTACCCATCTTCCCCGTGGCCTGGGTTCCAAATGTTATCATTACCGCGAGGAGGGATGTCATCATTTTCTTCCCTTGGAACATGGAAGCACTCGCAGCAAAAGTGGCAGCAGTGCAGTGGCATTCAGCCTTGTGTGAATGACAAGATATTATAGCAGCTGTACCGACAATGGTTCATGCACACTAGGGGCCATAAAAGTGATTCATACGCTGTCTCCCTCTGTTTCTAAGATAAATGTAGAATTATATGACTCAACCTTCGATGCCCTTTGGTTAGGAAATGAGCTCGCGTCTGTAGACGGATTTTGCCATAAAAAAAAAAGACTGAAAGAAAGCTGGAATACATAGGTGAGAGTGAAGAAGTGGGTTAATAATAGACAGGGAAATCTTTAAGGGGAATTGCTTTCTCTCTGAGAAGCAGGATGGCCGAGGCCAACACTCGTGCCAGCCAATCAGGAATTAATTCAGTTGTCAATATGGCCTGAATCACCACTGGGTTCTAGGTCGCATTTCTCTTTTGTGAAAATTACAAATGAACTGCAGGAATGGGAGAAAAAGAGACTGAGTAAATTTTTTATTTAAAGGGAAACAACGCCCATTTTCAAAAATTTCTACATGTTGTTCCTTTGGTCTAAGACAGCCCAAAAAATATTATTAAACATGAACAACTCTCTCTGAAATCCAAAAAAATAGGGTGCTTAAGATCAAATTTGTGATGTCATATGATATAAAGTGTGAAACTCCTCCATATACAATGTTTCACAACTGACAACACAACAATAGAATAAAGATCATTTGGGTATAGAAAAGAAAACAAAAAAACGTACAAAACACAAAATTCCGTGGGTCCACAAAATAAGTCTCCCAGTCATTGTCTACGGAGCAGCTTCCGACTTTATACTTGATGACATCACTAGTTTGAGACTTACAGTACTTCTCTCTTTTCTGGCTTTGAGAGAGAGTAGCTCATGTTCACAAATATTGATTGAACTTTCCAAGGCCATGGAAATAACATATTGGAATTCTTAATTTAGATGGTGTTCCCCTTTAATGGTCAACATTGACAGAGCATAGCCCCATTCGCTGTTAGCTCTGTTAGCTGTATTATCCCCATTATCCGTTAGCTCTGTGGGCTTTAGGGTATTAACCCTGTTATCTGTTAGCTCTGTTAGCTGTTTTAGCCTCGTTTTCTGTTAGCTCTGTTAGCTCTATTAACCCCAATAGCTGTTAGCTTTCTTAGCTGTATTAGCCACATTAGCTGTTAACTCTCTTTTCTGTAGTTGTGTTACGTTGTTTCCGTACGTGTTTTACTTAGTTTACTTACTTATTTGAAGCCCAACCATTACGTTTTCCCTCACCCTAACTAAGTGGTTATCTTGCTTGAACCTAAGTTAGTTCTTTTCTTGCCTAAACCTAACTGCGGACGTATGTCCATGTAATGTTGTGGTCTTTTTATACCTTCCTTTGAGACCAGAAAAAAATATTAGGCCGATGGGTCCAGCAGTATGCAAGATTAACCGCGGACAGACAGACACAGAATATACCGAATACATAATCTCCCAGCGGAGCTAATAAAGGAGTCGGGGAAGGCGAACCACCTCCACAAATAAAGTAGTTCAGCTGATAGTCTCCTCTCTGGGACAGGCCCATATCAGATTAATGGCAAAGGGAGGGACAACAACTCCGATTATTATTTCCCTGCCCTACACTCCATTTGTCCACTTTTGTCTCTTGGGTGCGAGTCGGAGAATAGACTACCAATGTCTGTGATTACCTGCTTTCAATTTGCTCTCCTTTCTATTGTGCGGTAGCTGCACTGCCCATGAGTCAAAAACACACACACACACACACACACACACACACACACACACACACACACACACACACACACAACGTGGGATTGCAGAGCACCTTTTCTTTTGTTGACTGCAACCCGATGAAAATTGCCACCTGAGGAGAGGAGCTAAGGATGTGGCACTCAACGGGGAGTGTTAAATCCACTGGCACGGAAGGACTTGCAGCATTGTTTAGTTTTTTTGGACACTTTATATGTGCTGCCATCGTGTAGCATGGTTATTTTAACTGTCCCCTCAATCACGCCACAGCAGAGGAGGCAGGGAAGGACACTTGTCACTCTATAAGACAGTTTACACTGGGTGAAATATTGCCGTGTTATACCTTGCTTACACATAGATAAATGTACAAGTGTGCAGGTACACGCCCAGATACTTCAACCCTCACTGACATTGACTGACATTCACACACCCATGCTTACATCCTCCTTTCTTCCTCTTGCTCACGCGCTCAAATCTACACACACACACACACACACACACACACACACACACGCTCAGACTGTGCTTGCTATGAGCAGGGAGAGCGAAAAAAGATGAAAAATGAGCCAAATAATGTCAGACCGAAGGCAGCACCTATCAAACGCATCAATGGGTCCAAGGTGTGCAAGGACGTGGCGGAGGTTTTATGACTGCTGCCGAACATAAATACTAGCTGGGTGTCTGTGGTGGAAAGATCTCTGACTGCGGGGCAGAAAAAAAAACGCACATTTTGCAGAAAATGAATGTAAATGCTCTGAAGCCATATTCAGCTTTTATCAGGTTTTTATCTGCATCCAAAACTCTCATTGAGTCGCCTCTTTTAAAGCATTTGTGAGAATGCTGTTCACAAAGCAGACATCACATACACACATTGCTGGATTAACCTGCTGGGGTGCCCCACGGCAAAAAAAAGAAGCTTTTTGGTCCCTACTAGGAAGCCCCCCCCCAACTATTCTCACTATCTTTGCTATGTTTAAAGTGTTTCTTTTCTAGAATACTACCTGTGGTCATTTGATTTACACATTAATTCAGGATTATGCAAAATATATGCAAAGAATGAAAGCCTTAAAACTATATGATTTTTTACTATATATTTTTTTAAAACAGAGACCCAATTTGAAGGGGACCAAAGGCTAGTCAGACCTAATCTGAACAGAACCAAAGATAAGTAGACCCGATCTAAAATGCGATGACCCAACAAGCCCAGAAAGAGAGAGAACACCACCACCAGAGTACAGAAGCAAACAGAAGAAACTCCGTTGTTTTTGTTTTTTGACAACAGCTGCTGCCGTATTATATTTATAATAATTGTATTGTTCAACAGAAGCCATTTTGGTAGAGACATTAAATATGACAATAGAATAGAAATAATTTTGTTTTACTTTTGTACGGCACTTTGTAGGCAGACATTTTACTGGCGTCCAGTAGTCGCTTTCAGTCCAAATTGGCGGAAGTGTAGCTTTGCTGCTGGGTGCTGACGTTGTAATGGAATGACTAATTGACTTTCACTTCTTGGCAATATACGTTCTTTGACAATACCCTGAGAACAAAATGTTGATATGCCTCAAGGACTAATTTATACAAATAATTGAAAGCCATATTTTCACTTCCTGCAACAACAACAAAAAATGTGATCTGCTCCTAAAACACGGTTCACTGAACAGTAACATAATTGAGTCCTTTAACGAGACTCTTTCCATGATCTTGTTAGACACTTATAATAACAATCAGAGCCTGTCATGGCAAAAACAAGCACTTTTAAAGAAGGTAAATGACGATGCCAGCTTGCCCCAATAGGATTACATTGCAGCCCGTGAATAGCTGCAGTCGACAGCGCTCTCCCTCAATACTGGACTGATTTCAGGAAATTGTTGTCCCTATTAATCAGATAAACACAAAAACATTGGGAAAATATTGTCAGGTTAATAAATACCAAGGTTATCCTTTTTGTTTATCTTTTAAAAGAAGAAGAAGATTAAAAGATTATTTCAGCCTGTTTTCAATGCAAATTCATTAGTTTGAAGTATTTTCTAAAATCAACTTTTTCATCATTTGAGTGCAACAACCTGATTTATTCCCTCATGTTTCAAGGTACAGACACTCATTTCTAAAACATTTTGATAATAACAATAACAAGTTCATATACATTTTAAAATCATTAATTCTTATTGTGCTGCAAATGTTTTCAGAACTCAACTATTGACAGACATATCTTCATAAATTTGAGTATTTTGCAGATTAAATTGCCCAACACAAGTTGTTTGATAGTTAAAATCAGCCACACCTCTACCAACAAAAATACCGCTCCCACATTAATGCATGATTCATAATAGTCCTTGAACCAATCTTCATAATAAATACTTTCACTCATTCCATCTTTGTACTTTTACTTGTAACAGTACTTGTGGGTTGGTTGGTACTGTAATCCAGCTTCTGCTGTACATAATGTATGTCTGTAACAGTGGTTCCCAACCTTTTTCCTTAAGGGACCTCTTTTCTCATTGTAATTGAGTAAACTGACAACCCCTGACTAAGTGACATATTTTATGGATATTTCATATTATAGACAATGCATAACAATAACCGTACAGAACAAATTATAAACTGTACAATTAATCAAAATAGAGGATGGAATAACTGCAGGAAGTTTGTGTACAACGAGAGATTTGGAATATTGAACAGATTAATTCCTATGAATATTTCAGAGATGAGTTTTTCAGTTATTTGTAATACAATTCTATCTGTATTATGCATTTATTTTTTTATTTTTAACAATCATAAATACTTAATAGTCCTATTTTTATTGACAAAATCAATGTTTTCTTCTCCCTGACACTTGGCCATTGTTGTATTAGCTCTTTGGTTGATTTAACTGTGAGCTTTTCTAATGCAGGATGAGGCTGCCTCTGTGAGTATAACTTGTGTTCACATGCCCTTATCCTTTTTTTATCTTAAATAATAATCCAAACGTTAGAACTAACAATATCATTTAGTTTTCTTCACATAAATTAATGAAATGCTGAGATATAGGCCAACTGTACAATTGTTTAAAAAGTTGTTTTTCACCCCTTAAAATCAAGAAGGCCTTGCGACCCCTCCAGCGAAGCTTTGGCGACCCCTTTTTGGGGTTGAGACCCCCATGTTGGGAACCAGTGGTCTATAACATGTAGATGGATCCAAAAAATACTAAATAAAACACTGATTATTCAGTAAATTCATTGCTCAGGGAACAAAGTACTCCCCTGAGGACATGTTGGAAGAATAAATATATTCCTAAGACACTATTTATGTTGAGTAAGTCTATGTTTGAAGTGGGTTATCTGTGGTCAGGATTGTTTGAAATGTAAATGTAGTTTATATGGTCACAGCCTAGCGTGTAATCCTGAACCAGCATCCCAGTTTGAGGCCTTGATATTAGCAGTTAGTTGTATCCAACAGGGGGAGCTGCTGCTCATCCTCAGCCTGTCTGCCTCCATTGGGCTGCTGCACTCACACACTCACACTATACATGTATACTCTCCACTGTTTGGCATCAATTCTCACAGATATTGATCTGTGCAGGCCGTACCCTTGGGCAAGGTGATTTTACACTTATCTCCCCCCCACTTCTCCAACTCCCCAATCACAGCCCCGTGTCGCATTCGCTGCGCTGTGGTGGTGAGGAGGAAGAGGAGGGGGAGGAGGAATCCCACTGGATTTGTCTCTGACTGCTTGTCAGTATTGCTATTGCCAGTGTGTGATTGATGTATTAGGTCACTTGTGCATAAGCGTACACATGAAAGACACACGTATACAGGCCTAATCTCTCTCACACACACACTCACAGAGGCATAGGCACGTGCATACGCGTTCAATCATGGGCAATTTTCCCCTGAAAATAACCACAATCATGGCTCGTGTGAAGATATTGATCAAAGGATCCCTGCGTCGCCTTCTCATCTGGTTCATTCACAAAAGCCTTGTTTAAGGGAACCTCAGGGGGGGACGGCTCAGGTCCCTGCGTGAGCGGAGACATTTTAGTAAAAGATCATTTAACCCTTTGCCACATTAGCAGCTCACAGCTACATGAGGGATCGAAAACAGACGTCGTATTGATCAAACAGCCGTCACAGCACCGAGCAACCACCTGTATTCTCTTTTATTTCACCAAGTGCTGGAGTAAAACTAGTCCGCATTTTCATTTCCTTATCACAGCATACAATTATCCCATATCCAAAACAGTAATATTTAACCGCTGAACATTTTCAATCTGACTTTTAGATACATAATGTAATATCACACTTAAATTAGTCCTCCATTCAGTCTGAAAAGACACATTTTCTAAGTAGCTGGGAATGGAAGGTTTCTGCAGCACGCTGAAGTGCGGCTGCATCACGCACCAATTATCATGTTGAGAAACACTTCAGACAGAACTAAATGCACGAGATTGTCTGATGTACAAGCTGTACCGGCTCTGGCAGGAGCAGGAAATGTGGAGTTATAAATAAGGATCCAGGAAGCTAATGTGCTGACTCATTTGATAATCCGCACCCGTATGAGTGCAACAAATAAATCATCAAACAACAGCTCAGAGGGAGCTTCCAAAAGTTAGGTTATCGGAGGTTTTAATTCCTGCTTTCCGGTGACTTTTCATTTGAAATAAAACACTTGCACTCGTTTAATGACCTGTGTATAACCAGGAGAACCATAGAACCAGGTGGCAAGCTCCGGTTCTGAAAAGTGAAGCCAATGCGGAAGTCTCTTAAAGGTTCTCTGTACGATATCCAGAGCATTTATATAGCAACAAACAGCTATTAGCTAATTAAAGATATAGAGGAGTAATGTCTACCTGAGCAGAGAAGGAAGTCACTCTCCCTCTGTGTGTATTGTAATACAAGCTTCTCTGTGCTTTGTTGACAAAAGATCATTTTATGTTGTAGAAAACAACGTTAAAAGCTCTTCAGCTGGTGTTAACCACAGATCTTATTTCAGGCATCTTACTTAAAACTCATTAAAAAAAAACATTTATTTCCAGATGAGGGAACCGTAATTGCTAAGATGTTAACTCATTTCCGGGTTTTAGGACTCATTCCTGTATAAAAGCTACAGTCTATGGTAATAACAAGTAGGCATGAATGACAGAGAAAGAATGCCAGTGTTGCACATGCATGACTTTCACACAGCTCTCCGTAAACTGCAAAGACTTTAAACATTCTGTTGTTTTGCCTAAATCAAATAAGCCTCTTATTAAGAAAGGGGGGGTATTGTTCTTAAATGTGAGACTGTCTCATTGTCTCCCAGCTAAAAAAACAATCACTCCAGCCTGCCTAATGAAGTGATAACTGCTGCAAGCACAACCATAGAAACTGTATTTCTGGTGGAAGGCAGTTTGTTGACTATTTGGACACAGCAGGGACGGTATAGACCCCGGAGTTTGCTCTTTACTATTTTAATGTTTGCAGAAAATTGGCAAAATTTGAAATCCTCTAAAAATTTCCAAGAAAGTCAACTACATGGTCATCCCAGATGTGAAATGGGGTCACCCCTTCAGCCCAATCCACCCACGAATTGGGTTAAACAAACATGTTCGGCCCTTGCGACACTGGATTACAGCCTCTACAGTGGCAGCAGCCAGGTGCAGTGATTTGTGTGATGTTGATGATGGGTTTGTTTAGAGGGACATGAGGGCCGTGTAGATTGCTTGGAGTGGGGTCAGCGCGATGGTAATGACAGAGGGGCCCTCTAAATCTGGAGGGGTGACACGGGGGAGAGGGAAAAGAGGCACGCGTCGGAAGTTAGTGGCTTCTGCACGGGCGATAATGCGTCGAGTGTGTGCTTGTGCGAGCCGAGCGTCTGTTTGTGTGCAAACATATAGAGAGAGAGCTCACACGCAGACAGATGGAGGCAAGGTAATTGTGTTTCACCCTGTCTAGTCTTCTTCTCTGATGAGTTGCTACACGCGGCGCCTGACCAGCGGGAGGGAGGAGGGAACCACAGGAATTAGAGAAGTGGCAGGATACCATTTAAACATCACAGTGTGTCTGGAAAAGGACTGGTTCTAAGCCTCCTGTTGTTTTCTGTGGCCTGTTAGCCCTCATTTTGCCATTTTCTGGGCGCAGAGGGGGTTGTCCCTTTGTGTACGTACAAGTGTGTGGTTTTCCATCAATAGTAATTGCTACGTATGGCGCCTGATCCCTGTTAAATGCTGATCTTAGGCCTTAGCTCATAGGGTGTAATTTGTAAAGTGTAAACTCAAAATTCAATCAGGCTGGTTTTGTTATGCCAATATAGAACCACACCAATCATTTAAATACAATTGCTGTTAATTGTCTTATTGTTATTGGCAGATTTTTTTCCTCTGGTGTGGTCAGGATTTTCCTGCCAGGGTAAAATGGATTCATTGCCTCATATTTCTGTCAGATGCCTCTTTACACTAATGGGGCAGCTTGTTCAGGGTCAGCCGCACCCTGCCAGCCATGGAGGCCCTCTCATTGTAGCTGCATATTCAGCTGGTGTTAATGCGAGAGGTATGGTGCAGTAGGCCGCAGGATCGATCGATAACAGGGAGGATGCAAGGAGAGACTGACAAACACACTCACACACACTTGTTAAATATCCTACTTACACTACACACATGACTCTTTAAGAGTTCTTGGGGAAGGTAATGGGATTATGGATCAATGCAGAACTGTAAAGCCTGAAATAACCCTCTGATCTGACAAAGGGAGTGTTTCCTATATGCGGCAGTGTCAATGTTCCTGTAAGGTGTACTATGAGGTGTAACATAACAGCATTAGTCATGGTACTGTATGTATGTAATCATGCTGTTAGAGAGACTGCGCTATTGTAGATGCCAGTGCTTGTGCACATCTGGAGTGCCTACCAACCCACAAACTGTGAAATAAGGCAACCCATTCAGTTTTTTTTCCGGGCTGTCTAGATCAGAAAACGTGATTCAATCGAGTGCTACAAGAATGAGTCTTAAAACCCGGAAATGAGTTTGCATTTTAGCACTTCCGGTTCCCTCGGCTTGAAGTCAATGGGTTTTTTGAATGGATTTTTAGTTAGATGCCTTAAATAAGGTCTGTGGTTAACACAACCTTAAGATATATATATATATATTTAACATTATGTTCTATGACATAAAATATGTCAGTAAATATCCCACTCATGAATTTTGAAGCTTGAACTTGAAAACAAAAATTTAAATAATTTGAAACTTAAACTTAAACTAACAAGTGGCTAAATGAGACTACTAAAGGTCATCACGCCGACTTGTCCGCTGTTTCAGCCTCGTTGTGTATATACGCACTAATGCTCCCTGGTGTTGTTCGTTTATAGCCTAACGTTAGCTTTTTACTTCTGTGGTGTTAATTTGTGAAGATTATCGTTATGAACAAAACGTGTAAGTATCATAAACGTGTGTTTGCCACAGAGCTTATTTTCGGCAATAATCCAAAACCCAATGGAAAAATCACATTGGCTTTTTGTCGAGGGGAACCAGAGCAATGCTAACTTCCTGGTTGGCCTACAAAAATGTATCATCCCTGAAGCACTCTATAAGCCACTCAGATTTTGCTCCCCTTCCTATGTCACATGCCGGTTCAGCAAGATAATCTTCACAAATGAACACCACTTTTATGATTTCTGAAGTGTAAATGCAATACCCAGAAGTAAAAAGATCACGTTAGGCTATAAACAAACGGTCGCATGAACACAAGTATACACAAGACGAGGCTGTAAAGGCGGACGAGTTGGTGTGATGACGTTTAGTAGTCAAAAGTTTATTGATGTATTTTATTTCGTAGAACAAAACGTTAAAATATCTTAAGCATTATTTCAGACATCTAACCAAAAACCCATTAAAAAACACCCATTGTCCTTTAAATGAGGGAACCAGAAGTGTTAAAATGCTAACTCACTTCAGGGTTTTGGGAATCATACCTGCAGAAATCTATTGCCTTGGGTCCATTTTTGAGAAACGTGGTCATCCAAGCTCCTCCCAGGTTTGACCAGTGTCTTCTAGCTCCCTTGATGACATCCTTAAAGTTGAAACAATGGTGTTTGATGCTTCCCTTTCCTGGCCCCCGACATCTAAAGAGTGAGCAGGATTTTCGACCATCGCCTCAGACGTGCCAGGTTAACAGCTGAGTGCTATTTTGGCATTTCGTCCCCACAGAGGAGGACGTATCGGCGGGTCATTTATCTTGATTTGGAAAAAGTGGTGAAGTGTGTCAAGGCAACTCGTTGTCCTCCTTAAATCTGCATCCGTGGTGCAAAAGAACAACGGTGCCAGGGAGGCTTTGAGGGTGACAGAAGCCCACACGTTCTACTCCAATCAAGAAAGCGGGACCGTGTGGTGTGGGCTGTCTACAGCACTGAGCAAACACTCTTTTAAGAGCCATCCATATTTTCTTTACAGAGCAAATCCAATTCCACGAACGTGTGTTTTAAAACATGATAATTTACATAAATTGCTGTAGAGCATGTCAAACCCATGCAAATACTTCAAATCAATTTGTGACCTTTTATATGGTGTGTTTTGTGTGTGTGTGTGTGCGTGCGTGCATGCTTGGATGTATGCACTTTGCAGATCAATGTGGCTTTGATGCTTCTTCCCTGTCATTCTGTGCGTTGGGATAATGTATGGCTCCGATGCAGAGACACCATCATGATGGTTTACCAGGTAGTGTTCTTTCACAACCTGTCAGAATAGCATGTGAGTGTCACTGTTACATCATGTAGAAAATCAACACTTTATATTTCTAAACCAAAAGCGGAGGTTCAGTTGTCATACTGATCAGGTTTTCCCTCATTTAACTTGCAATTTGGCTACATTTAGCTTTTTGTATCACACACAGTATATGGATTACTGCACACTAATGACAAGATGTAGCCTACCTCGTGATGACCTCTGCAGCTGAAGTGGACAGCAAAATAATATATATACAATAATATCAACCCATAGAAAGTAAATGGTCTTGACTTGAATTATTTCATTACAAGCATATAACATTAGAAAATGAATGAACTGTAAATATCCTTGAAAATATTGCATGTTGCAGTTGCCCTCTGTTTTTATGCTGGGTCAAAAATGTGATGTAAATGTCAATAAATGAATTGTAGTAATTGTAGGTAAATGGCTCTGTATAACACTAAGGTGTAAATGTGTCTGAAAAGAAAAAAGTATTTCAGTTAAAGAAAGCACCCTCTGTAGGAGTAAATACATATCCTCATCCTCATCCTCATCTGCAACCGCTTATCCCGTTAGGGGTCGCGGGGGGGGGCTGGAGCCGATCCCAGCCGACATTGGGCGAAGGCGGGGTACACCCTGGACAGGTCGCCAGTCCATCACAGGGCTGACACATAGAGACAGACAACCATTCACACTCACATTCACACCTACGGGCAATTTAGAGTCCACAATTAACCTAATCTGCATGTCTTTGGACTGTGGGAGGAAACCGGAGTACCCGGAGAAAACCCACGCTAACACGGGGAGAACATGCAAACTCCACACAGAAGGGTCCCAAGCCTGATTCGAACCTGCAACCCTCTAGCTGTGAGGCGCCAGTGCTAACCACTGCACCACCGTGCAGCCCCGAGTAAATACATATACATTTTAAAAACAGCTTAGTAATGCTACATTGTAAATTAAGTCCAGGTGTTTATTCCAGGAACAAAATGCTAATTATTTTGGAAACAGAACAAAATGCATAACTCCAATAGAACAATGCAGTTTCAGTCCAGCTGTTCAGCCCAGGCAATTAGGAGCAAATAACAAACTTCAACAGTGTATAACTGAAGTTAAACTCTATAGCCATTACATCATGTCCTGCCTCAAACATCAGCTGATGGGTCTTAAACTTGATAAAAGGCTTAATATCTGGGGGAAGTTTCTTTAATTGTGGCAGCCTGCCCCGCTGAAATAATTCATCCTCATCTGATGGCACGGAGCTGGAGTTTCAAAGGGGGTCAAAGGGCGTTCTGTTAACCCGCTCTACTTCCACACTGTGGAAAGTTGGCATCCAGCTGGAGAGTAGTAGTGGGCCCTTTATTAAGTGTTTGCCCTGCCCTTTCATCCTCATCCTCATCATAACACTCCTGGCCCACCAAACCGTCTGCTGTTGATTGAGGAAAGCCCTCATTTGTAGACAGACTCATTACCTGGGGATGACACTGGCTGGTGATTGTATATATAAATTATTTGCATCAAGCAAAAGCAATTTGCATTAGATGGTTTAATACTAAAAAAAAAAGGTTAATCCTCTGGTGCACTATATCCATGTCACCCATGCACAGTCTCATAGAGCTACCACTGGTAGGGTGATCTGTTTCCCAGAATCCCAGGTGTAAGGGGGCACGGCCTGGGAAACAAAGATGAAGAAGAGAATTGTTTGGGGTGGGAAGAAAAAGGAAAATGCTTTTGAAGGTAGATGGAGGAGTTAGGTAGAAGAGAAAGTATTTAGCTCCTTTTTTATGGTTGCACCTTTTCTATCAGAAGTGAACATGGAAATCTGTGTGGTTTGAGGAGCATAACTATTGAGCAAAGACCAGAAATAAAGCCAAGGCCGGATTACCTATTCCCAATACTACGTCTGGTGAGTCTTTTGGGCTTTTCTTGCAATGCATTGGGGTTTGTTTTCTTAATTCATTGTGTTGAAGCTTACGTTTTCAAAGTTTTCTTTTAGTGTGTTCCTTTGTTGTTTCACCGCTTTATCTTGCTGTCAGCCAGCCCTTTTCGACTTGGAACTGAAGCTGTTTTATCCATCTATGCTCTCACCAAAGCCACCAGACTCTGTTGGAAAAAACTGTAATGTGTGCTGGTCTACCGCTTCCTAGATCAGTTAGTTTGTTTGTGTTACTGTGTGACTTTGGTGAATTGTGAACTAACCAAAGTATCACAATAACATAAACAAACTAAGTGATCGAGGCAGCGGTTGACCAGCAACTGCTGTGAGGTAAAATTACAGTCTTTTTTCAAATGAGTTTAGTTGCTTTGGTGAGAGCATAGATAACGGCTTTAGTTCCCGACGGAGAAATAGAGAGTGTAGTAGTCTCACAGCAAGGTAAACTGGTGAAACTATTCTAAATAAAGCGTGCACTTATATAGATTTTTTTTAGGTGGCATTTTGCTGCTGCCCCCGTCCACAGCACTACATTGCTTTGTTGCTTTGCTTCGTGTCTGTTTCTCCAAACTGGGGGTGTACCGACCACCATCTGCTGCAGGTAATACACTGACTATGGATAAGTACCTCATACAACCCCACTTCAAAACACCTAAACTATCCTTTTAAGGCTAAAGTCGAGGAACAAAAATCTCCCTGGAACAGTTAGTGCCATACAGGTAGCTCATAAAGATTGTAACATAATGCCCTTGATCTGTATGGGGGTATCTTCGCCTGTTTTTAGGTAGATATACTGTAAATCCCCTTACTCAGAGGTGGGTATATGCTGTAATCCTCCGTAGCACAGTGTTTTTTTGTTTAATGGAATGTTGTGCTGCTCTAGTTGATTCCAAGGTTTGGACCGTTGTTGTAATTATATTATGTAGATACTCTGTTGCATGCAAAAGCTGCCAGCAACAGTCAGTCTATAGAAATGGAGTTGCCAAGCGTAACATTTGGATTTGAAGAGCCCGGTCATGCTTTTTGCTCTCGGCCGACGTGACATTGTTCCGCTACTAGAGCACTAAGCTGTCCATGTCTTTTCCTGCACACAGACATATTTTTTTTGCCAGTGACCATTTGCAAAAGGAGAATTGCATTTGTAACTTTTTTCCCCCCATTTAAATATTGCACAGAGCAGCTTAAAGACAAACAGACAAGCAAAGAAACTCATTAAATGATAAACTAATCAAATGAAGTCTGGTTGGCATTTGAGTGTGGTTAGTTTGGAACAGAAAGTCCTGCACACCTATCGGAACATGTCACCAAAAGAAAATGTTATACGTGCAAATACACAGAGATACAAATTTGGAAAAGGATACGTAGACATCGTGGCACATTGCCTACACACACTCTCTCCCAGATCCTCCAGCTGCTGAACCACAGCTCTCCTCACACACATCACAGACATACTCCCACTCAGATCAGCAAGAAGATCTAGCACAGACTAGAGCTAACGACAGACCCGGACTGTGAGCAAATTCAGCTGCTGTGTTTCCTATGTGAAATGGATGTTTGTGTTAATGTTTAATGCAGAGTTGGAGGCCTCCTGCAAGCAAGCTTAACCAGGTACAGCAGGAGGGCCATCAAGGTTTTCAGAGACTGGTCCACCAGAAAGCACTGTTTTCCATTGTAAGGCCTTATCATACATTATGTCAAGCTACAGTAGGCGGCATTATCTTGAAGACAAAAAAAAAACTGAATGTAGATTAGTGAAATATACTCAATATATGAATGAAACATAACTCACTGCTTCCTTTCAGTAGCAAGCTAAGGCAACTGTGGAGCTAAAACCACTGCGTGATCACTCATCTGAGCTGTATAGAAAAAGGAAACCAGCCTCCACCAATTGTGTTGAGTAATGAGTAACTACTCCATTTTAATCTCCCCACTATTCTGTGACCGTTACCAAATATATATATTCATATTTCTGCAATAAAAGGCATGTCAGCATGGAAAAGGTTAGTGAATTATTGGATTTCTTGTTTAAATGTTCATTTCTTATGTCAGATTGATCTGTGGGACTGCATTTTAAAGGGCCAGTGTGTGGCATCTAGGGGGGTCGTGTCAAGAAGGTAACCTGTGAGTTTGGGAACTCTCGGGAGATGGTTAAAGCACGGCATTGATCTTGAATAGTTAAGGTTAGGATAGTTGGGCAGCGACTCTAGCGAGAGTTTTTGCAGATTTCAGATAAGATTTCGCAATTTGCAGATTACCTTCTAGACACGAAGATTTAGGGGGATCTTTTAAATAAGAATCGTTGTGTTTTGGGTTTTTTTACCTTAGAATGAGCCGTTTATAGCTAAATAGAGAGTGGGTCCTCTTCACCGAGCCAACCACCATGTTTCTTCAGTAGCCCAGAACGGACAAACCAAACACTGGTCTAGAGAGGAACATTTCGTATTTTTGCATCGGCCACCGTAGTTCTCATGCAATGCTTGGCACACGGGAGAAGTTTAGTTAGTTGCAATCTGCAACCTCACCACTAGATTCCACCAAATCCTACACACTGGACCTTAAAAAGCTAATTTCTTAACAAATCAGTTGATCAGCAAACAGATTGATCTCTGGTACTGCCTTTTAAAGGGCCAGTGTGTGGCATTTAAGGGGATCGATTAGCAGAAATTGAATAAAATATTAATTAAAGTACGTTTTCTTTAGTGTATAATCACCTGAAAATAATAATTGTTGTCTTGTCGTAAGCTTAGAATGAGCTGTTTATATCTACATAGAGAGCAGGTCTTTTTCGCGGAGTCCGCCATGTTGCACTGCCATGTTCCTACAATTGCCCAGAACGGACAAACCAAGGAGGATGGAAAGTCACACGTCATATCTTTGGGGTACAACACATGTGTAGTAAAATCTGCACTAGCCGAAATTGAGCCAATCGCAACGCACGAGCACAGCTCCAGTAACACTGCGCATGTGTTATACCCAATACCCCAAGACCAGCCTCTTTCAATAGGCCTTGGGACAAACCAAACACTGGCTGTAGATAGGGCTATTTGCGTTTTCACGTCTGCCACCGTAATTCTTAGGGCTGGATATTGGCCTTTAAAGGTATCGACCAAAACAACCTAGTACCAAATAGTATTAAAACTTCTCCAGTCAAACAATATCTGCAATTGATCCTGTTTGTACCCAGATCTAGAAAAAGATGACTGTTTTGCTCGCAGCCAATCACCCGCGAGTGTTCTGCGATTTATTGTGACGTGTGATTGGCCCACTATCGCAGTAGCTGCAACCCATACAGCCGTACTCTATTGGTATCGGTATCACTTTAAGGATACTGGTATTGGTACTTTTTTGTAACAACACCCAGCCCTAGTAGTTCTCCTACACGCTTCTCACACGGGAGAATTTTCAGGTGGTTGCAATCTGCAACCTCACCGCTGGATGCCGCCAGATCCTCAAACTGGCCCTTCAATATCGTAATGCTGTATACGATAGTGTACAGTCCCTGCAATTCAGCATGAAAATATTGCATCAGGATTGCATGTATTAAGTGAATATGTTTTCAGATCAGACAGTAAAAAACAATAGAGTAAGCATGTTTCAAAGTAGGCAGAGGCCAGCGTGGGACACCCACTTACACAAAGCTCCACTGAAGAGGCGTCAATGTGCAAACTGTTGAGAGGCAACAGAGATGATTTGCTACTAGTGGCTGTCCCCCTCTGTAGTGGAGGGGAATCACACAGAATAAGGAGTAGTAAGAGTCACATTTCATGGAGAAAGAGAGAAACTGCTGGTGTGAAGAGGGAGCTGGAAGGACCGACTGCCACTAGAGAGGGATGTTGTGTGTGTGTGCGCGCAGGAAAGCGAAAGGGCAAACAAGCAGAAACTGTTGAAAACAAGAGAGGGAAGGAAAGATGGCAGGTCAGGAGACGGGCCAGATTTATAGAGTACCATTTCAGTTTTTAAAAGCCTGCCCGCATTACATTAACTCAAGTGATTATAGGGGGAGTGGGGAGGCGTTGCGGTAAATCATGTCCACTTTCATACAGAGGCAGCTCTTTCTTGATGGATTGTGTTTGTTAGTGGAGCCTCGTGCAGAATGCATGCGACGCAGCCAAGATATTGCAATATTCCGAAGGGGGCAAAGGGAGAGAGGCTGTGGATATTGTGTGGCGCTTATTTGATTTGTGGCTTCACGTCGCCGCAGTTCTGAGAGACTGTCGGTGTCAGGCCAGTCAGCAGTGTCTTCTCTTTAAATAATGTTGTCTCGCTTGATGTGTGATTTGCAGCGCAGACGTCAAAACTGCCACAGCTGTCTAAAAATGTGTTGCCAGCATGTTACAAACGTCCCCACTGTTCTGTAATGCTGTTTTACCGACACGCACAGAACTTCCACGAGAAAGTCAGTCTTCTAAATGAATGAGAGAGGACATTTGTGTAGGTGTGTTTCGGGGAGAGAATTTAACGTTTGGCACGTTACTTCTCCAACACAACATACCCAAAATAGCTTGTTTTCTAACAGCAGAATGCTGCGCTCTTACTTTTGCAGAGATGAAATTCCTCCATGCACAAAGCAGAATATGCAAGATTCAAGTGTGTAATGATCACACTCTTAGACCTCTACAAGGGAACTTCAAAATGATACTCAATTAGTTTGAGAGAATATGCCCTGAATAAATCTGTGCCATTAGTAGGCTATAGTGTCATTTATCAATTAGAATTTTTAATTCATGTTTTTCTGTCTTTTGGTCAGTGAAATGCGCCCAGTGTGCCAGTCATATGATGCTGACGGCTCTGACTGCGTTCACTGCTGTTGCTGTTGCAACAAACTGCTAAACATCAAGGAATGAGTTCCTGTGATCCCTCTGAAGCACGCTGTCATGATGGAGACACGTAGCTGCCACTCTTTTTGCTAGGGGGGCTCCTTTTCTATGATGGAGGAGAAGGTTCGATGAAACGGTTGATCGTTTTGAAATGATTTACTGCGGGCCCCCGAGGAAAGAAGAGGAGAAGTTGACTGGGTGATTTCTCATTCTGTAAATGGTAGCTGACAAAACTAAATAGAGGATTGTGTATAGCTGCACAACAATGTAGAAAAATAAAATGATGATGATGCGCAATCACTGGTTTGGAAGAAATTCCACCGACACTGCAGGTGGAAAAATTCTGATCCCAGTTGTCAAATGCATCAGCTGCTACGCCTGGACTGCAAAACATGAACCCAATCTCCGTGACGTCACCCATAGGATTCTGGAGAGCCGTTGTGAAGCTCAAAGAGGGTGGTCGTCGCCATCTTGGCAGTGACGACACAGTCTAACTCGCGGCTAATCCAAAAATGGGTGAAAAAAAGAGGTGGATTGTGGGTGGAGGCGATGACAAACAAAAAGAAAAAAAAAGAAAAAGCATCTCTCGAGTTTGCGCAAAGAAGGGGCATCAAGAATGCGTAATATGTTAACTTTCCGTGGAGTCATGAGAGTGCCGAGCGGACGCAAACCGGGTTTGTTAGGGTGGGTGACGCAGCAGAGCAGACAGCTAGCAGCAAGTAACCTTGTACATCACCCACCTGTCACTCAAAGCAGCCACGCCCTTAGTTATGCCTAACTTTAAGCCTTAATGTAATTTAAACGCGTGAGTTGTATGAAAATGTATCCCCGTACAGTTGTCATGAACAAGCACATTAGCTATAGAGACCAAAACCGTTCTTTGTACCAGGCTGTAAACATGTTTATTTCTGCTGTAAATTTAGGCAAATTTAACATGTGGGTGATGGGTAACATGGGGATTGACTTGCTTTTGGAGCATAGACTGTATATAAGAAGTAAATGTAGTCACCGTGACGTCACCCATTGGTTTGTGGACTATGGTTTTAAAGCCTCAAGTTCGCCATCTTGGTTTTTTGCAACCAGAAGTGACCCGAGAGGGTGGAGCTAAACAAAACCTAACGCTGAATAATGAGACATTTTTAAGAGACCAAAAATGTTCCAATGAACTTTTATGAACTGAAAACACACTGTGAAAGGGTTAATGTTATAAGATGAAAACACGGACAACTCCCAGACAGGACAACGATGCGTGGTAGCGACCTGTCAATCACAAGGTCACCACGCCCTAAAGCACACCCTGCTTTATGGTCTATTTGACTCTGAATGGGACCATAATTTACTAAATGAACATCATGCTGTATTGAAGAAGACTTGAAACTAGCGATTGAGAACATTAACTCATGTTTACAATGTTTACTGAGGTAATAAATCAAGTGAGAAGTAGGCTCATTTTCTCATAGACTTCTATACAATCAGACTTCTTTTTGCAACCAGAGGAGTCGTCCCCTGCTGGCTATTAGAAATATTGCAAGTTTAAGGCACTTCAGCATTGGCTTCATTTCTCAGACCCGGAGGTAGCCCACTGTTTTGGAGCCAACTTGAAGTGGCTATTTGAGGAACTGCAATTTCTGGCACTTCAGCACTGGCTTCATTTCTCAGCACCGGAGATTGCCGCTTGGCTGTAACCGATATGAACACTGGCATGACAAGTTGGCTTCATAACTGGTTTGAAAAAAAAACTGGAACTAATGATCTGTGCTTGTTTTTTCCTTCATTAGTCACTATAGCCAACAGGCAGGCACAGTGTGACACTGTTGCTTCACATTGAGTCAGAGTGCTGCTGATTGGTTTATTTTCTGTCACGTTGTCCATGCAGCAATGTAAATATCACTGTTGCATACAACAGAGAAACATGAGACATGCGAGGCGCCGTTTTTTTATCAGAGTTTGCTTGAGTGTGACGGTATGTCTCGCTGTAATGTTGTTGCCTGGTTACGGAGCAGAAAGCAGGAGGATGCTGGGAATGATTTTAAGAAATGACCTCATCCTGATCTTTATCAAATGCAAAAGATGGGACAAATGCTGAGTGTGAAACTGAGTATCATGTCCTTAAAGTGTTGGAGGCAATGAATACAAGGACTGCAAACTGTGCTGCAGATTATGGAGAAACGTGACAATAAGCAGCATGTTTGCACAGGACACAGGACACAAACTATCCTTAGAGATCCAACTGCCCCCGTCTCCTACAGTTTAATCTGGACAGTAAGCGACGTGTTCCACGTTTTCTTACTTGAGTAAGACTGGCAGTTCTCTCTCTTTCTCCTCAGTGTGCTCGCTCACTCTGATCTGACATGCATGTCGCATCAACTGATGTAGCTGCAGGTGATTGACAGGTGAGCAGTCAGAGGACAAGCAGGGTGTAGTGGCTGAAGAGACGGGAGCCTCTGTCCCCTTGCTCTCTTTGCCCCTCTGGTCCAAACGGATTTTGGGCCTCATGCAGCTACATTCTCTTAGATTTCTCTCATATTTTCTCTTAATTTTCTGTTAAGACAAAAAAAAAAAAGATAAGTCAACTCCAGATGCACCAAATATTCTTAATGAATCCCGCTTGATTATATATAAGTTTTGAATGCTTTCTTTATCAAACACCTGCTCATTAACAGAGGTACAAACAGATACATGAAAAAAAGCAGACGAAACACATATACATTTCATAATGCCAGAGTTTAGTTTATATACATCATATTATAATCATTAAATAACTCAAAGGTCTAAATGGCTTTTATTTTGTTTTTAACATTTGGTAAGATGGTGCTAAATTGTTTGAATTCATTAATAGAATGCAGAAAAGTTGGCTTGGTTCCTGACCATCTTTTCTTGTGAATATGATATTTTCTAAAATAAATAATTGTATGATATACAGCATGTTACTGTCTACTTGACTAAAATATAGCATTACATTAAACATATTTATTTCAACATTCATCTTAAGTTTCTTTTGTAGAAAGTTGGGCTACATCAATCCAGAATGTGAAATACTCAAGTCCACAGAAATCATACTTATAATCAATATCCAGCTTTACTCTTTCTAATACAAGTTTTCCTCGGTTTTACTGGACACTTGATCATAAAACTTATACTTTTATATTCTTTTATTCGTTTTATCTTATGCACTTTGTGCTCTTTAATCTTGCTTTTATATATGTAAAGCACTTTGAATTGCCTTTGTGTATGAAATGTGCTATATAAATAAACTTGCCTTGCCTAAATTGGAGGCGTGTTGCTGATTGGTTTATTATTAGCATAGGTAACGCCCCCTATGGTCAGGTGTTGTACCGTGTGCAAATACTGTGACGTATGCAGACACTGTGGTTACAGGTTACATGCCCAAGATTTGGAGAGATGCAACCTAAAAAGTCTGGAAGAAGAACTTCATGAGTAGTGAAACTGAGGTATGCGTACTGTTACCTACTGTTAAATAAACTTAAAGGTGCTAAATGGTAATGACATTACATTGGGAGCATTTCTATTGCCTCCGCACGGCTCTCTACGCGGCTACTGCGCAGCTAACGGTGCTAACAGCGTAAACAACGGCGGCCCTGAGCTAGCTAGTGCGGCACGCTCTAGCTCACGTGCAGGAGCATGCACCTGCAATAATTAAAAGCACGCACGGCCGCACCAGCTATGTCAGAAGCAAGAAGCTCGGATTACAACACACACCGAGGGAGATACTTCATTCTTTGCCCAGGTAGACATTACTAGTGATGACAAGCTGAAGCTTCATGAAACATTGAAGCTTTCCAGCAAAGGGGATAGTGCAAAAAACAAGATGCATCAGCTAACACAGTAAAAAAAAAAGAGCTAAACAAACTGTAACACAATATGAACCATTTAAATAGAAGGAAGTATAAAAATAGGAGCAGTATATACAGTATTGACATAAACAGACTATTAACAACATTGCACTAGTGGAAAATGATATTGCACAGTGAGAATGAAATTAAATTCCACCTGAAAATATCAGGTTATTGTCAGTTTCTGGTGTGTAAGTGTAAGTGGTCTACTGGAAGCAGTGCTGGTTGTGGTCTACTGGGACCACAGATCTGTGATATACTGTATTTCGCGCCAGTAAAGGCTGTTGGGAATGACTATAAACAATGAAAAAAATATACATTACCATGTAATCCATTTCTATATAATATATAATATAATGTCTATTTTCTAGTAAATATATCATGAGTATATAACATGTATAATAAACTGTAATTGTTTTATGAGTAATGCATCTTATGTGTGTAAACCAATCCTTTGGTACAATAATGTATTGTAGTGTAGTGTAATATAGTATAATATGGCAGGAGGGGTAATATTAGTGTTCTGTGTCACTTCTGGAAAGTGGCATTGGTTTAACCAGTGAAGATCTGAACCACTTCTGCATCACGGAAAACTTTCTGGATTACTCGACACACTCTCCGAAGCCTCGGCACAGCCATTATCAGATAATTTTGACTTGAAAAATTATTCAAACCGATTAATCGCTTATCAAAATAGTGGCGATTAATTTAATAGTTGGCAACTAATCAATTAATCGTTGCAGCTCTAATTTATTATTGCCTGCCAAGATGTCACCCTCTCTTGAGGCGCACTTATTTCTAGTTGAGGAGAAGTCAGCACTTTGCCCTCTACACCTTCTTTCTTTGTGCACGAGTGAAGATGAACCTTTTTTCATCATAATGTAGGTGTCACAGCCTGTCTCTCTGTCCCTCCTCTCCAGCCACAGTGACTATTCCCCAGACGCCTTCATTGCCATTTTCCATCCGCCCATCAGATTCCCACGGATTTCCCTCCTTTCCCCTTCACCTGACTGCACCACCCATCTACACACCTTGTCCTACTTCCCTGGATTCATACCTACCTGTCTGCACCTGCCAGCACACTCTATGTAGGCTGTAGTTGTGTTTGGATATGTGGTCAGTATATGTTCTAACTGCTAGCTTTGAACCAATGTTATGTGTTTGGGAAAGTGGAATTTTCTGCGATCATACTATAGAATTCCTTTAGAAGCATTCCTTCCCATACTGAGGGATTTATTTATCACTTTTATTTCATCGTTATGTATTAGATGTCTTAGAGCAAACAAGACTGTAATCAGCTGACTGGGGACACTGTTTTATACAGTCTACATTGACAGAAACCTTTTTTGTTAAAGTTAGAAGAGGACATGAAAGAGAATATTTTCGTTTCTCATCCAGGAGCATCATTATGTGTGTGTTTTGTACATGTGGTTGCTGTGAGATTTTGCATCTATAGTGAGGAATGAGGAGCACTACAGTACATGGGTAATAACTAGCTGAGAGCAAAGAGCAGAGCAGCAGTACATTTTTCTGCAGTGCTGTTGTATTTAATTCAGCATGCATTAAACACAAGCTAAAAGTAAATAGTTCCAGTCAGCAGCGTAACATAATTGTGATTGGCACTGGTGCAAATTTTTTTTTTTAGGCCCTCGCCCCAAACACATGCACGTACACACACAACCACTCCAGACAATTGCTAAGCAGACAATTGCTATGCCACCATGGAGAGGCTCACCATGCAACTCCCACCCTGAAACCCAGCTTGGGATCAGCACCACGGACAGCAGCCAGAGCGCCATATTTATCAACAGTAATTTAACAGCCTGCCCTATGGCCTGTACTATGAAGCAAGTTCAACGTACCCAGGGTATCTTATCGTTATCTGGTTTAATTAACCATATGAAACGCGATCACGCTGAATGGTCCTACGATGATGGTTATCAACTCGGTAAATCAACCCAGGGTTTCTCTATCTGGCTACGAGCGCGTTAACATAAAAGGGCCGGTGTTTCCAGCATATGGCAAATCACAAACATGGACAAGTCTACTGTCAGCAGAGCGGCACATTATACAAACGAAGAGCAAACTATAATATTAGACAAATACAAAGAAGTTAAACATATAATCCAGACTAAAATTAACACAGTTGAAGCTGCCAAATGCAAGAAGGACAGCTGGCAAAAGAAAATACTGCCAATGCGTAAATTAACAGACTTATTAATTCAATGGAATACTCAAAAGTCGGATATAATCGTTTAGATGGGACAGTGCAGCTTTCAGAATTGTAATGGATGAGTTAACTACACTTCATTATGCCCTGTGACAAAGTTGTGGCGTGTATGAGTATTTCAGCCTTCTCTCAGCTGGCTGGAGGGAGATCAGCAGAGAGCTGAAAGTGTCCTACTGCTGTTGGCTATATTATATGTCATTTCCAGTAAATATCACAATATGATATAAGTGTGTTTTCTGTTTAAAAATTACAAATGTAGGTAGATAAGTGGATACGTCTCCAGTCTGATCTTGAGCGCACAGCTGATAGGTAGCCTACGTGGTTTGTTTACATGACGTAACAGAAGTGCATATAACGGATTCAGTGTGGACACGGTGTAGGAAGATGATTTTTTGGCCCTTGACAGCTTCTGGGCCCCGGTGTGTCGCACCAATTGCAATGTTGATATTTACGCCACTGGTTCCAGTGTGTAATTTAACTTGATACTGTTTCACACTCATAGCATAAGTGTTTGTGATGTTGTAGCCCAGAGAGTGGTAATAGCTCAGTAAGTGCAATCCATGGGAAACTACAGTACATTTTTTCACCTTTTTATGATGATCACCGCTTGTGCACAAGAGTGGGCTTTGAAAGTTGATCTCTTTGATGAATGATTCATACTGTGTGTGCATGAAATATCAAACTAGCCAGTTCATTATACTCGCACACCAACATATTAGTTGTCTTAGAGGAGCTACAACACTACTCAATGCCTCAGTCATTAAGTATATGGCCAATTCAGATCTTGCTTGGCGGGTGCTTTGATGATGTAATGAAACAAACACCCTGACATCATGGTCAAACGCTTTGAAGTCGAGGAAGACCTGATGGGCTCTGTGATTTATTGTACAGCTCAAAAAGCAGGTCCCAGAAGTATGTTTCCCCAGAGGCGCTTTCTTTATTAGCCGTTACATTTGAAACGTAACTGTCTGTAGACCCGGCATGAGCTATAGGTGTATGTTAGCAGAGGACACCCAATCAGTCTGATTTCCACGTTGTTGGAGGAACATTGTTTGTCTCCGAGTTGCTTGTAAAGGACTACATTACCCACAGGCTTATATAACAATGTTGTGACTTAAACATGACATGACGCTCCAGACTTGTGCATGGCTGGTATCCAGGTCACTGTGAAGAATATTAAAATGTAGCATGATTTTTCTTCAAAACATTACTTAAAGGTAGGGATACACCGATCTGACTTTTTCAGTCCCGATGGCGATACCTGGGCTTGGGTATCGGCCGATACTGAGTATGGATCTGATACCAGTGTTTAATCAATAAGCTCTATGCCTCACTGTGTGGAAGTGGCTGGGATCATTCTTTTACGTGTAAGGCAACATCAGGCTTGACTTAAACATGATTTTCCTAACAAATAAATGCATAGATATGCATTTAATGAATTATTTATTATTAAAATAATACAAAAATGAACAGGAATTACAATTCAAGTGTAAACCTTTTTTAAAGAAATAAACAGGAATTAAAAAACCTATATATAATGTAAAAACATAGAATTGAATTGAATAGATCAGCCTCATTGACACCGATACCAGATCCAGCTGTTTGAGTCAGTATCGCTCCAATATCCGTTCCGGTGTCGGGGCATCTCTGCTTAAAGGAGTACTGTGTAGGTTCTGGTATCTAGCGGTGCGGTTGCAGATTGCAACCAATTGAATCTTCTACTGTGTGCCAAGCACGACATTAAAACGCGAATGGCCCTCTCTAGACCCATTTGTTGTAAGCGTAGCGTAGGTAATTTGGAGCGGAGCCAGTGCTTTAGAGTGCGTGTGTAAGTAAAAACTAATTATAAGAAATAGCTTATGTACATTAATTGCCTTCAAAAGCTGTGTGTAACAACCACAAATATAGTGGGCCAAATATAATAATAACCAACTTTCTGTTTTCACAACTCAGGAATGCACCTTTCATCTCATGTTTCTCCCTCCTTGGAAACCTCTGCTCTAAAGGATTTGTTAGTCTTACATTGACATATCTCAGCACGGATAAAAGGTCTGGTAGAAGTCACCATCATTATGTGATGGGTGGAGAAAGAATTCTAAGCATGCTGTGAGTATGACTCAGACAGCATTCCTCTGTGGTGGTGCTAAAGCCTAAACTAATATGAGGGGACTAATAATTTGCCAAATCCTAGCATTTCTACAGGAAACGCAGGAGCTCGCAGTGGGCCATGCACAATAAATATATGCGTAAAAGCGGAAGCATCTTACATAAATAATTAAATTAGTGCTTCCATCTTTAAATCAGACACCCTGCAGCCACAAACTATTTTACAGAGCATAGCAAATGAGACTGGAGAACTTTGTCTGCAACTTTAGATGTCCCACTGTATCTGTGAATGAGTCATTTGCATGCATTATTTGTGAGTAATGGGCTGCCTGTTATTTTAATAGGTGTTGCTGTATGTGTTTGAGAGCACAACTGGTGTAGCAAAGCCTCAAAGAAAGGAAGGCGTCAGTGTACAACAGCAAAAATCATTTTCTTTAATGAGCATCAGTGAAGCCCAGTTGACATGTTCATTGTCACTGCGCAGCCTTTTCATCCCCTGGATAATGCGTTCAGACTGAAGTCTTATGATCCATTTCTTTGATAAAAACTATTTGGTGTTTGCCTTGAGAGACAAAACAGTGCTTGATCTCACTCTGAGTTCCGGGTACACATGTCAAATGAACATGCATTACTTAGGCGAGCATCTTAAGTGCTGTCAGAAGGCATTCCTGTGATGGTTTTTCAGGGGTCGGTGTTTGGCAAAGCCGGTATTTCATCACATGTTGTGAAACTGTCTCTGCTCATTGCGAAGTTTACTGCATTAGCAGCTCGGTTTACTGAAGCTGCATGTTTAACATCCAAAGCAAACAGTTCATGTGTCACTATTCAGCTAGAGGAGAGCAGTTAAAGGGGACATACAGGTATCATGCTCGTTTTCAGGTTCATACTTGTATGTTTGGTTTCTACTAGAACATGCTTTTAATGTTCAGAAAACATATTATTTTTCTAATACTGTCCGTCTGAATATACAGTGGAAACTGCTTCTAGTGATCACAGTTATCATTTATATGGAATAAAAAACTAAATGTATACAATCATGGGCAGAAGAAATCTGGAAAAAAATTAAGAACTTATTGTTTATTTAAGAAAGATTACATATGTGAAAAATATGTTAAATATAATTTGCCTAAAGGTCAGAGGTCACTTTGTGCACAGTTAAGTTGTGGTACATATTGAAACAGGAAGATACAGCGTTGTAACTGAAGACGAAAGACTGTGTCGATATTGTGAACTAAATGAGGTTGAGAACGAAATTCATTTAATTTTATTTTGTCTTTTGTATCATGATTTACGACAAATATTATTTAAAAAGGTTCATGTTACTGGTTTGGATTCGATAGGCATGGACAATGAAGCCTCAATTTAATATCTTTTTAATGGTTTTTATCTCATATCTTTCTAAAGTATGGGACAGGAGGAGAAAAGTAACGTACAATAAATAAATTCCTTAGACTCTTATGCCTTTTTTGGTCATGCTTGGATTTGTGTATGTGTCTTGTGCTTAGGGAGCTGTGTTTGTATGTCTGTGACTGTTTATTTGTTGCATTTCCAGTGTGGGATATATCCTGGAGCGTTTTTTGTGGGAGGTTCACGTTTACGATTATGTCTGGATGATGTTTAATTTTATGTTTGGAGGATGCTGGTGTATTGTGCTGTTAGATGATGATGGGCTAACAGGATAGAATGTTTGTTTTGTTGTTTTTCAATGTGTTTGAATAATCCCATGAGTGATATATTATTATTCATTAATTTTTTTCATATAGTAATGAAGTAGTCTGCTTACAGTGTTCATTTTGGGTCTTTTCATACATTACTACACATGGGAAAACATTTTAAAACTAACGCTAATTTAATTTTTGTTTTGTTTTTTACTTTAATCCCTCGATACTTTGCCTCGCGGACCGTCTGCTTTTCTGGCTGGATACCTGTGTTGCGTGCACATTGATATCATAATGGGAAAAAGTCATTTTCTCTGAATGAAAAACGAATGTGCACAGGGAAGGCACCTGTGGTTGAAGCCACCCTCGTCAAGTGGATTGATAATGCCTGGTCACGTAATAACCCGTAAGAAACTCTGCCTGGCAGACTGGCGCCCGTCTCCCTCCATGTCGCTACTGGGTGAGAGAACAAGGAGCCCCAGCAAAGGGGCGCTGTTCTGCATGTGTACTTGTGCTGCATAGCTGGCCATGAATGGCGATGCCTCACCCTTGATGAGGGAAAAAGGCAGAAGAAAGAAGGTCCGTTTCATTTAGGTTCATGCACTAAACATACAAATGTTCATGAGAAATGATGCACAACAACAAAGATCGGGTTATAATAATCATCTTCTTATAGTGATCAATTTGACCTGGACAGACGTGATCACTATAAGCGGTTTCCACTGTGCCTGTCGTCACCCTCTGTCTGAAACACTCCCTTTTAGCGCCTGTCTCTTTAACAGACAGGCGGTAAAAAGACGTGCATTTTAAAGCTAGATTAAAGTACTGGCCTCATATGAAACTAGAAAACCTAAGGAATCCATTGGTACCAACCATGCCATACCAGTCTTTTGGGCAAGTCATAGTCAAGTCAGCACACTGACACACTGACAGCTGTTGTTGCCTGTTTTTCTGCAGTTTGACATGTTATGATTCGAGCATGTTTTTTTATGCTAAATGCAGTACCTGTGAGGGTTTCTGGACAATATCTGTCATTGTTTTGTGTTAATTTATTTCCAGTAATAAATGTATACATACATTTGCATAAAGCAGCATATTTGCCCACTCCCATGTTGAGAAGAGTATTAAATACTTGACAAATTTCCCTTTAAGTTGCATTTTGAACAGATAAAAGATGTTTGACTAATTTATACAATATGACACAATATGAGAAAAATAATGTTTTTTGAACATTAAACCTGAAAAATGAGCATATTATGTCCTTTAAAAATATTACACGACTGTAAATTGTCTCTATTGGAATCAATCAAATATGTCTTTCAAAGTTTTAATTCTTAAAATGCCACTATTATTGCTCTTTATGTCAGCCGTTTCTGCATTCTGCATGTTGTGATCCACGCTCTCGTCTTGTTTTTAAAATTCAGTGACAGTATAGAGGAGGGCAGAA
This sequence comes from Sebastes fasciatus, assembly GCF_043250625.1. Taxonomy (NCBI): domain Eukaryota; kingdom Metazoa; phylum Chordata; class Actinopteri; order Perciformes; family Sebastidae; genus Sebastes; species Sebastes fasciatus. Next base: position 25,965,146 of record NC_133809.1, on the reverse strand, counting down.
GTGGATAGCCTCTTCCTGCAGAGAAGAGGTGGCACTATTGGAGGCCTGGAGTCGTGGTTTACGCGGGCAGAGTTAATAACCTGCTTCCTACAGTCAAATCAAAATCCCAGCTTGTTTACAAGATGGGGTTTATGCTGAAAAAAGTCATGTACCAACGTGTTATGACAAATGCAGAAAGCCTCTTAGAAACAACTTATCCCCCTCTTAAAGCTAGCAACAAGCGTGGTAGGTGGCATATTAGCATGAACGCTTTAAATCTATTTAACCCCGTTTAACCTTGGATGCTAGTCGTTAGACAGAGACTTAAGAATTAGAAAAACTTGACACCGCCTATTAATGTAGATGAGACATTTATGAATTATTAACTGTCACCGCACTCTTGTTTAAAGACTGTTTTAATTGGAGAAGTGGAGGTTACCACCTCAGCTCTGTTGGTAGAGGTCTCCAGTGAGAAGTGTGATCAGAAGAAATGTGTGTGTGTGTGTGTGAATGGCCGTGTACACACAAATGCGTGTTTTTTGGGGGATTGGCAACGTGTGTGGAATTCTGTGAAGGTCTTAATGAAAGTCGGAGTGCTTAGTGGACATGAGGGCTCCTCTGATGGAAATCAATGCAGTCTTTTGTAGCAGAGCGAGAGCAGCCAATTCCGGGCCTCAGCTGCCTGATGTGGTGCTGGCAGACTTAGACGAGCATTTAATGACGCGTCACTGGGCCGGACAGGTAATCAATTTATTTAGGCAGTAATGTATGTATCCCAAGGTAAATCTTTAATTAAGGGGCAAAAAGAGGAGGATTGTGAATTGCAATGCAGGAGGCCAAGGAGTATGAAAATCCTAAACGGGCTGCTTCCTCATTTCCCTTTTCTAATTGGCTGTAATGTTTTGTTACGCCAGCTCATAGGCTGAATATAAAGATGGACGACGCATCTCCACTTCCTCCCACTGCACTGAAGTGAAGTCAAAATATTTCGGACACGGGAGCTGCCGTCCTGAGATTTTGACGCCATTTGGAGCCAGAGTCTGCGCTGTAGTGATCGGGCTGTGGAGCCGTGGTATCGAGGTCAACAACCGACCCAATCGCGAGCCGAGCACGGCCGCAGCTTGTCAACGAGACTCACAGCTGCCAACCATGATGTCTCACCCCCTTTTTATAGCATCAAATAACTAATTAAAACCAAACTTATTGGAAAAATAAACACTTGAACCTACCTAAAATGACAGAAACCATCTTTAGGAAGAATGTATTTGACATGTGCTTTGACTTATTAGATTGACCCATGTCCCATCCACTAACATGGAGGAGGCGGGCTTTATGATCTATACTGCAGCCAGCCACTGGGGGCGATTGAGATGTTTTAGCTTCATTTTTGGGGAGCTGTTATGTTGTCTATCTTTATATACAGTCTCTGTTCCAGCTTCGTTACATTTCCAAAACGCCAATGTTGAGCTTGATCTTCTCACCCCGGCAAGGCATATAAGCATAGAAACGTCTACTTAAAGGGATAGTTAGGGTGTTTCGAAGTGGGGTTGTATTACTTACAGTAGATGATGGTCGACACGCCCCCAGCTTGAAAAGCAGACAGGAGTTACCGCACAGAAACAAAGCAATGTACTGCTGTGGATGGGGGCAGCAGCAAAACACTTTAGCCACCTAAAAGAAAGGCTCACCTGAGTGTACACTATATTCAGAATATTTATATCACCTTGGCGGAGGTCTGCGCTCTCCAAGTTTGTTTGTGCTGTTGTGTGACTTTGATGAATCCGAACTAACCAAAGTCACACAATAACACAAACAAACCAACTGATCGAGGCAGCGGTAGACCAGCAACTCTGGTGTTCTGAAAGGTAAAATAACTGCTTTTCTTTCAGTGGAGTCTGGTTGCTTTGGCGAGAGCACAGATAATGGCTTCAGTTCCCTGTTGGAAACATAGACTGTATAGCTGTCTGACGGCAAGGTAAACCAGCGAAAACATTTTTAGGTGGCTAAAATTAGTTTTGCTGCCGGCCCCACTACATTGCTTTGCTTCCATGTCAAAACTACTGTTTGTAGTTGGGGGCGTGCCGACCATCATCTACTGTAGGTAATATACTAAATATGGATAAGTACCTCATACAACCCCCTTCAAAACACCCAAACTATCCCTTTAACCTGCAAACATTTCAGAATCCATCCTATGTCAGTGAAGGCCACACCAGTTGTCAGGTCTTGCTCAGGCCTATAACAGATCCACTACCAGTACACTCACCCTCCCTTCCCTTTTCATGGGTAATTTGCTTCATTTCTGGATCATTGCACTAGCGTGAAACATAGCCCACGAGCACCTCATACATCATCTATAGCACTGTCCCCTCAAAAGGGTTCCCCTCCCTTTTGCAAGTCGTCCTATGTGTCTCTCCCTTGTGCTTTAGTGCCCCATATTTTTAAGGATTTTGCAAGGACTATCCACTTCGATCTCACTCAAACAAAAGATGTGAGACATTTGAGTGACTGAGAGTCAAAAAGAGACAAACTGAGAGAGATGTTTGTCCGTGCACGGCCATGTTCAAGTGACAGGTTGAGTAAGGCCTCATTGATAAATCCACTAAGCATTTCAAAGATTTCAGAGTGTGGGTGGGACAGAATTAGACTGTTCACTGAGCTGGGTTAACTCTCCTCTGCGGTGCTGAATTGTACATGGACTACTGACTGGGTGCACGGGAGCGTATGTGTTTGTTATGCACATACTTGTGTGGGTGAACAGTTTGCCAGAAATAATGTTTTCCATGAGTAGATTTGGAACAACATTATTACAGCAAAGGATTTTTATTTGCACCAAACAGCAAAACCAAACTGATAAATTGGGGAAAAACATTCCTACGTGTAGTTGTGTTGACATGCTATCTTTTGAGATTATACATTGAAAACAAAGTTTAATTAAAGATGCAACTGCCCTAATTTATTAAGTTTTCCTCAAAATTAGCTCAGATTCAGTCACCTGCTAAACATATTAATCCCCCTGTCTGATTTGTGAAATTGTCACAACACACCCAAATGACCTATGATTTGATTTAATAAACTGGATTTAGATGTGGAACCAAGAATCTGCCACACCACTCCCTGCAGTATTTGTAACTGTATGGCATCCTAATTTCTGTCCTATGAAAGGAAATTACATTCCGCTTCCATTCCACTTTATGATAATCACATGCAGTTTGGGGCAAGTCATAGTCAAGTCAGCACACTGACGCAATGACAGCTGTTGTTGCCAGTTGGGCTTGAGTTTGCCATGTTATGATTTGAGCATATTTTTATACTAAATGCAGTACCTGTGAGGGTTTCTGGACAATATTTGTAATTGTTTTATGTTGTTAATTGATTTCAAATAATAAATATATACATACATTTTCATAAAGTAGGCATATTTACCCACTCCCATGTTGATAAGAGTATTAAATACTTGACAAATTTCCTTTTAAAGGTACATTTTGAACAGATAAAAAAATTGTGATTAACTTGCAATTAAATATTTTAATCAATTGACAGTCCTAATATAAACACAATTTTTCTGATTAGGCTTTTGCCAGGAAAATGTTCATATTTGGAATCAGCTTGTGAAAGTAAACTTGGATTAGATAGATAGATTAGAGTAGGACTTTATTCTATGTCACATTTCCACATCAAAGTCATCAAAGCCCATCAAACATCACAAAAGAAATTCTAGCAAAATATGACATTTCTTTAGTTGCACATTTTAAATGTATTTTTATTCGTAGAAAATGAAATGGAATAGCATTTCTAGCATTTTTTCTAAAGGTAGCGCTATATTACTGATTTGTCAGATTTAATAGTGCATAACTGCCTCTAACTCACCGTGCACTCATCATTATGTGCATAGATGTATGGCTGTGTTATCTGTGTTCTATGCACTGCTTTCCCCATGGCATCAACATCAAGTTTTTGCTGAGGACGTCAACCAACTTTCTCCAACTCAGCAGTGAGATGCATGAAATTCACTTTCCTGGGGTTTGTTATATGTTAAGTTTGTATCACTATGATGAACATCAGGTTGCTTTGGTTTAAAGGTAACTCACTGGGTCTGTACATAGTAGATGGACCACTAACCCGCAGAGCTCATGTATGATTATTGACAAATTCCAACTGAAATTACGTACCAGTTTTTATTTTTTTATTCGTTTGACTCATTGTAAGAGTTCATGACGAATCCAATATAAATGCAAATCTATTTTCTGCTCTGTGTCCAGTAGGCAATGCAAGGTAACCTAGACGCCCTCCTTCCCAACAGCATCCTCTAGCTCTTTCTGGGGCCTTCTGAGGTGTTTCCAGGCCAGTAAAGATACAGTAGGCTATCTAATCCCTCCAGCATGTTCTGGTGTTTCCTCCCAGTTGCAGATGTCCAAAATAGCAGCACCAGGAGACTCATCCTGTTCAGACACCTTAACCTCCTTAACTGGCTCCTTTTTTAATGCAAAGATGGTTCTAGATGTCTGATCTCCTTCAGGCTGTTCTCATTTACTGTTCGTACTCATAAAAGTAATGCTCTGCAATTTGTAAATAACCCACGTAATGGTGAGCCAGGACGTCCAGCGCTGCCTCTAAGGTGGCGTGGTATAAAGAGTGACAATGTCCGCGTAGGGAGGAGGTCTGGTGGATGGACGTGTCAAACAAGACTTTCACCCAGGAGACTGCTGTATGTGTCCAGTGTGAAACTAAATCAGTGTTGGCTTACTTTTGTTAATTAACTTACGTACTTAACTTCAGCCATGTAGGTAAAGTTATGCAACAAACCTACTTATGTTATGTAACAAACATACTTATTTTAACCCAAACCTTTTCCTAAACTTAACCAAGTACTTGCATTTTAACCCAAACTATGATCTATTCCTAGACGTAACCAAGTAGTTTTGTTGCCTTAACTTAACCGATTAGTTCGAATGTACGCATTTTACCCCAAACCACAATCTTTTCCCAAACCACAATCTTTTCCTAAACCCAACCAAGGAGTTTTGTTGCTTAAACTTCACCAAGTAGTTCAAACGGACGCATTTTAACCCAAATCACAATCTTTTCCTAAACCTAACCAAGTAGCTTTGTTGCCTAAACAGATTTTGCACTGCAGAGGCTCATGCAGGCGCACTGACTGCTTGTGTTGCTGGAAATTTTAAGAAAAATATTTTTTCATAAGATATACGAACCGTTGTATGAGAATATGTTGACCTTATGAGGGTGAGCTAATGCACCCTGTTAGAGACTCATTTTGACTACTTATATATCGAAAATGTTTAATAATTTCCTATGTGACATTGGAATGTAGATTGACTGGTATATAAAGAGCTTCATGTTGAGGCTCATGTCTGCCTCAGGCCTTCTTGACCTGTTCATATTGCCAACATGCTGGAGCTAACGGCCAGAAAGAAAGGCCACTCCTGTGATAACCACTCAGCCAGCCAGCTTGTCCCCCAGCAGTCAGTCAGTCAGAAAGATATAGCCACCTCTCACAATAGCCAGTCAGCTCCCCCAGCGGCTTTTCAGTTTGTCTGAAAGCTCTTCAGCAGCTACAGCTACCAGGCACCCAACCAGCCAGTCAGCTCTAGCAGCAGCCTGCCAAGCTCACACAGTATCCCACCAGCCAGCCAGTTTCCCCTGTAGCGACAGCTGTTGACCCCAAACCAGGCCCTCTGTATGGGCCAGAGTCCGCTCCTCTCGCCTGGCCATCAGGCGAGGAAACAAAGAGTCTCAACAGCATGTGGTGATGTCCGCCTTTTGAAAGGCTCATCCAGGCCCAGGACTATGTTGCATAGGATGGGCAAGGGGCTACTCAATAACTCATTTTCAGAACATTTCTTTCGCTTCAGTTATACCAATTGCTAATTTTTGCTAATTGTCTCTTGACCCTGTAATAAATCCTTTTATTTTGTTCTTATCTATTTTGATAAAGTCCTTTTTTTTAATAGCTGTGATACATCTGAATTACCCACTCCTGTTGACTGAAATGACTTCATAGCTAAACACATCGATATTGTGCTTGACCCATCTTGTGGATGTGTCACTTTGTTCTTAGCCTATCCATTAAGGCTTGGAAAAATTCGAGCTGTTAACGTTGAGATGTCATTTCACATCACGGTATGTTTAACACCAAAAGCAGAAAGCCTTCCCTTTGTTAAGGTTAAAGGATTTTATTCCAAGCAAGGATCTCTGTTTGGTAGCTGCAGCAGAAAAATTACTCTGAAAATGTTAAGCATTAATAGTATAGAATTGACCTGTATCAGTTGTGCGAGTCAACATCTTATCATGCATATGCTCTTTGGCCAGAAACAAAATGTGCTCTGTTCAGTGCCATGAAAGGCAGAGTTTACGCTTAATCACTCTTTAAGGCTCATTTGAAGGATTTATGCAGGAGTCTCCTTCCAAGGCAGTGGTGTATTGGTCTGTGACTGTGTACTAATTATCCATGGACTAAGGACAAAGTAAGAAAGATGGCGTGTGTGTGTGGCAGTGTGGGGAAGTGGGGGCTCAGAAGTATAAGAGAAAGTTGTTGCATCTACTTTACAGTAACAGACCTCTGTTCGATCTTGTGATAATTACTCTGAGTTTAGAAGGTGAAGACAGAGTCAAACAAAATCAGGCAAACTTGTCCTTAGGTAATTATGCAGAGCCTATCGATATCCAATAACCAATTCATATGGGCCCTGGGACTATGACTCAAGTTCATTGTGTCACTGCTAGAGTTTTACAGCTATTAATCTGCAGCACCAATACTGTGGATGTTTCATTGACTTAAAAATGCTGAATTTGATAATGCTTTTTCTTACATTTTGAGCAATAAGGTGAAACTGTGAGATCACATAATTTACAGATGCTAATAAGGCTTGTCGAGCCATGAGTGAGTTGGATTACCAAATAAATGGGACATCAGTCCAACCCATTCTCAGTCCAAACTCGTCAAATACCGGCGCCTGGTCAGTGGCCCTCGGCGTCTGATAACGAGGCACAAGGCACCCTTTGACGTCTGTAGGTTACGCACCGGGCTTTCAGCTAACTCCAATTTAAAGCCATCCACGTCGTTATTAGATGGTCAGAGCAAACAACGTAATATTAAGAGCGAGTAAGTCCATTTAGGGTGGGTGGTTGGCTCAAACAAACAGACTTTTTATCTTTCTAACCAAGTAAACTTACATTGTAAGTTTATTTTGAAAAGACACTATACATGTAATGAGCGGAAACTGTACATTCAACACGGACGTTTATTTTGAAAAGACACTATGCATGTAATGAGCGGAAACTGTACATTCAACACGGACGTTTATTTTGAAAAGACACTATACATGTAATGAGCGGAAACTGTACATTCAACACGGACGTTTATTTTGAAAAGACACTATACATGTAATGAGCGGAAACTGTACATTCAACACGGACGTTTATTTTGAGAAGACACTATATATGTAATGAGCGGAAACTGTACATTCAACACGGACGTTTATTTTGAAAAGACACTATGCATGTAATGAGCGGAAACTGTACATTCAACACGGACGTTTATTTTGAAATAGGGTTGAATTGGATTTAAAATGTGAGGGTGCAGGTCATATCCACGCAGACCCTCTGCTGTTTTCTACGTTTTGGCTCGCTGCGGTTTGTTTGACGGATACGGGACGGATATGACGTCACATCACTCAGACTACAACAGTAGAAGCGGTAACTTCCTTGTACCTCCGCAAAGACTCAAATGAAGCAAATATATCGATTCTGGCATTAAAAAATCGATTTTCAAAATCGGAAAGAAAAAAACACGATACATAGGTGAATAAATTTTTTTTTTTCCACCCCTAGCGGAAACTGTACATTGAACACGGATATTTATTTTGAAAAGACACTATGCATGTAATGAGCTGAAACTGACATGTCCAAAACTGACACTAGAGGGGTTGGGAGTTGGGATTGAGAGTGTGTTGCCTCAGCATGGATGCCAAATCAGTGGCAATCAGTCAGCCCAAATAAACACAGCAAGGAGTAATCATTATTTCCTTGAATGCCTTAACATGTTAATAATAGTTTTCAGGTCTCTTCTCTTACGTCTCTGTGGCATATGCTCTGAAAGTAAAATGTGGATTTGCTGTTTTTGCAGGAGAACCGTTGGCTGGTAGAAGTGCTGCAGGCATTCCTAGAGGGTACTGGAGCTTCTCCTGGGTAGCCGAGGACGACCTGAGCTTCCCCAACGACTCCGTGCCCGTGTCAGGTGAGTGGGACATTGTCAGCTCTCCTCAGGCAGATGGACAGGCGAAGGCGCTTGTGTCCTCCAAAGATCCTTTGCTCCCAATTGGCCGTGGCACCTGGCATCAGCTCTCCATCAGTACACATAAACGTCTCTGTCCCGCCTGCCCTCTACATTCAGCACTGGCACCGTCACAAAACTGGCTTTCTGTTGATCAGCCTTTCTGTGACCCACTCAAGGACCCAGATAAATACAACTTCTAGTAACCATTACAAACACATCTGGAACCTGCCAGTGCTTATAGAATTAGTCCGAATTAATCTCTGTGGGGAACCGGGCTGGTTATAGTGGTGACAGTAATGAAATACATCAGATAAAATACATAGTAAGCATAGAAATACAATATTAGCCTACTCTTTCCCTTTCTTTTTATTTTTTACAAATCTACCCACATTTATCTTCCTACCTACCTTAAGTCCATCAGAGTACTACATTTTGTTTATTTTAAATATAGATGACGTAGTTTTATTTAAAAAAAAAAAGAAAGAAAATTAATTCTTTTAAAGAGGCAATTTCAAATTGTGACAAAGTTTGGCCGAAATATTAGAAAGTAATTCCAAGTTTCCTTTTCAAATAATCCAGGCATCAAGAAGCGATTTTTCAAGTAACTTTATTGAAAGTTACAGAACTATTCAGTCCCCTGAAGCATGTAAGAAACACAAGAACAGATATTGCATATTTTAATCAACTTTAAAAGCCAAACCTTAAGTGAGAGCGAGGGAGAGATAATACATTAATCTTCTATAATCAAGGTGTGGAGCTGCAGCAGAGCTCCCTATGGAGGATCCCATCACGGATTCACTGAAAAATGACAATATTCCGGGTTTATTGCCTTTTAATATGGATCCTAACTTAGAAAATCCTTGACAGCTTCAGAGAATTGTTCCTTGGATATGCATCACTGTTAACAGAATACTAAGTCTAAAAGACACATTTATGCTAAGAACAGATGTACTCATGTGGGTGATGCAATTGTATTGGATGTTTTCTCACAGATCACTAATCTGAATTGACTGTCAGCCGCTGGTGCAGCCATATGTCACAGATACAATCACGAACACTTTACTGCAGCCAGTAAAACAAATATCTCCTAGCTCCTTTTGCTCAGCTCGTAAAAGAAAATACTAAATGTAATAGTCTTTAAAGAAATTGATCTGCAGCTTCCAGTAATACCAATGCACATTCAGCTCAGTGCTGTGTGAACAGAATTTACAAAATATTAGTGATGGCTTTAAACTTTGATAATGGGATTCTGAGATTTTCATGCATCTCCTTCAAAAGGGTCATTCTCTCTGGTACCGGCTTTAATCAGTCATGTTTTGCAAGCAGGATTCAAGCGGGTAGATTTTGGCATTACGTTCCATGAGCTAATGTCAAACATCATCATGCATGCGAAAGCAAGCTCATAGTGGACAGGTCAAATCAGATGAGATAGCAAATCTGTTCAGAGGAGGGGCGAGAAAGAGAGATAAACGGATGTGTGAGCAGGTGGACTGTAGTCTTCAGTCTGGGTCAGTTTCTACTCCATATGAACCCCCACCAGCGTCAATGGCTAAAATAGACAATTAACAGTGCATGAGTCTTTCTGAATTTAAATATAATTTTGAAGGATGAACAGACAATGTAGATCTACGCACTGGATCTTGCCTTCAACATTAATGTAATGCATAGATTAAAGCGTGTTCACACCAGCCTTGCTTAGTCAGGTGGAACCAAACCCTGGAGCGTGCGGTGCAGGTCATTTTGGTGTGTGAACACCATTCGAACCAATCGCGGGAAGTTAGTTAAAAAAACATTTGCTTTTCCTGTTTTGGTGACTGGTGAAATAGTAGCCTATTTGCATGTTTGCTGCCACTGAGTTTGATGAATTTACTGTTTATCAGAAGACATGTGAGACTATAATTAGTCCCCTCCACGGACAGACCGTTTTGACCTTTGACCCAGCCACTAGCCTTCTGTTCGGCTCATTTTCTGTAACCGGTGTAGCATAAAAGCATGGTGGAATTAACAAAAGAGCTTGCTACCTCACCAGCTGCTAAATGAGTACAATTTAACAACTTCATCCATACACTCTTGTCACAGTGAATGCACATTGCTAACGCCAGATGAGTGGCAACTTTGCTTGGCTCATTTTTCTGTACGTTAACCAGTGTAGCATGAAAGCATGGTGGAATTATCAAGTTACCTATCTACCTAGCCAGCCGCTAAATGAGTAATATTGAACAACTTCATCCACAATTTTGTCGCAGTGAATGCACATTGCTATCGCTGGATGAGTGCTAGCCAGCCGCTAAATGAGTAAAATTTAACAATTTCATCCACACACTGTTGTCACAGTGTCGGAGAGCACATATCATGCTTCAAGGCAACTGTTGAGTCGTACGAGGAGCCAACTCTATGACCAATAATCAAACATCATTTCTACCACATTACTTTAGTCTGAGTGGTAAGAAAAGTGATCTGAAGACCGGAGCCCATTATTACAGCCCTGCTGGGTACGAGCATCTGAGTAAGTGAGCCCAGAGGACCATGTGTGCATCCGTGTCACGTCACACTCTCATAGCCCATTCCTATCACTCGGTGGCAACAGCTCCAGCATGATTTTTTTTTTTTTGCCCCCTCCCAACCTCTTGGAGGGTGGGAGGTCTTCCTGTAAGCGATGATTCAAAGTCCCTCGAGCACCAGACTGTCACCCAAACTGTTTACGAAACACATCCTTGAATGTGAAACCCTGGGACCCTGCTTCAGCATGCCTGTGGCTGTGACAGCCTGGAGTGGACCTCGCTGTAATTGGTGTCAGTTAGACAACGGATCGCCCTACCATTTTTGAATCAATCAATCCGTCACACACACACACACACAGCCGATTACATTTCATATGATTTCATATGATGACAGCTCCGGACCTCGCATCTCTGGTATGTTAGCAAACCAGACGAGGAGGGTTTTTATTTCTGCATGGTGGTTAGTGAACCGAGCGTGATGTGGCTGGAGCAGGAAGGATCACATCTGGGCAGTAAAAGCCAGATGACTCCGACTGAATGATGGCACAGTGCAGAGAAACAAATTAAATCGTGATTACCACAAATGTTGTGCAATTTGCCAAAATGTTGATTTGAACAAACCGCAACAAATGTTTTACTTGTACAATATTTAACATATTTTCTTATATTGTATTCGTACTGAATGTATGTTTGGGCATAGTTGTGCCTTCTATTTCTAGACTTGTATAGCCCAAATGTTTTCAGGAGCCAAGATGACAAAAGCCACTCGGAGTGAGGAGATGCTTCACACTTCTGGAAGGAAGATTAGGTGATGTTGCATTGTGTTGCATAGGACAGCTTTAGAGGACGCTGAGAAAAAGGTTTGGTCTCAACAACATGGCACGGTGAACATGGCTTTAGGCTGCGGTGATGGATCTCAGCTGTCCCTACAGCATCTGCTGTGCGCTGGCATTTATTACCTACCACAAAAGCCAACACAGACCGACTGGACGCTCGCCACCAGCTGCCCCCATACTCTCCCTCTTGCCTCCCTGCTTCCATTAGCAGCCTTTAGCTGCAGGGGCTACAGGCTAAGCCAACGTCTGTATTTGCATTTCCGTGCTGGTAAGCTGACTTTATTGCCTCTGTGTGTGTCAGTGATGACCTGCCTCCCATCTACAGTGTGCATCTTCCCTTGGGGAATAACACAGCAGGGTAGCCTGTTGCCATATTCAGCGAAACCCTTCCATACGGCGTCGTTCTCACTCCAGACCCATTCTCCTCATCGAGATGGATTGTCCCGGTTCAGCTGTGGCTGCCAGCTGTAACAGAGGCACTCAGATGGATGCTAGCCACTTGAGGAGTTGCCGTGCTCTACAATAGAACATCTGCCTCACTCAGCTGGTAGTGCTGTTCTTGTGTAATGAGACACAGCAGCGGAATAAAACACATTTGCAAAGGCGGAGGGGTATAAAAGATAGAGCACTGGTGGAGGTGCTTAAATATGGCGTCCTATAGCAGCCGTTCTAAACCCCTACTCAGCCTGGTCTCACTCCCAGGGCGTCAAATACCGACGCTTGGGCAGAGGCCCTCGGTGTCTTGATACCGACGCATGAGGCACCCTTTAGCATCAACAGGGTTTGAATTACAGGGGGGATTGAGGAGGGTCTGACACCCCTAATTAAGACTTGGACAAGAGATAAAAAAAGTGATCATGAATATTCCAATATATTTACCTGGAAGAATCTTGTAATATGATTTCAGACACCCCTAAAGTGGACCATACCATTTCTTAACCTTTGAAATTAAGATTTTATACTAGGTGAGGATTTCTTTTATTGCTTCTCCATGGTAAAATAGTTTAGTTAACTTAACAATTTTTTCATATTCCTCAGCTTCTTACCTTTCGAAAGAGACCATATATATATATACACATACTGTATAAGCATTATGGTTGAGGAGCTAGTCCTGATTCATTTTGGATTGTTATATAGGCGTTTTTTCCGAGGTATAGGGTTAGGGCGCAGGAGGTTAAAAAATAAGAAAAAAGGTTAATTTTTAAGTTGTTTTTAACATCATGCCAATTTTCATATGCAGGGGTGACGAAAAGCACAGATTTAGTGTAATTTTTTAACGTCACATCCAAGGACCATTAGAAATTCAAATACCGCAGCATAACAGAAAACTAATCTTTAACACCAATTCTCAGTATCTCACTTTCATTCTTCAAACACTAAGGTCTCATTAATATCACAGCATTAGTCTCGCACATTTCCCTCTCAGGAGTAAGCAGGCGATTATGTCTGACAGCTACTTTAAATGCATCGGGAATGAAATGATGAAAAATACAAGATAATGAAATTAATGGAAACATCTGCTCCGTTTGGCTGGAATCTAAGATGCACAGTTGTTAATGTGAACAAGAAAAGCAAACTCGTAGGGGGAAAAGTTTTCTATTAAAATCTATTAAAATCCCCCCCCCCCTTGTTTGTGTATTTCGATGCTCTGGATATTGGGTTCAATTTGAAAAAGGTTTGTCTCGGACTTTGGATGGAAATTCAATGACGACATTAACAGAATTTGCTGACAAAAGTTTACTGCTGCTTCTTATAATGGCTCAGAGTTGCTATTGACTGGAACAGTGGGAAACCATCAAACTGTTAATGGTTTGGAACATATTGTGAGGCAAAAGGCTTTTTTATGGTTTTGGTATTCAGTACTTTCTTCAATATCGTCAAGGCCATAGAGGGTATGTTGTGAAGGATTTCTCTTGACCCCCTTCCAGCGTGTGTCGCCTTTGTAGTTTTGAAGAGAGATGATAAGGCGAAGGAGCGAGGTTCACAAGGAACGAGAAGCCTGACGTTTGACTTTGATCCGCTCTGATCTAGAATCAGAAACTGTCGCGTGCAGTTGAGCCACCACTCCATCTACCCTAATACATCCAGACATCTCTCTTCCTTTTCTGTGCTGTCGAATAAACACATTTGATTGCATTCAAACCCATCCTTTTATCGCAAATCCAGGGAAGGGAGAACAAGTTTATTTGTTTCGCAAAAGGGGAGCACAGCTGATTAATATCAACTCATACAGGGTAAAGAAAAGCAAGCCATGAAATAAGCACTTCCTTATTAATTTGTGCAACAGAATCAGAGTTCTGTGTTTTATATCATTTCTTTACAACACCTGCCACCTGCAGTTAGTAAGAAAAAAATAAAAATCATTTGCCACTCATTTGCCATCTATCCCTCTGCATGTGTTTGACAGGAAGGCTCCAGTTCCCTTGAGAAGAAAATGAATTTGCCTGGAATACCTAGGCCATAAAATGTGGAATGGATACATAAATAAACTCAGCCAGACACAATCTCATTGTGATCAGGAAATAAACATATTCATCATCTCGGTTAAGGGTTTCATGGGGAAATTTGTCAGCACAATTTTCACTCGCGATCCACAAAGAGGCATACATCGTTAGATGTAATTTACTTGATGTCAAAAGCACTCCTGTGCAAATCCAGCATCTCATTTTTTTTAACCATGTAATCACATAGTAGTGCACTATTGGGAATTGACTATTTCATTTATATACAATATTAAGATGGCCACAATTGCATTTCAATGACCTTCGGCTGCGTTACCCAACTCAATTTCTGCTCTGGTTGATGAATGAGGTCAGGGTCGTGCAGACGCATAGCCTATAGTATTGATAGGCTTATTAACCAATCACACACCCGCGTTAACAGTCACAACCACTCTGGAACGTTCTAATTAATTACTAACAGGGCTAGTTCAACAGTGCCTGAGCACATTCATTGTATGGGCCTTGTTAACACCACCCTGTCACCAGAATTTTTTTTTGGCATTGTACGTTTCTGCACGTTTTGAATGTAGACGTTTCTGAACCAAAATTTTTTTTCATAAATGCATATAAATTCATATCTGCCTCGTATCACGCTTGCAGAAATGCACAATGCCACATGGTTAACGGTTGTGAAACGATTGGTTTGGCTTGGGGAACAAAACTACTTGGTTAAGGTTAGAAAAAAGATAATTTTTTGTGTTAAAATTAGAACGTAACGGCGTATCTAGCGTAAATAAATATCAACCACCGTTAACTGACTTTCTTATGTAAGGTTATGCAACAATCGGAATGTTACGTAAAGCCTTACATAAAACTTTACGTAAAATGTTAACATCGCGTAAACCAACGTAACATAAAACATTACGTAAAATGTTACTTAAAACAACTTTATTGCTACGTAAAAAGTACGTAAAGTGTACGTAAAGTGTACGTAAAGTTTACTTTTGGTTTCTCACCAATCTCCTGGGTGAAAGTCCTGTGTTTGTTTGACCTATCCAACACCCCTCCCACCTGCTCTTAGTGGACTTTTACATTTTTTATACACGTTATTATACCGTGTAACTTTCAATAACGGTCGCTCCGTATACTACGTCACTTGCTTTACGCGTCGCTCGTTGTACCACATCACTTGCACCGACCGAATGCAAATGTCCACATTAAATGTATCTGTGGTTTGCAGAAATGTACAATGCCAACATTTTTTCCTGGCGACTGGGCTGGATTCACCAGTGTTTTTACAATGAATGAATTCCCCTTTAAAGCATCTGACCACATTCATTTTATGGGCAACACCATTTACAGGCCTGGTTTTGTTCATGTTGAAACCAACTTGTGTTATAAAACTAGCACCATTCACAAAGGGGTGGCTGTTAATGACCTCAATTGCATTTGCAAGTGGTGCTAATGAAATTACACGCACATATGAATCATCCATCAAACTACACATTGCGTTGTCTACAGAGGCCTTCAGAAACAATATTGAAATGTTGACCCTGATCTTGGCAGATGTATAAAGACGAGTCACAAGTCGTTATTGTTATGTTGGTCTCTTTGTTTTTTCTTTTACATGCCAGTTTTCCTTTCATGGTGGCCGGGTTACATTAGGTTGGTTCTGGCTTTAAATTGACTTAATAACCATCCTGTCTCTTATTAAGAAATGACATGCAGGCAACAGTAATTGGCCATTTTGAGCTTCACAGATTTACAATCTTTAAACGTTCTCTGTAGATTTGCATCTGCAAACCCCATGATGCTTTATGGCTCCAAGCCGTCGGATCCTGAGCATCACCGCGACCAATGGCCACCATCTCTGGGGTATTAGGATTCATAGATTGTCTTTAATTATCATCAAAGCCTAGTGTGCTGAGAGCCCAACTGGCCTGTGAAAAAAAAACGCAGTTTGGGTAGCAGATGAGTAACAATGATAATGTGATTATAATCAATATTGTTCTCTTGAAGCATTCATAATATATTGGGTTACAGGACTGATGGAATTACTTTCGGATGAGATGACATGAAATAAATGGTGTGCAGATTGGAGAAGGAGGAAATCAACCTTTAGAAATAAAATCTGTATGACTGCACATGGCAACTCTTTTGATTGAGCCTCTTTTTGCTTTTCACTCAGATCGAACAAGCTGAAATATTGGATGGCATAATGTTGACATAAAGCTGTGCCAGTATTTCTGTTATGGCAGCTTGAATTAAACACATCAATTCATAGTCATTATTATAGCTTTTCTGAAAAATAATTCTTGCGTAACAAATATCTGTAAATGCCTGTCAATTAAAGCCACTGTGCAGACATCAGTTAATCTGGCATGTACTGTAACAAAGACAAAGTCTATTCTGTCTTTAAGCAGTCACAGAAATGTAACTTGTTTAATGTATTTTTACCATAACCTGAAACTTTCCTTTGCTCAAGTTCTGGAGTGATGTTGCAGTATGCAATTAATTAGAGCCCTTGGAGCCAGTTGAATATGTGCCGATTTTACAGGATCCTTGAAGACATATGCAGTCTATCCTTTTTAGATGAAAACGGCATAGAAGCAATTAATGAAGTGGCTCAGCAACAATAAATGTCAGCGGAGGATTCTACATTCAGATAGTCGCACAAAAATCATTTTCACATGAGTTATATAACGGTGGCGGATCCACTTATCTTCCGCCTGTCTTATCTATAGTTACTGACCTGTAGAAAAAGTGACATGTTGTTAAATGTAGAGCTCCAGTTATCCATAGGAACAGGATTTTGACAACGGCAAACAACAATATCTTCCAAGAAGTACATTATTTCTTACTTCAAATTTTTAAGTCTGACATTATCATTGCATTATTTTTCTAAAGCTACGTACTTGACAATTTGTATCAATCTTCTCATCTCACTCTCGGGAAAGACAGAAAACAAGCGAATCTCCCAATATGTCGAACTACTAATTTAATGTTTTGTACAGTTATTTGAAGGCTAAATATGTCTAAATTAGGGCTGTCAATCGATTAAAATATTTAATTGCGCTTAATTGCAAATTAATCACATATTTTTTTTCAAAATGTACCTTAAAGGAACAGTGTGTAACAATTAGGGGGGGATCTCTTGGTAGAAAGTGTAATATAATATTATATAAGTATGTTTTTTTTAGTGTATAATCACCTGATAATAAAGTGTTGTGTTTTTGTTACCTTAGAATGAGCCGTTTATATCTACATATGAAGCGGGTCCTCTTCACGGAGTACGCCATGTTGCACCGCCATGTTTCAACAGTAGCCCGGAATGGACAAACCAAACACTTATCTTTTCCTGCTTGGGCTGGAGTGGATAATGTTTCTTTCTTTCTCTCTCTCTCTCTCTCTCTCTCTCTCTCTCTCTCTCTCTCTCTCTCTCTCTCTCTCTCTCTCTCTCTCTCTCTCTCTCTCTCTCTCTCTCTCTCTCTCTCTCTCTCTCTCTTCTTGCGTCACCCCTCATTTCCCACGTACACACACAACACGCACTGGCCATTCGTGTTTTCCCTTTAAAGGGAGATTTGTCAAGTACTTAATTTTCTTATGAACATGGGAGTGGGAGAATATGCTGCTTTATGCAAATGTATATACATATTTAGTATTTGAAATCAATTATCAACACAAAACAATGACCGATATTGTCCAGAAACCCTCACAGGTACTGCATTTAGCATAAAAAAATCTATGATCAAATCATAACATGGCAAACTGCAGCCCAACAGGCAACAACAGCTGTCAGTGTGTCAGTGTGCTGACTTGACTATGACTTACGCCAAACTGCATGTGATTATCATAAAGTGGGCTTGTCTGTAAAGGGGAGACTCGTGGGTACCCATAGAACCCATTTACATTCACATATCTTGAGGTCCGAGGTCAAGGGAATATGGCCATGCCAGTTTTTCCTTGCCAAAATTTTGTGCAAGTTTGTAGTGTTATTTAGCCTAACCCTAACCCCCCATATATTTTTATTTCAAACTTTTCTTTTTTTTTAATGTTTGAAATAAAGTATACCTACCAGGGCTGCTGAGTCATTGTGGAATTAATTGTTTTCCCCCATTATTCAAAAAGGTAAAACAAAAAACAGCTAAGTTACTTGCTTTTACCCAATTATACCGTATGTCCTCTTATAGCCCTATTATACATACAACAGCTGAAGTACACCAGCATTTAATAATTGTCATCTACAGAAAGTTTCTTCATGCCACGAGTAGATTTTCTAAAACAGGCACACATAAATTCTTCTCTCAGAGATATCACAGTTTCACAGTGAACACCTGCTTCAATTTCAAACAGTAATTACTCCGAGCTTGGGGACAAATCAAATATTAAAACAAACTTTGGAGAATGGGAGAATGTTTGTCATGACCCGCTCCTGATTAACAGCGCTCTGCCAAAACATTAGGGGGCAACCGAGGATGCCTTTTAGCAAAGACAAAAGGGAGAAAACTGAAACCGTGTGTGGCAAATATTTTTTTTTATGGTAGGCCTACCTGC
The DNA here is from genome assembly GCF_043250625.1 of Sebastes fasciatus. Taxonomy (NCBI): domain Eukaryota; kingdom Metazoa; phylum Chordata; class Actinopteri; order Perciformes; family Sebastidae; genus Sebastes; species Sebastes fasciatus. Next base: position 25,946,539 of record NC_133809.1, on the reverse strand, counting down.
CATTTCTCTAAATAGCTTGTGTAGTTGGTTTGATTAAAATGTGCAATGGTGTAATCAAAAGGTAAATGAACCCATGCTCAGTAATGTCAAAAAAAGGATCTGATTACATATTCAGAGGCTATTATGGTTTTGAAAGTAATCAAAGATTGTGAATGAATGGGCCGTAAAAAGCAGTGTCCCTGGTCATTTGGCAAGTCATCAGTTCTTAGTCACTTTGCACATGCATAAGGTGGGCGAAACTGGATGACGGACTCAGATCTTGCTCACCACAGTTGAATCATATCTCTCATCCCCATTTGGCAGCACACAGAAGTGCTAAGCTCGTCAGTTTGCCAAGTGCGTTTCTGCATGCATGAATGTTGGGGTGATATCCGAGGGTGGAAAAATGCGAGGAGTTAGCTCTGAAACTTTTGTCTGTTAGTTTCCCTGAGTGTGCAAAGTTAGCAAACGTATGTACTGTATGTAACCAGTCTTTGGTAAATATTATTTTTTTGTGAAACAACCAACAAGGCAAATTATTGAAATAATCTATGACCAATAAACTGATAGATTGACATGTTGTTGGGCTGTGTATTGGCAAGAATCTGGCGATACGATACGTATCATGATACAGGGGTTACGATTCAATATATTGCGATTTATTTCAGTACTGTAAGTAAGGCAATATATTGCAATTTTTAAAATCTAATTTTAGGAAAACTGTCATAGGATAAAGAACACACCACCTTGTGCATAAAATCGGAGTAACCAGAAAAATGGGATCTGCATTCGCATTTATCACAGTCCCTGTAAAATCCAACATCATGACACTACTTTGAGAGGGCACATACACTGAGAGGGAGCATCTCTTTGCAAATGAAAGTAATGACTGAGTTAATCTTTGCATGTGAACTATTAATTAAAAATCGATAGTGTTTTTGAGAATGGATACAGTATCACAAAACATAATATGACGATGTTTGATTTTTTCGATCTTTTCATACACCCCTACATGTTATTAAAATCTGTTTGAATATCACTATTTACTGGTGGTGCAATCAATGCAGACATGAATTGTATAAACACTGATGTCAGCTCAGTGCAACTTTAAAGCCTCCGCTCGGGTTCAAATGAACACACTGCATCATTCCACCCTACATAGACATTTATTGAAGGAAAGGAAATGAGCTTTCACCACAACCTTGAACTTCTCTATTTCTCCACATCTCATCAGCCCTCAAGGTCCCCAGTGGCAATGAGCTGCAGGAGTCGATACTTTTTGCCAAATGACAAGTTTTAAGCATGGAAACCATTACCCTTACTGGCACTAAGTGGCTGGGAACGATGATTCCTCTAAAGGCAGCTGCCTCCTCAAGTGGACAGCCATGTAATTTAAGGGCAGCCTAATGCAGCCTTGATGCCACCTCATTAGGTAAAGCTCCTTTTAAACATTCATTCCTACGTCTCAATTCACTGATAACTTGTTCAAACTGTGTTCCAAGTCTCATAATATATGTTAAGTACTGTAGATAATAATATTTAAGGAGATTAAGAAGATCTCTATTAATGGAGAGGGATATTTTATAGCGCTATGGGGATGCTGAAAATTTAATAGAATAGAATAGCATATTGGACATATTCACACAAAGTACAGAAATTGTAAATGTCACATTACCCAAACCAACTGATAAAGATAGTTAAAGCCGGGGTAAGCAGTTGGCTATTCAGTCATCAGCCTTCATACAGTAACCTGTACGAGTACTAGTCATTCATTTCAAACATCATCCCGATTGTGATCCTGATGCCTTTAGCAGTGATTCTATGATAATTAAGGTCCTGCTTTCTTTGCAAACTTGTGAGTATGTAAAGATCTATGGTTAGCAGAAGGCTAAACTATTAAAAAGATATAGCCATGAGCCGTGAGCTAGCCGCAGCAGGCCAAGCAGCAGACTAAGCAGCAGGCTAAACTATTAGCAACATTTTCTCTCCATCTCTCTAATACTTCAGCCTGCTGCTAACCGTAGGCTAAACTATTAACAACATTTTCTCTCCATCTCTCTAATACTTTAGCCTGCTGCTAACCGTAGGCTAAACTATTAACAACTTTTTCTCTCCATCTCTGAAAAGCTTCACCGATATGGTCCGACTCTCTTTTTGATTAATCCATCTTGCAGTTGTTGCCAATGCTGGAATAGCAACTTTTCCTGCAGAATGTTCTGCCGTTGAATCAGGCTTTCAGGCTTTCACATCTGCATTTGTAGAACAGCCAATAGGAACGCCCTCTCTCTGAAATGACCTTTGATTGGCCAACATCTCCCATCACAGGTTGGATTTTGTAAAGCCTGAAAACAGAGCCAAGACAAGAGGAGGTGCAGAAGTCTAGTTGTCACTCACAACACTTGAATTACAATATGCAGAAAGGTTATTATGGAATTTTTGCCCAATGACTCCAAAATAAACTGCCTACCCCAGCTTTAACATTGGTATTTATGATAGATAGTGTAGATGACATTCAGCAAAAACAACATCAAAAGAATCAAGAAAGGCAAGTGACTAAAATAAGAGTCAAACTACATGTTCAACACCACACTATATATATGCACTCAACCAAGGGATGTAGGACTAACGTGGGCAGACTTCACCAGGTCCATATAACCTTTTGTGTAGTAGCTTATAGGGCATTATTGACTTTAGTGTTGTGTAAAGTTCTCTTCCTTGTGTAGAAAGTTTTCTGCCATTTACAGTTTCTGCCTCCTTGCCAGTGTATTTAGCAGCCAAAACGGAAGTCAGTACTTCACATCGAACTAACAAACTTTCTTTATATTACTGTGTAAAACTGTCCAAAACATATTTTTAGATCTAAGATAATTCAAGGTTGCCAGCCCAAGCCATGTCTTCTGCAGACCTGTACAGACTTGAGAAGTGCTATTTTAAAAGCTGTTTATTAGCGTATTCTAAAACTCAAACATGAGATCACCCACGGCTGCCCTGTGTGATCCTCTACGTGCTCTGTTAGAAAGTAATTTATCTGAAGAACAGCAGCACTGTTAACACCAAGATAGTGCAGGCTTTGCAGTAAGAAGGAGGGGTATCAGCGTTGTACAGGCTGAACTGAAATTGAAAAACAAAACTTTTACAAACAGAAGAAGTGTTTGCTCTAAAATCAATACGTGAAATTGCTTCTGATTTTTTAGAGACAGACACAAGATGGGAGAGTTTCCAAGACCTCAGCACAGTGTAACTATCCAACACATGCTGAGAAAGTCAGTTTTTCCCAGTTGTGGTGCCTACCTAGACTACAGCTGTAACACTCTGTACCTGAACAACATAGTGATAAAAGCTACTCTATTGATCTGACGACATTGGCCTCTTAATGTTGGGTGGTTGTGGCTCAGAGGGTAGAGCAGGTTGTCCACCAATCGGAAGGTCGGCGGTTCAATCCCCGGCTGCTCCGGGTCACATGTCGATGTGTCCTTGAGCAAGACACTTAACAAATTGCTCCTGAAGGCATAGCTATCGGTGTGTGAATGAGTATTTAGATTAGATCCTGATGGGCAAAGTTGGCACCTTAGCAGCCTCTGCCGTCAGTGTATGAATATGTGTGTGTGAATGGGTGAATGCTGACATGTAGTGTAAAGCGCTTTGAGTGGTTGGAAGACTAGAAAAGCGCTATATACTGTAAGTCCAAGCCCATTTACCATTTAATCTTGTCCACCTTAAGTATGATAGGAGTGCCTTCCTAAATACAAATGCTCATTTTATTTTTTTTATTTGAAAAGTTCAGTATCAGTCTTTTTGCAGTTTTTGTGGACATGTTCTGTGTCCATGTACAAAGGTTACTATTCTAACTCAACAAAAGAAAAACAACTGATATTGGTTGTTTGGACAAAATATCATGTGTATATAATGTATCTTCAGTCTAAAACCGTGGGAGGCTTTAGCCATCAGAATCCTGGTGGGGTGCAGTCAGTGTTCAAATTCAGCCTGGGGTCTCATTTATAAAACGGTGCGTAGGATCCATACTAAACATGTACATGCGCACAAAAGCCGAAAATGACGCGCGGCAAAAAAAAAAATCAGACTTATAAAACTGTGCGTACGCACGCCTCCAGGCAATGTTCCCTTTATAAATCACAGTCCACCTGGAAATGTGCGCACGTGGATCAGCCTCATATTCCGCCCTCTACACAACCACATTCAGCCATAAATGGTCAAGGCAAAGCACCTCATGAATGTTTCTGCCTAGAAATGAGCCTGTTGATCAGTGGATCTTTACGGTGAATCACAGCGACTACCGAGAGGAAGACCAAGAAAAGCTTTGTTCTGACACAGAGATCGAGGTGCTTGTAGGTGAGGTGATCCCTGAACACTCGTTCCATCCTAATTCTTTTATTCACGTTGTCCTCGCAGTTCCAGTGCATCCACCACGCAGCATGTTACGAGTGTCATAGGCACTGTGTTACGATTTGAGCATATTTTTTCATGCTAAATGCAGTACCTGTGAGGATTTCTGGACAATATTTGTCATTCTTTTATGTT